>NW_020290307.1:0-368451 GCF_003184535.1 Aspergillus eucalypticola CBS 122712
GATTTGTGAGAGATGGTCGAGTATGATAGATTTTGTTTGATCTTTACGAGTGAAATAGGTGATTGTTGACTTAATATCAGGATATCTAGTCATACGCAGCATAGTTTCGTTGTATGTGCCTTTTCCTGGTTATGAACCCTCTTAAGAACTGACGTATGTTTCTATGACTTGGAGACTGATATATCTGACTCTAGTAAAACTGAGTATAGTGGAATAGTACATCAAAGTATAGACTATGACCAACTTCATCTATATTGAGAATCTAACAAAACATCATCTACCACAAAAATAATAATATCCAATCTGAGATCTAACTTTAATACACCACCCAGAAAAATGACCCTATAAACGCCCAATTCAAAATCAATGACAAAAGAACATCACCATATCCCCTCTAATCTATTCCAAATTCACCTCCAAATCCCCAATCTTCTCCCCCCTCCCCAACCCCCCCAACACCCTCCCATACAACTCCACCGCCCTCCTCGCCCCCTGCTGATCAAACACCCTCCCATCCCAATAAAACCTCACGACATAACTCCCCCTCTCGGCCCCCTTCCCCACCTCCAGCTGCACCCCGTAATTAAACTTCATCGTATTCTTACTCATCTTCATCACGATCCACCTCATCGCATCCTCTTCCTTTCCGTCAAATTTCTTCTCAAACGGCTGGAAACAGAACAGCGCTTTCGCGCCCTCCACATCCCTATCCACTTCCAATGCCTCGTATATCTCCGACAGTGAAACGGCAGCGTGGTCTGCAGAGGTCCAGAAATCTCGCTGGGTATCTTGCAGCAGGGATTTAATGGATTGGGACTTGTCGATAGTAGAGAGGAAGGGTAGGAAGTTTGCGCACGTGCCGGTTATGCTTTGGGGATTTGGAATGGGGACGTTGCGGGCGGTTATTAGGGTGTCGTAGACTATACTTTGTTTTTGCCCGTGGGATGAGGTGTTGAGGTGAGAAAGGAGGAGGGAAAACGCCGTTTGGAAAATAACTGACGGAGTCACGTTGTGGGTTGTAGCGAGGGCGTCGATGCCCATGTCTGCTGGGATGGGGTAGGTTGTTATGTTGTTCAATGATGGGTTTTGGAGGGTGGAGAGGTAGGGTGTCGTTGTGGGGTCGTTATGGTAAGGTTTGAGGAGATTCGTCCAGTAATCTAGCTGGGGTTGTTTTGGGAGCGAAGTGATGTAGTTGATGTATTCCTTGAAAGGGGTGCATTCTGGGATAGGCTCATTGCGCGCGAGGGCTAGGAACTGGTCGTCGAAGATGTGTAGTAAGGTGCCGTCGTAGGAGGCGTGGTCGAGTTTGATGACGAGGTCTTTGGCTCCTGTGGTAGCGTCTGTGAGGAGAGCGTAGCGCACGAATGGTCGTGCGGGATCGAAGCGTCTCTCCCAGTTGGTGTCAATGAGGGATTGCTTCTCTTCTTCGGTGGTGTAGGTGTGGTAGGTGAGGTTGAGGGTCGCATCGCGCAAAATAACCTGCACTGCTGTGCGGGGATCACGGCTCTCGTCTGCGTACAGGTACAGTGCACGCAGGATCTGGTTGTGCTGCGTGAGCTGCGTAGTCAGGCTGATCCAGCGCGTAAAGTCAAAGTCCGCTGGGAGTCGACGGACGGTCATAAGCTGCCAGAATTGCTCGGGCTTGTTGCCCTGTGTAAGGAACTCGATCTGCCCGGGGCTTAAAGGGTAGATATCTTCCACTTCGGGACGAGAGATGCCAAGCTTGGCGAGCTGATTGTACATGACCTCGGTGGGCTGGAAGGCTGGTGTGGCCGGGGCTGTAGATGGAGCTGCAGCAGCAGGCTCCTCAGCCAGCAGCGCGGCCTGGTCGCGCAGTGTCCGGGATGAGAGAATGTCGTTCACCCGCACCTGGAAGCCGTCCTGTCGGAGGAGACTGACGAGGTTCAAGGCCGAAATGGAGTCGCCGCCAAGGGCGTGGAAGGTTGAGTTGGCGTGGATGTCATCGGCCGGTGTGTCGAAGAGCTTGGCCCAGAGATGTTGCAGTTTGTGTTCTGCTGGGGATGTGATGGCTGAGATCTCCTCGGCAGGTAGATAGGCCTTGAGTTCGTCGTCGGCTAGGTCCTGAGCGAGAGCCAGCAACCGCTTGCGGTCGATCTTGCCAGAGCCCATGAGCGGGAAGTCTGACAGTGGAAGCCAGATCGAGGGGACCATGTACTTGGGCAGGGTGGTGAGATGGTCCTTGATTTCGTCCAGAATGGGCGCCTGCTCTGGGGCCAGCAGCACAACCTCCCTCGAGCCCGGGGCAGAAGTTGAGCAGAACGCAACGAGCTGCTTCTTCTTAAGCACTGTTGCGGCAATGACAGCACACTGAGTGAATAGCCCTGTCTGCATAATAACACTCTCGATCTCTCCGAGCTCGATCCGGTAGCCATTGATCTTGACCTGGTCGTCTTTGCGGCCAAAGAGCTCAATATCCCCGCTGGGCAACCACCTCGCCAGATCGCCAGTCTGGTAGATACGCCCGTCAGGCTGGTTCCGGAATACCTTGTCTGTGGCATCCGGACGCTTCAGGTATCCCCGTGCTAGCTGCGGGCCAGCAAGACACAGCTCGCCGACTTCTCCAGCTGGAACAGGCAGCAAGGTGTCTGGATCGAGGATCTGCGCCGTCACATTGCGGTAGGGCCGGCCGATATTGCGCAGGTTCATGTCAGGGGTGACATGCGTTGTGGTGACGCAGATAGTGGCTTCTGTTGGTCCGTAGGCGCTGTGGACGGTGATGCGCGGCGCCCAGACGGTCTGCATGTGCGGCGTGACGGGCTCGCCGCCGGTGGCCAGGATTTGCAGGGTGGGGACGTCGTCCGGATGGAAGAGACCAGCCATGGTGGGCGTTACGCAGACGGCGGTGACTTGCATGGCGTTGATTAGGCCGGCTAGGTTGCCGACGATGGTGCTCTGGGGTGCTACGCAGAGCGTGCAGCCGGTGGCCAGGGCTGAGAAGAGGGAAAAGAACGATCCGTCGAAAGTGTAGTTCAGTGCCCAGAGAATCCGGTGCGAGTTGTCCATCTCTGTCGACTCGATGATGCCCTCCACTGCTGTGGCTAGGGCTCGGTGGGTGAGCAACGTGCCTTTGGGTTTACCTGTGCTGCCCGAGGTGTAGATCAGATACGCCAGGTTATCCGGGGTGAGATCGGGGACGATCTCGCGCTGGATGGGCATGGCATCCCAGTCCAGCTCGTCGATCACGATCACATCGTACATGAGATCGTCGAAGAAGCCCGCGCTCAGGCGGTCCGTGATGACCACCTTGGCTTCACAGTCCTCCATGATACCCAGGTTGCGCTCACGAGGGTTCTCCGGGCCAAGAGGCAGGAAGGCACCTCCGGAGACCATGACTCCCAGCATGGCAATGATGGTGCTGATGGACTTCTCCAGCAGAAGAGGAACCACCTGTTCCAGGACGACGCCCTTGGCGCGCAGCAGCCCGGCCAGCTGGTTCACCTTGATAGCCATACCGGCGTAGGTGATGCTGGCACCGGTGGCATCTTCGACAGCCGTGCGAGAGGGATAGTTACAGGCGATGCGGTGAAAGGCAGAGTGGCCGAGCTCATCATCAGCTGGGCTGGTCTTCGCAACCTCCACTGGCCCATCGACCTCCCTCTCAATACCATTCACCGCACCATCTCGCACGAGTTCCAACCCCGCAACCTTGGTATCTGGTGCCTCTGCCGCAACCTTCAAGATATCAGCGACAGACTGCACCAAAACCCTGGCATACCCATCCTCCAGCATAGATGACAGAGTCACGCGGCCCAAGTCCTCATTACTCAGCTCCAACTTGATGTAGTCGTGAGTTCCGTAGTTCTTCTCCGGCAGGATGGTCAATCCTCCAGCCGTAGCAGGCATATTATCCACCTTGATGAGGAAGTTGACCGTTGTGTCAAAAAGATCCTTTGGCTGCCGACTCACTTTCAGTATCTTGCGCAGGCCGTACTGCGCATGCCGCGCCACGTCCCACAGGCTAGCCTGCACGGAGGCCAGATGCTCTTCGAACGAGCTGTTCTGATTGACCTTCACCCGCAGCGGAGCAATCATCAGCGTAGGCCCGCTCATCTGCAGGATACCTGGTATGGGGGCTTCTCTTCCAGAGAGAGTAACCCCTACCACGACGCCCGGGGAGGAGGTGGCGCGAGCAAGAACGAGAGACCAAGCGGCGTAGAGGAGCATGCTGGGGGTGACTTTTAGTGCGGAGGCGGTGGATTTCATGTCAACGGCTAGGGAAGCAGAGACGAGAGTCTGCTGCTCGGTTTGTGCGCCTAGACGGGTAGGAACTGCGCCGTCGAGGTACTTCTTCCAGAAGGTCTGCATGGTGGGTTCGTCGTGCTGCTGAAGATGTTTCACATATTGACTGAAGAGAGGGCGCTGGACAAGTGCAGATCCAGTAAGGAGGAAGGACAGGTCCTGAGGGAGGAACTCACTGGACCAGTAGTCGAACAGCGCATGGTGGATGGTGATTACCAAGACGTTGTTTGGTAAGGCAGCTGCGCGCCACCATAGACCGCCAGCGTGCATGGGCTTCTGAATCTGCTCATGCATGTAGGATTTCACATCCATGGAGGACGTCTCCCAGGGTACAGGGGCGGCTTTGCGCACGACTTGCATAAAGGATACCCCGTCTGGGATGAAAGTCGAGCGCAGGAAGATCTCCCTGTCCATGAGGGATGTCAGTGCGCGCTTGACTGCCCCAGCACTATGTCCGGTGAAGCTGTATGATCGGCTGTAAATATACTTGGTACCGCCCAGCATAGTGTTGGCGATGATGGCTTCCTGGAACGGCGTTACTGGGAAGGCGTCCTCGACATCGGCCGTGTTAATACCGAAACGCTCGAATGAGGGAGTTTCGCGCAGTAGCGTAAACGGCGCATGACCATTCGCTGCAGTGCCTCCGGTCTGAATGAGACCAGCGACCTGAGCCAGCGACTGACCGAGAATGATATCCTCCACGCGCAGAATCAACCCATGCTCAGTCTGCAGCTGAGACACAACCTGGATAGCTTCCAGTGATGTACCACCTAGCGCCACGAACGAGTCCTCCACCGAGATATCCTCCTCAGCGAAGGATAAGAATCTCGCCCAGAGAGCGCGCACTATTATCTCCTTCTCCGTCAGGACCACCCCGTTAGTGCCATTCTTAGGTCTATCCGGCAGTAGCTGCCCTGACTTTGCGAAATCCTCGACAATCGCACGAATAGCAGCCATATCTACCTTTCCATTGGCATTTGTCGGCAACGCAGCCAGCGGCACCCAGAACCCAGGGGCCATATACCGCGGCACCCTTGACGCCAGATATGTGCGCAGGTTCACCACGAGCGAGTCCCAATCGCCGTCGGCGCGACTCACCACCACTCCCACGAGGGCCGTCTTCCCGCCCACGACAGCGGGCACCACAGCCGACTGCTTGACTTCCTCATACGACTGGATGACAGCGTTAGGCTCGGCCGGGTCCACGCGCTGACCGTTGATCTTGACTTGGAAATCGATCCGGCCGATCATCTCGATTGACCCGTCGGCGTGGCGCACGGCAAGGTCCCCTGTGCGGTAGAGCTTGCCCTGACCGAAAGGGTTGGTAATGAAGCGACGGGCTGTTTCTTCAGGGTTGTTCAGGTAGCCACGGGCGAGCTGGGCGCCACCGAGACAGAGTTCACCTGGGATGAGCAGCGGAGAGAGGGCGGTGGTGCCGGGAACGAGGATGTAGGAGGTTGTGGTGTCGAAGGGCTGACCAATGATGCGGGATGAGCTCTGGGTATCTTGGAGTCTGTAGCGCCAGTTGAGTTGTGTGCATTCGCTTAGGCCGTATGAAGAAAGCAGCTCGACGCGATGCGACCAGGTTTGTACCACTGCTGGGTTTACCAGCTCGCCGCCTAGGACCATTCGGCGTAGGGAGGGTATATTTTCGGGTGAGAGGAGAGATGCCGTGGTTGAAGTCATGTCGACGGATGTGATGTGCATGCTGTTGATGGTTCTGGCCAAGTGAACGGTGAGGTTAGCCTTGCTGGCTAGACATAAACACCCTCCGACGCTGAGCGTAGCCCACATGGATCGCTGGGCTGCGGAGAAGACGGGGTTAAAGAAGAGAAGCTGACGCAAGTCAAGCATCTTGGGGAAGGCCAGAAGACCGTTATACGCGGCTTGATGCTCTAAGAGGACTGCTTTGGGCTTGCCTGTTGACCCGGAGGTGTAGATCACATATGCCAGAGCGCTGGCGTCTTGATCGAGAGACAAGTCGCCGTCATCGTTGCCCATAGACTCGCTCAGCAAGTCACGGACCTTGTGCTCGCGAGGAAACTCACCCGCAGTGTCTGAGTCCACCAGGACGAAGTCTGCCTGGACATCCTCAACTATGAAGGACTTACGGCTGGCCGGGGCATCAGGGTCCAGGATCACGTATGCGGCGCCAGCCTTCAGGATAGCCAGCAGGGCAACGATGAAGTCAGTCGACGTGCGCATGTGCACGGGGATGTAAGTTGCACCGTACGAGCGCAATAACCGGGCCAACTGGTTTGCACGTTTATTCAATGTGCCGTAGGGAAGAGGAGCATCCAGCTCAAATTGAACGGCGTGAGCGTCTGGTCTCAGCCGAGCCTGTTTCTCAACCAGGGCGTGCACCAGTCCGCGACGGGCCCGGATGGCAGCCTTACCGTATTCATGGAGTAGCTGTCTCTCAGCTGGAGATGTCAAATTCACCGCTGCGATGCTTACTGACGGCTTTTCAACCACCTGCTGCAGCGTAGCAGCGAAGTGGTCAAGGAGTACTCGGACGTTGGTCCGCGGCACGGCCAGATTATGCCGCATGCTCAGCTTCAGCTCAGAGGATGCCGACAGATTCAACACGAGAGGAAAGTCAGCATCGGTTGTCATCACCTCTTCACTGTCATCAGGTATAATAGACACTTTGACTTGCGGCGGTGCGGCGCCTGTTTGCGTGAGGATGTGCTTGTAGCCCAGGTGCGAGTGTGTTGCTGCTTCCGCACTGACGGTACCAACGTGTCGGATCCACGATAGAGCTTCCATATCCTCTGGCACGGACAGAACCAAGGGGAAGTCCTCCTGATCTTCTAGCCCCTGCTGGGTGCACTCTGGTCCAAAGAAGGACCGGTCTCGTCCGGCTACCGTGAAGATAGCGGTGCGGTGGCCACCCGCCGTGTGTCGAATAGATACCAGGGCCCATATCCCATAGATCAAGTCATCTAGTCGAATGCTGTATCTCTCACTAAAGTCTAATGCCGCTTCGAAAAGATGCTCAGGAGCCCGGATAGTAGTCTCAGATCGTGGCCATTGGTGATCGAGAGGGAAGGAATGGAGTTGGGGTTGCGCTCCAACATGGGAAAAGAGGTCGGTCCAGTATTCTGCGGCAAGTTCTGGGTCCTGGATAGGTTGTTGAGAGATTTGCTCATGGCCCTTGAGAGATTGGTATGTGGGAGGCGAGACGGGATGGGCATCTTGAATCTCGTAGTAGGAAATCATCTTGTCACATGAAGATGGTAAAGAAAGTAGGTTATGCAGTAGGAGGTATCAATGCCTCTACTTTCTTGCTACCAATGCATGATCCTGGCTAGATAATATGCTCCCTGGTCTTGTCTGATCCTAGTCATTCTCCGGTTCCTGCTCTCGTATCTGGTGGGTCAGAGGGCTTCGAGAGACCGCGATGCGCCCATCCTGCAATCCTGCAGTCTGACACATACTCAGCAGTTTGCCACGAGGCCCCCGCCGTGCATTAGCTTCGGCGGTTGGGCTAAACGGTTTTGCGAGGGCCAGTGATGGGCATCGGGCTGGCTGGGAGGTGGTGGACGGTAAGGCTAAGCAATCCTTCCAGAGCGCGGCAAGACATGGGTTTGGGCGGTAGAGCTAAGATGCAGGGTGGCATTTTTCAATGGTGGCGACATGGCTGGGGCGTGCATACGTCTTTATCTGACTCGTTGGGATCATGGCGTGGCTGAAGCCAGAGGTGCTGTGGTGGCTCTTCTACGTGGTCATGGGTGTAAGACATGTTAGGATGGAGTGGATTTGATCTCAAGAAATAAAAAGTAGTCATTAAACATGCCAGGATGTGTATGTATCCCGACTCGTATACTATCTATAACCCAGAGAGGGAGATGGTCCCCAAATCTAAGTAGAGTAATGCCTCTAGCTGCATCCATCTGAAGCCTTTTTCAGCTATACTTCCCCATATTCCTATTTTACCTCTCCAGCTTGATCTAGACACCTCCAGCACCGCCAGCAATGAACAGCTTCTCGCGCTTCATGCACACACTCAGCACCACCACCAGCGCCGCCGCCACCATTGACAGAATGTACGAGTTGTTCAATGCCTTGACAATGGCCTCCAACACCTTATCTTTCGTTTCCTCACTAAGTCCGTCAAACAACTGAGACCCAGTACCTGTAATGGCCAACTCGACCTCGGACGAGGATACATTGGGCAAAACGGCCTTGATGCCCTCCACACTCTTGTTCAGGAACAGTGCATTGGCGATGGCCAGAGCAATCGTACACCCAGAGATCTGCGCACACGTAATAAAACCTACCGCCGACGGGGCCATATGTGGCTCGGCCACAGCCTGGGCAATGGAGAACGAAGCCTGCGAGAACAGGCCCACTCCAAACCCAATCAGCACCGTGTAGCCGTAGATGTGGGCGACTGAGGTCGTGAGACCCACGGTGTACATCAGCGCGCTACCAATCAAGCAGAGAATACCGCCAGCCAAGAACCACGGCATGTACAGTCCGTGGGCAGATAGGATAGCGCCGTTGCCAATGACTGCCACGATCATCAGAATAATGAAGGGGAGCAGCCGGACACCCGACTCCAGGGCAGAGTCACCGCGCGTGAACTGGAAGAAGAGCGGGCACATGTAGACGGGAAGGAAGATGAGGGTACCGCCGGAAGCAGTCATGGCGAATAGGATGAGGATGGTGCGACTGCGGAGGAACTCGACGGGGAATAGACGGCGTTCCTTGGTGGTGAGGACAGGAATGCCCTGCTGGATACCGAGCAGGATGAAGAGCACACCCGAGCAGCAGAACAGACCGATGATCTTGGCTGAGTTCCAGGGATAAGTCGCACCACCAAAGGAAATGGCCATGACACCGGAGATGAAGGCGCCAATGGTCAGGATACCACCCAGATAGTCGATCTCGCGGGCACGGGCTCCCAGGCTGACACCGGGCCGGGGGTCCTTGTTGGGGAGCATGAAAAGGTAGACAGGGGCGCAAATCGCACCGATGCACAAGTTGATGTAAAAAGACCAGCGCCAGCCAGCAGAGGAGTCAGTGAAGGCACCTCCGATGATGGGACCCAGAACGGTGCCCACACCCCAGGTAAAACCGGCGCCACCGACATACGTAGGACGCTCTTGCATGGAGGTGGTCACGGCCAGCATGGTCATCAGACCGACGTACATGCCAGCACCGGAGAAGCCGCAGATGGCACGACCGACAATGAAGGCATTCATGGTGGGTGCGGAGCCACAGACAGCGGACCCGATTTCGAAGATGGCGATGCAGATGATGTAGGTCCATTTGGCGTTGAACTGGGCAAAGATCTTACCCCAGACGAGGTTGGTCGAAGCAGCGCCGATCAGGAAGGCTACACTGATCCATGACAGCTTGGAGACGGCGTTGAAGTCCTCGACGATAGTGGGTTGGACGTTGGCGACGATAGTGTTGTCCAGGGCGAAGAGGAACTGCGAACTGTAGATGGCCGCCACGACAATGGCCCATTTCCAGCCTGCAATGTCGCGCGGAGGAGCTTCATCTTCCTTAGGAGCATCGATCTGCTGGTCCTCCGAGTCCAAGTTGGAAGCAGCGGATTTTTCAGAGAGTTGGCCCTCTTCCTTTTCCAAAGAAGGGTGGTTCATCGTGGCGTCGACAGCCATTGGGAGGGACAGAAGAAAGGTAAAAGGGTCAACAAAAACACTTGTCTAAGGAACCACTGTACTCATCACTCTTCAAAATCATTTTCAAGAGATTAACAGTCCATCAGGGTATATAAAAGAAAGATAATCCCTAGCAGCAGCCCGGACTCTCCCACCAGCCAGAACAGCCAATCCTTTGCAATCCTTTAGGGCCGGGGCCTCCCACCAGCCCTTAATTTCTCACCAAAGTCAGGCCCACGGTCTCTCCCACTGGCCTGCAGGGTCGGAGTAATCAGACACACTCATTCCTAAGCGGGCTGCAGCTTATTCTAGCCCCGTGGGATAGATTTTTAGTTTGCTTTTAGTTCGTAATTGAGTTGACTTGGAGGCAATAATGCCGCCCGATATTAGTCACGGCGCCCAAGTCGTTATTCCTGCAGCTTTTAGCTCTACCGCCGGCGCCCACCAACAGCATCTCAACAATCAATTACGTGAGGCTGGGAAGGGAAATAAGAGAAAGAGATCGATGGTCGGATCATCCCTCACATTATTCCTAAATAGATGCTGCAGAGATGTCTGGGGTGTATAGCTCCGGGTGATTGTTAAGCATAGTGGGAGGAATTCATAGCTAACAATAAACATAGTGGTTCAAGGAGAAGGAGGTTGTTTTGGCCAATGATTGCAGCATATACTCTACATAATCCCTCGGAGGTCCTCTCAATCTAGGGACTTGAAATGTTTCGAGACTTCTGGGGAAATGTTACTCTATTTCATTATTATGATCATTATTCTATCGTGACTCATAATCGCATCTCTCTATGTGGGTATGGTACTTTTCGCTCTATCGAAGCAGCACATAATCTCCGCGCTCATTCATCACCGAAACCCAATCGCAATCTGATGTCCGACTTTTCCTTGCCTGCCAACACTCCTCCATTACTCGAGACGCCTCTGCCAGTGTTCCGACTGTGGCCTCCGCCGTCGTAAAGAGCTCCTGGAATGAAGGCCGTTGATCGGGCTGCGCTAAGCAGCCTACGATGCAAAAAGGCCACACCACACTCGACAGGAGTCGCTGATCGCGAAGCATCTGAAACACAATAATGGCTTCGGAAACAGTTTGCGCAATCTCGGGCAGCTCGGGATGAGCCCCGGAGAGCACAACGTGGAGATAGGCGATGGCTCCGAGCCCAAACGCCTTGTTAATGCTGGGGTGAGCCCGGGAACCACCCGGGGTGGCAGAGGAACCCCATGCTGATAGTGACCCTGGAGCGGACACTTGCTCGAGATCGGCGAGTTCCCGTCGTAGGCGCTCCTCCAATTGCCCACCACGCTGTGCTAATTCAATGATGCTGAGCTTACGAGCCGCCTCGGCCTCTTTCTTCCATCGATCCAGCGCGGAAACTTCCGAGATTAGGGCCATGATTGAGTTCCGACACCCCATTAGAATTTCTAGAGAAATCCCAAAATGGTCCAATATCTGGACATGATCAATCTCCAGAAAGGGAGCACGCCGGGTAGAAGCAGAAGCGATAATATCCAACGACACAAAAGAGCCAAGGAGGAGTTTCGCAGTACAGTCGTCTTCGGAGGACAGGCTCTGATTGTCCAGCGGTAAACTTGGGCAGATCTGGCCAGATGCGTCATGAATTGTAGAAGACATCCGCATCTGTATGAATGCAGGCATCAGATTGCCGCCCAGCCGAAGAAGCCATTGCCAGTTCTTGGTTCCGCCAGCAAGTATCTGAACGAGAAAAGTCAGTATCTTCAATCGCACCGCATCATCAGGATGGACCATTTACCTCCCAATACAAAAGCTGAAGTATTGAAACGAGTCCCTCGAGATTGTGCGTAAATTGACTCTGTGCATTCCAGCTGAACGAGTCAGCCATGATGCACTGCATTCCCTGAAGAGCTAGGTCGTAATAGCCATCTTTGGTACGTAGCTGCGTCAGTCGTGCCGGGAGCTCACTTTGAGGAAGCGACGTCGAGAGCAAGTCGAGCTCACTAAGAGCCAGGCTGGCATAGTATGCGGGCTCGATGCGCCGCAAAAGTGAGAGAAGCCAACCTCTTCCTTGTCGGTCTTGGGTATGGTAGAACGGGTACTGGATGTAGAAGACCCGGTCCAAGTAGTGCATCAGTAACTCATCCTCGGACTTGCTTCCCGAAATTGGGTCAACAGGGGTCATGGGCCATGAGATGGTCTGTCCGCAGGTTGCAGCTGCAAGCATATGCATTCCCGACGTCGGTTGCAGATTTGTCGGATCAGGAGACAAAGTAGGGTCTTTCTGTATGTGGGGTCTGTCCAGGGATGCGCTCCACATAAAGTCATCCAGATCCGACAGGGCGGTTTCACTCAAGGCCAAGCCAAAATCGTCCGATGTCACCATTTCTCCCCATGCAATCCCGGGCTCTTGCATTTCCAGCACGTTTGGGGTGAGGAGACCTTCTACAGACGAGGAGGGAGACGAAGGGTTCTGCGACCACTGCAACTGCTTGGAGAACGTGGCATAGTCTTCCTCAGGGAAGACCGAGGTGCCTCCAGGGGTGGGGAGCTGATTGAGAGGCATGGTGCTGCACGCCAGTGTACTATTATTCAGGGCAGCCGCATTACTGTCTCGGGTTAGACCCTGCATTTCGTCTTGGGCTACATTCAAGAAAGGATAGACTAAAGTAATCGATCTTAGTGCGGGTCCTTTGTTTGACATCTGTAGATGGAGACCCTTACCGCGGGCTGCTGGGCGAGTGGACAGAAGGAGCTTCTGTCTTCTCTTCCTTGACCGGGCTTGACTAACCATCTGCCGGAATTTCGAGGCTTGCTCATTCTGCAGGGCCCCATTGTCCATCCAGTACGGCCTCGGACCGTATCCGTGACACTCGAGATCCAAGGAAATGCATCGGCTGCATGCTGGGCGAGTCTCATCACATTTTTTCCGGCGTACACGACATGTCCAGCAACCATTGAGGCTTCGTGCGGCTGAAATAGGAAGCAGGGAATGTGAGTATGAGAGCCGGGATGTTGCGCACGGCAGAAGAGCACAAGCAAGAAAAAACAGCTGGGCTTACGGATTTTGGTGGCTGCAGCCATCATATGCAGTGCAATCTTGCTGGCTTGCTGGGAAGTTTGACAGGTGGTTAGGATCCGGTTATTCAACATTCCATGAAACTTATATCTCCGGATGAGGTTGCGGGTTTGTTCTATAGTATTATATATGCTCTGGCATGGCGTCGAGGGATTGGGGCCAAAAGATAGACAGATGGAGGCTGAAGCACAGAAAGTCGCTAACACCATGCAGTAGGCTTACTGGCCGATTGGGTAACTAGTTGGGTAATTGGCTGATGGCTGGATGAATAGACGGATGGGCTGTTCCTTCTGACTTTCGCCGCCGTTGCAACGACTACTACGAGGTACTAATTTCAGTGCCTGCCTACCTGCCTGCCCAGACATGTACAACTGCAGGTCAGATTAGTTATACGAAGAAAAAAACCGAGCCTTGAAAATAGCCGGCTCAGTGAAGGGGCACCAGGTAGGATTGACTGCCTCCAATCTACGACCCATGGGAGAAGGCGAGAAGCTTTGACATGCGGCGCCATTCCGATGCCGAACGACCATGGCGACGATGGCATCATGGGTCCAGCCGGTAGAGCCAAGAGCTTTTACGATGTCCCCCTCCCCCACCATCCTTCAGACCAGTGGGTCTGCAGAAAGGAAGAGCACCTCAATTCTCCGCGTGGTGTCCAGGCGAATCCTTGTGGGATCTCACCTTGCATGGCAGGGCCCCTGGTAATTTCCCACGTGAGTGACAGGATGGCTACTGTCTGTCGTGGGTCTGACTGCATCCTGTATGGAGCGAACTTGGGCCGATGCTAACCTATCTGACGACACCCAGTTGCGTGGAACATGGACTTTTGCAAGGGGCGAAATTGATTCTCTGGGTGCGAAATTTGATTCGGTGATGAATTGAAACACCCCGTAGTTTTTAGTGCTCACATGGTAATAGAACCGAGTCCAATTCTCTTGACGGACAATACGCGAGGATCAGACGGGTTCTCTTAAAACGTTCGACTAGTTGTGAGACTACCATGGATACGGATAGTAGCCAAGAACGACAGTTGGCTTGGTGACAGCTCAAGTCCGAATCGTACCAGATTCCCACAAATTTACCCCTTTCATATTCTTTTTTCCCCATGTAAAGGTTAGATTCTGCTGAAAATCTCTTCGGCGCGGTACCTAGCAGACGGTCCAAGCAGTAGATGCCGGTGATCATGGCTAAAATTGTTGCAACGCCAGTCCTGATGTTCCCTAAGCCATTTTTGGGATGGTTCTAGAATTACTGCCGCGCATTAAGAAAGACTGTACGAGAGATCACCCTAAAAATCCTGGAGTGCGTCGGGTCGTGAGTAAGAGAGGTCCATAAACACTTAGGGATGTGATTTTGCGAGGAACGGCGAGCAATCACAACGGGAAAATGGATCCCTATTCCAACCCCGGGAAGGATTGAGGCATGGGAGCGTCCGGAGGATTTTAATCCCACTCCTCCCACTGGTGGTGGATCTGGTGCCAGCCTCTTTAGCCGTTTGCTTTGTCGGGGGTCCAAGCGCATATTCTTCACCAGGTCTTGGACCCGGACTGGGAGCAGTGGGCGTCCCCGATCGATCTGAGGTCAGCTTCAGTACGCAGCATTCATGTCCACACTACGGAGTAGTTCAAGCGAACAATCCAATCGACCACTCCCATCCTCGGTGGGACAGTCCGGGTGGGCATTTGATCTGATGTCAGCTTCGGTGTGGGAGGTTCCGGCCGAGTTAAGCACACACAGCCCAGCCAGTGGGAGCACCCGCGGGCATTTTCTTCCGCAGGTGGGATTGCCCGGTCGATCCCATACTCCCTCTGTAGGCGCAGCAGGAGCATCGGAGCATCTAGAACCCCTTAATCAGCCCAGCGGTGGGATATCCCCATTATCAATGTCCCCTAAGCGGTGGGAGTACCCGGCTCCGCGGTGGGTAAGTGGGAGTGTCCGGGGTTCCGGGGCAACGGATCAGAATCCCCCTTCTTCTGCTATTCTCCCTCATCTTCGTGTCCCCTCTGGCCCTCGCCTTCGTCAGCAGCCACGTGTGCAGATTGTCCTCGCATGTCGGCAACTGACCTGATTACGAGGCGTTTCCTGCCCGCATCCGTGCATGATTCCTTGATCCCTCGGGACGGAAGTGCTTGTGAGTATGGTAGCGAATTGTCTGTAGATTTCAACCACCTAAGCTTATCAGTCAGCAAGGTCATTCATGTACTTGACTACTTGCTTGTGTCCTTTAAACGCACTACGGGATGAACTCATGTCCGTGAACTCTTGTTCCTCGAGACCTCTCTGGTCGGGCCGATATACCGTCCTGTAGAGTAAGACGCACCCAGATGATTCTTAACAAAGGTAACAGCCATCGGTATCGATGCCTGGATTGTTGTCTCAGCTAGGTTTCCGCCGTTGCACCCGGTGATGTGATAATAGCTCGGATAAACGCGGTCAGAACCGAAGTTGTCAGCGCTCTTTACCCCTCGAGAAACAGCTGGGCTTGTTTGGCTCTCGTTGGACGTCAAGCGCGCCTTGGCTTGTAGCAGCAATGGGTGGGCTAATAGCTTGCTTGCAGTGAAGCCTTTGTTTCTATGGAGTCTCGTACCCTGGTTGCTTATGTAACCTACACGTCCCTTTGTGTAACATTCTTATTCTGGATATGATGCAGGTGCAATATACGAATATTCTACTTAGCGCAACCTGTTTTCGCACGGTACTGATACGTAATGTCTTTGTGGTTAGTCTATATAACAGATACTTATTAGTTTTCTGTACTATGTTGTGCACTTTGCGAATTTAATGTATTCGAAGTCACTGACAGCAGTAGGTACGGGGACTACGGATGAACATTCAGTCTATCAGATTTAAGGTTGCTGATGATCCAGATTTACTGATGGATAGAAATCGAATACGCGCATGGTAGAGGGTGCCATAGAGTGCAATATCATGTAATCTTTGGATAGGCTGGATTAGGGGATCACAATGACTTGGTCAAGTTTTCTACAACTTCACATCTTCTTGTTCAGGTCAGTTAAATCCATCACCCGAACGACCATCTCCCTACTTATCTACGGCGGACGTCGTAGCATTCAATAGACATTTTCCATCAAAGCTTCCCTTAACCGATGTATCCTGACATGAACAGTCTGACAGGCCGCCAAAGTGAACCGTGGGGGCTGAATATAGAACCCGGCAAAACATAGTAGCGTACGACTCCAGAGGTCGCCACAACGAACACAGACCCCAAAGCTTCCAAGACACTAAAACTTCCCAAGTGTATATTTCATCAATTTCAGTAAAAGTGGGGGCGCTTGGGTAACTAGTAAGCACGGAGGATTCCAGACCGCTTGCAAGCATGACGAATGTATAGTCAACATCTCAAATACCCCATGTGGCATGACCGAAGGAGTGGATCTACATGCCTTGGGTGGATGACAAACGTCTTACTGTGTCTATACTAATTGTTAGCCTACCAGCTTGCCCATCAGAAAGAGTTTCTGCACCAATAAGAACTCGAAGTATGTCTATACTTAGAGGAAATCTCTCCCTATCCCACCCGGAAAGAGACCAGAAGTCGCAATTTTATTTTTCCCAGCAAGCGCCACAACCACAATTCCACAGTCAATCTAGTTCATACTAGTCTAGAGCACGATGTCTTGGAGATCCTTCCCGCCCCGTGGGAAGGGATGATCATATTTTTCAAATTATCGGATACTGAAATGGCAGAATTTTGGCTCGGAAATAGTGGGACAAGTCCTAGTAGTGTGGGTTGCGACTGGAACGACAAACCACCAAGCAAAGCCGGGTCCTCAGAGGACGCCTCACTGACATAAAAACTCTTGAGAGAGCTCAGGTGTAGGATTCGTCCGTTGGATCTGTATCAGCCCTAATTCGTCCCAGAGGGCCGGGGGCTAGTTTATCGCCCTCGCAATGATGGCAAAACACGCCTTTAAATCCATTGATTGTGCAAGATGAGAAGTTGAGTAATGGCTCGGATGTATTACTAAATTTAGTAATCAATGTGCCATCTAATTGGAATGAATTTATGTATTAGACGTGAAACACATCTCTGCTATCGAAGATGTGCCGCCTGAACCCGTGGGATAGTGAATTGGGTTCGACCGAATCATGAAGATCAGGAAGAATTATTCTGTTGGCCTCGCCTTTGATTTTGTGCTGGTTCTCTGCGTAAGACTAGCTATTTCATTTGACTAGCTCTCGACACCATTGCTGTTTGTTCTACGTTAGTTGCTACAGACGGAAGGCTATCAGATCCTCAACAGAAGCCTACCTGTTTCTGAAGAAACATGTATACATCTTCTAAGTCATCCTGTATTCCTTCATGGAATAGTACTAAAAGAGCCCAGCTTGAACAGAAATATATGCAACATCAACTGCCAGTCATCTCAGCGTCAAGTATCACAAGCCCACCGAATGTCAGTCCTAAGGCTGTTTTCTATCCCTGGCCTGGGGTCCATCTCCCTATAGTGGCATAAAGTGAAGAAAAAATTCGACACATCAGACCAACGGTCGGTCTATTTCAGTTGTTTTAGGTGCTGAACGGAAGAGTGAACCTGTACTAGCGGCTCATGGATGAGAGGATTCAACGCAGCTACTCTACCTGAATAGTAGACTGACTGTGCAACACTTCAAGGCTACTATGTCTACTTTTAACACTTGAACACAGCTTTGGTAATTTAAACGGGGTATATAATCTGAAAAGAATGAATGTAGGTTGATAAGAGCATATGGCGACAACCCAAGGTGGAGTCTAGACGCACCCGAGTGTTTTAAAGAACCCGACTTGCTATCTGCCATTCTCACATTTTACCCAGAGATTGATCCAGACAGTTTTTCAGTGTAAATATCTGTCCAGAATTCAATATATCCGGGTCCTGTTAGCGGCGTATAAGTCTAGCGTATATCTGGTGTCTGTGTCATTGAAGCAAGGGCTAGTCAATGCTCTTCTCACTGGTTTGAAAAGCCTCCTTATGGCACTGTGATATCCTCTTTCACTCTCTAGTCTCTCAAATATTCCAAACTCTTTACTCACTATCTGTGAACACCGGAAAATTATTTACACCTAACCATTAGGTAGATCCAAGAACCGTCATGGGCTTCGAGAATTGAGGTCGAACGCACTAGACCTGCCTCTCTTCCGAGAATAATTTCCTAATTCAATAAGGAGTTGAATTCCAATCATAGCCTCTACATGATCCGAGGCTAAATTTCATAGTAGCAATTAGAAATGTACTGGTTAACATTGTCTTTTTTCTTACAACCATATCTGAGGGTCCAACATCTTCGTCTCCAAGACACTACTTTGTACACTCTCTGCCTGGCAGAGATAGATATCTACTACTTATGTCCCCTTTTGTCAATCGTGTCATTCTTTACGTTTTGTCTATCACTTCTTCTTGATCATCGCCTTTCTTCCGCCGCTTCGCTGTATTCTGCCATTGATACTGTTGTGACCAGGTCTCATATGTTCCTCGTCGGTTTGTGATGTATCTGGATATATATAAGCCGGTGAATGAAATGGTCAATGTGCATGTTCTTCGGTAGTTATAACAAGGTGATGACGATCTCAGCAGTAAGTTTATGCCATAAGTTCGATATGGTGAAACCCCTACCGGGTTCTGCATTCTCAGGCCTATAGCAGAAGGGTAAGTTTTCGTCGGTTCCCATAACAAGCCCTTTTCCAAATGCATTATAGCTATTTTTTTCCATTGAAGTCTCTTTTTCACACGATCCGTGACTACGTGGAATCTATTTGACGACTCAGCTTCATCCTCATATGCCCGTACTTTGACATCTGATGGTATTTATGTAAACAGAGCATGGGCCATCCGCATTAGAATAGTGTCTTCATGCTATGAGTAGAACGTTGTTTATTCCAGAATCTGTCACTTCTGCCAGAGCTCTTATAGTTATTCAAACTTATCTTGTGGTAATAAAACTTACTGCCAGCAAACTCAAATACAATCGAACTTTGATGAAAATATACTTCTGTTGCATTCTGCTTATCTTTTTGATGGTAGATTATTTCTCGTAAATACTCGAGTAATTGATGAAAGTTACCAATTCAAGCTCATTGTTGTGAACTCATCAACATGCGTAGGCTCAGGGCTTCCAATATAATGTAATGAGGAAAACGGGGCTGCAGAAATACATTACACGGTCGAAGGGTAAAGTTCCTGTTCGCGGCGAATCCAATATAAAGTAATAGACAGTATGCCTCTTGGTCCTGTATTCAATAGAAAGACTCAATTTAACAAAGTAGATTGATGGGTCATAAATCGAATCACTATCCAACAAGTATTCTTTAACACCTTTGTACGAAGTAGAGCTCACTTATTTGGCCAGCTACTCAATTCTAGAGGCCGACAGGTCGTCTGTGTAGACCACGATAACAATGAAAACAACCCCAGGGTGCATGAACTAGAGAATCTGTCCTAACATGCATATATATGTAGTGACAGCAACAAATATAGCGACTATCATGCTGTTATTTTTAGTACTCTTGATATAGCCACGCATATACAGAGTACTAGGCTATTGGGCTGCGGGCGTTGGAATGTGAGGTAGATGACAGAGGTCTCTGCATCTAGTTATTGCATGCTTGATAGTAGTGCCGCTGCAGCTCTGCAATAAATGCAGGCATAAGTTCTCCGTTCAGCATTAGCACTGGGTTATAAGCTACAACCACCCTGATTGGGAATAATGCATCAGACGGACTTGACGGATAAAGGTCTGGCCAGAGCAATCTATACCGAATAAGGACTAACGCAACCAGTGGTGCAGGGATCAGCAGCATATTACTCTATCGGGCGAGTAATACCTGACGTAATCCAAGCCGACCAACGAAAAGCTAGGAAATGAAAATAGAGGGGCGGTATCGGCCACCGGTGACGTACTGGATGTGACTCAAGTCCTGAACGGGGGAGAAAGTGTAGCAAGTCCTAGAGCAACGGCCTCAGGAGGGCCGTTCTCCAACCTTAGTCAACGTTATGATTCAGGTTACGCAGCCCATCAGATATGGTTGCTAGGACACTTGGAGACTGCTAATTGAAATCAACCAATGATAATGGTTCCACGGTCGAAGTGGAAAGGCGATTATCAATCGTTGGCATCTCGACGCGAGCCATTGAAGACGCTATCATCTATCCGAGAAATGCCCCCCTGCCGATGTCGGGTTGAACTAAACCCAAGTGTTCACTAGCAGGGGGTGGTGAACCCTAGACACAAACCCCTTCTGACTGGGATTTGAAAAAGGCTAAAAGCCCTCGGTAGCAGCGATAGGATGGATAAACGAAGATCTACCAGCAAAATGCACTCCCACCTCAGCCACCTGTACCAAGAATGGCACATTCGTTGTCGCTGGCATACTCTTTCAGTGGCAAATCCACGTAGCCGTCACCGCCCATGAATAGCGCCCCAAGGCAGCCTGTAGGCAAAGAATGGAGTAGACCTTAATAATGGAAATGACTACAGGACATTGGTTGACCCTGTTGGAGACTGGGGAATGATCCTCACGCTGAGCAATTGGGGCTGCCGGATGCGCAGTTCACGGTCCAGGTTCCCCACAAGAGGGAGCGTGAGCCAGTTCCAGCAGGCGAAAAAAGAGGGTGAAAATTTCGTCGTTGCCGCAGAAAGAAGAGCAGAAGGGAGGGACCGGCCGAGGAGTCTCCAGTTGCATTGCCCGCGAATCATCATTGCGCTGACCGCCCGGCTTTTTTTAATCTCCGCCCACTTTTCTCTTTCTCCTGGCAACCTATGACTCTTCCCTGCCTCCCTCAACAACGTCTCTTCATTTAAATCCATCTGTGACTCATTCGCTGGCCTCGCTTGTTAGTTCTCTTCCTATATCTATCTCGCTTTGCTCTCATTTAACGCTGGTTGCTCAATACTGACCATCAACCTCATTAGAGCCATCTGCCGTCTTAACTATATACTACCGATCTATCTGCGTGCTACCCCACCATCAATTCATTCACAATGTGCCCCGGTGCAGACCACGAGCCCAATGGGCAGGCCAATGCTGCCAATGGCCGCAACGGTGTGTTTTTAGCTTTGAAACAGATGAACTGCAAGTGCCTATACTAATCAATATCCTTCAGGTGAACACCCCGGCTTCACTGCCGTCGAGACTCGCCAGAACCCCCACCCCTCCGTCTCTCGGAACCCCTATGGCCACAACGTCGGTGTCACCGACTTCCTGAGCAATGTCTCTCGCTTCCAGATCATCGAGAGTACCCTGCGTGAGGGTGAGCAGTTCGCCAACGCTTTCTTCGACACTGAGAAGAAGATTGAAATCGCCAAGGCCCTCGATGAGTTCGGTGTTGACTACGTGAGTCATACCCCGGTGGATCTTCACAATGCCGGAGAGAGCGTGCACTGACCACCACTCTAGATTGAGCTCACCAGCCCTTGCGCTTCCGAGCAGTCGAGAAAGGACTGTGAGGCCATTTGCAAGCTTGGCCTGAAGGCTAAGGTATGTTATACGTGTCTACCGCGTGTTGTGCGTCATCCGGCTAATGTTCGATTCAGATCCTGACCCACATCCGTTGCCACATGGACGATGCTCGCATTGCCGTCGAGACCGGTGTCGATGGAGTGTAAGTGCTGATTGTCCTGCATATTCCATGTTCGACTGCTAACAATTTCGGACAGTGATGTTGTTATTGGAACCTCCTCTTACCTCCGTGAGCACTCCCACGGCAAGGACATGACCTACATCAAGAACACCGCCATCGAAGTCATCGAATTCGTCAAGTCCAAGGGTATTGAGATCCGTTTCTCCAGCGAAGACTCTTTCCGCTCTGATCTCGTCGATCTCCTGTCCATCTACTCGGCCGTCGACAAGGTCGGTGTTAACCGTGTCGGTATCGCCGATACCGTCGGCTGCGCTTCCCCCCGTCAGGTCTACGAGCTTGTCCGTGTCCTGAGAGGTGTTGTCAGCTGTGATATCGAGACCCACTTCCACAACGACACTGGTTGTGCTATTGCCAACGCTTACTGTGCCCTGGAGGCTGGTGCCACTCACATCGACACCTCCGTCCTTGGTATCGGTGAGCGTAACGGTATCACTCCTCTCGGTGGTCTCATGGCCCGCATGATGGTTGCCGACCCCGAGTACGTCAAGGGCAAGTACAGGCTGGAGAAGCTCAAGGATATCGAGGACCTTGTTGCCGAGGCCGTTGAGGTCAACATCCCCTTCAACAACTACATCACCGGTTTCTGCGCTTTCACCCACAAGGCCGGTATCCACGCCAAGGCCATCCTCAACAACCCCAGCACCTACGAGATCATCAACCCCGCCGACTTCGGCATGTCTCGTTATGTCCACTTCGCATCTCGTCTGACCGGCTGGAACGCCATCAAGTCGCGTGCCCAGCAGCTCAAGATCGAGATGACTGATGACCAGTACAAGGAGTGCACGGCCAAGATCAAGGCTCTGGCCGATATCCGCCCCATTGCTGTCGATGATGCCGACAGTATCATTCGTGCCTACTACCGCAACCTCAAGCTGGGCGAGAACAAGCCCCTCCTGGACCTCACGGCCGACGAGCAGGCTCAGTTCGCTGCCAAGGAGAAGGAGCTTGCCGCTCAGGCTTCTGCCTAAGTATGGGATCGAAAGTGATCTCCGACGGCTTTTCTTCTAATCATGCATTTATTCCGACCGGGATAGACGTCTATATCCTTATTAGAGCTTCGATGTTTTCTATTTCCTTACTCTTTTAGCGGCTCCCTTGGCGGAGGACGTTCTTGTTTTTCGTTTGCTGGTTTCATGAATGGATGTTTATGTGTTCTCAGGATGGTTTCTTTGATTTCCATGGGGTTTTCAAAAGTTGTTCCTTGTCTCTGATGGAAAAAAGGGAGGGGGGCCGGTGTTAGGATAGCCCTTGGTCCTCGCGTGGGACCGTGTACATACGCAGAATTTCGATGCCATATGCATCTATCCTACAATATACAGGATATAACAAAGTTAAATATGTGGCTGCTATCTATATATCTAGTAGGAGTAATTGGAAGTGATTGGTGTAATAGAAGCAAGGGGGAAAGATGTGAGATCATGTGGAGTGTCAAATCTAGTAGACTAGATTGTCATGAGGAGAAGCGCATGCGGGAACCGAGGCAGTTTCCCGACTGCCCGTCCGCGGCCGGTCAGTCGCTCTTATCGCCCCCCGGCTCCGGTTTCCTGCATCATCCGAGTTATCGACCTTCCTTCGCTTCCCCAGTCTTTCTCTTCTCCCTTAGTCTGGAGGTCGTCGTGCCCTTACCCCGACCCGGCTTTATTTCTATTGCCTACAAGTATGGCATCTTCTTTACTTCCCGTCGCCCTGCAGAATAAACTGCTGGGCTACAGCAGGGCCCCCAGCACTCAACTGGCGGCGGCACATCTGGACTTGTGAGTGGCCGAGCAGCTTTACATTATCCCCGCGTAACGGCGGACGATCGCTCGCTCGTCTGACGTTTGTTTTCCTGGAGCTATGTGCTAATTTGTTAATCACCGGGTGACTAGTCTTCGAAATATCGTTTTTGTCCTCTTTATCCTTCGCTACGTCCGCAAGACATTCTATTCATTGCGCGGTTATGGCATCTTCGGCAGCATCCGCAATGCCTACGCCGCCGTCCGTCTCTTCTTCTATTCCGTCTTTCTGCGATTCCCCGGCGTCCGCGGCCAGGTTGATAAGCAGGTTTCTACAGCTATTGAGAATCTCGAATCGAAACTCGTCGCGTCTGGGCCCGGTGTTAATCGGTATTTGAATCTTCCCAAGGAAGGATGGACCGCGGAACAGGTTCGCGCAGAGCTCGACAAGCTGGCGAATATGGAACATACACGCTGGGAGGATGGCCGTGTCAGTGGCGCTGTCTATCACGGTGGCCAGGACCTGTTGAAGCTGCAGGCAGAAGCGTTCGGACAATTTGGTGTTGCAAACCCCATCCATCCTGATGTGTTCCCTGGTGTTCGGAAGATGGAAGCCGAAGTCGTCGCTATGGTAATGACTTCCCGGGAAATTCACGAGTATGTGGCTTACTTGGATTAGGTTCTGGCGTTGTTCAATGCCCCGTCCGATGGCGCGGGTGTCACTACAAGTGGCGGTACGGAGTCGATCATCATGGCATGCTTGGGTGCGCGCCAGAAGGCTTTCCTCGAGCGTGGCGTAAAGGAACCGGAAATGTGGGTGGCTACTCCTATACATACCCTGCTTATCTACTGACACGCCCGTAGGATCATCCCCGATACTGCTCATGCTGCCTTCATCAAAGCCTGCAACTACTTCAAGATCAAGCTCCATCGTGTTCCCTGCCCGGCTCCCGAGTACAAGGTGGACATTCCCTCCGTGCGTCGCCTGATTAACTCGAACACTGTCTTGATTGTTGGCTCGGCACCCAACTTCCCTCATGGAATTGTTGATGACATCCCAGCTCTGTCTCGCCTCGCAACGTCTTACAAGATCCCTCTGCATGTTGACTGCTGCCTTGGTTCCTTTGTTGTTGCCTTTCTGAAGAAGGCAGGCTTTGCGTCACCCTATGAAGAGGAAGGTGGCTTTGATTTCCGCCTTCCCGGAGTGACTAGTATCAGTGTGGACACACACAAATACGGATTTGCACCCAAGGGTAACTCGGTGCTCTTGTATCGCAACAAGGCCTACCGCAGCTACCAATACTTCATCTACCCAGACTGGTCCGGTGGTGTTTATGCATCCCCATCTGTGGCGGGTTCCCGTCCTGGTGCCCTGATTGCCGGATGTTGGGCCAGTTTGATGAGTGTTGGCGAGTCTGGCTACATCAAGAGCTGCTTGGATATCATGGGCGCCGCCAAAAAGTTCGAATCCTCCATCAAAGAGCACTCAGTTCTGTCGAAGAGCTTGGACATCGTTGGAAAGCCCATGGTCAGCGTTGTTGCGTTCTACAGCAAAAATGATGCCGTTGATATTTATGATATTGCGGACAGTCTTTCTGCCAAGGGCTGGCATCTCAATGCGCTTCAATCGCCCCCGGCGATCCATGTCGCGTTCACCGTCCCCACGGCCGCTGCTGTGGATGCACTTACCACCGACTTGGTCGTGGCTGTGGAGGCGGAGTTGGCCAAGGCGGAAGAGAGAAAGCAGCAAGGCAAAGCGTATGTTGTTAAGCGTGGAGACACTGCAGCCCTGTACGGCGTGGCCGGCAGCATGCCGGACAAGAGTATTGTCAGCCGCCTGGCCGAGGGCTTCCTGGATACCCTGTACAAAGCTTAGATTGTTCAGAAAGGCCCGCACTGTCCATATGGGTTGAAAAGCGTATAAGTCTAGGAATTGCAAATAGCGGACAATTGGTGTTATGGTGCATAGGTTGGGTATTGCTTCGTCTGGAGAATTATTGTTACAAAACAGACGTTAAAACATGAAGTTTTAGGGTGATGTAGATCCCATTCCATATGACAATATGTGTAGTATAGTACAATGCATAATCGTTGCGCAAGATGAACCCGGACTGAGACACAGATCCGATCAAAGAAAAGCCGCTGGATGCATGCAATAGTTCACTTCCCTTCACCTCCACCTCTAAGTGGGAATTTCACCCGCTTGCTCAGTCCCATATAGTACACATCACTTTCCACCGACATGAGCAGGCATATCCAACAAATTCGACAATAAAATATGAAATCCCAGACTCCAATCCCATACCAATCAATCAATCAATCAATCAAAACGAACCATTCCGCAAAAAAGCCGAATCGAAAACACCAACAGTCCACCTCATTCCCAAGAGATGGATATCACTCAAGCCAGTCTATTCTCCTCAAACTCCACCCCCGAGGTCTTCTCAACATAGTATCCCGGATCGGGCTTGCGCTCCAAATGCACCTCTTGCTTCGTGAGTCGGCGGTCGACTTCCTGCACCTGCACCAATTCCTTGACTTTCATGATTTGACCCGCCACTGACGGCGACACGGGGTGGAAGACGGTAGCCATGCGCTTCTTCAGGCCGAGGGCTTTTAGGACGTCGTTGGTGCGGCGTGGGAGACCGATTGCTGAGCGCATAAGCGTGACGCGGAAGTAGCTGCTCATTTTGACGGTATGTGGGTTTGTTTGTTTGGTTCGGAGGTACTTGGTAGGGAGGATTCGGAGGATCGTAAGGTAAACGCTCAATGACGCTGTAGGTATGTAGGATGTGGGATTGTTCTCTGTGCTTGCGAATGCTGCTCGCTGAGATGCTTTTGCTGTTGATTCCGCAAATTTCCCGATGGCGGTAGCGTAGCTGGGCGGGGAGTCACGTGGTGGATGTGTTCTGCCGGTTGGCGGGTTGGCGGGCGGGAAATGTGGGTGGCATTTACTACTTAGTATGCTTGCTATGCTACTTACCTATTTGCTGTGTACCTTTGTAAGAGTTGTCATTTTAGAAGATTACTTGGCTCGGTGAGCCATTGGTGAGTTTGTCTCTTGTTTTCATGTTGGGAGGCTGTCATGCTAATGGTTTCTATGACATGCAGATATACCCCGGAGCGCTGCGCGTTTAGGAGGGGATAATTGCTGCTAGCTTATGGTCTAGCTGTTACTATAGCTAACCACCATCGGTCAGTTGATTGGACTATACTTGTTGGTGGTGTTATAATACTTGGTCGGCTTTGTATACATACTTGCGGTGATACGGACTTGTTGAACGACTATACCGTGAACTTCGAGACTGCGACAGCTACAAACCATGGCGCGAGACGACAACGGAACGGTGGCCATGCCCCGTCTAGAAGACATCCTCCGCCACCCCGAAGACCTCGACAAGATCATGGGTCTGAAAGCCGAATACTCGCGCAAGAAAGCGGCCGTTGATTCTCAGCTACGGGAAGGTCTGCGCGACCAACTGGAGACCGTGCAGCGCAGCATCAACGCCCTCACGGAAGGTCAGCGACAGGTCTCCAAGACGAAAGACGAGCTACAAGGAATTGACAAGCTATGCGCGGAGTCACAAACAAGTGTGGAGGATTTCTCGCAGATCGACAAGCTGGCCAAGGTGCAAAGGAACTTCGAGGCCACGTTGACGATGAAGAAGGGGCTGGAGGAGTTCAGTGAGAACCTGGCGGTGGTTGAGGATCTTCTGCGCGAGGATGATGAGGATTTGGAGAATCAGCCCAATTTGCTAAGGGCTCATATGCAGATTTCGAAGCTGCGCGATTTCAGAGACGAGGCTATGGATCAGATACGCAAGGCGCAAGATCCGAGTAGTGAGGAGACTCTGGCGGATTATTTTCAGGGATTGGATGGGGTGGTCGATTGGTTTGATGATCACCTTGGTACGGCGTGCATGAATTTGATCCCGCTGGTGCAGTCGGATAACCCTGGGATGGTGGTCCGGCTGGCGGTTGTGGTCATGAACGAGGAGAAGAATGATCAGACGGTGCGGGCGTTGCAGGAGGCGCAGAAGGATCACCAGGACCTCGCAGACCGGTTCAAATCAATGAATGTAGGACCGAAGACGGTTCGCGGATACAAGGAGAAGTTCCTTCAGGCCATCGAGTTCTACGCGCAGAACCAGTTCGAAGCCACCAAGGAGGACTTCCTGGCCGAGCCGGACAACCTCGACAAGAACTTCCGCTGGTTCTTCAACGACCTCTACACCGTGCAGCAAGGCATGCAGCCGCTGATGCCGAAGAAATGGAAGATCTACAAGACCTACACGGAGATCTACCACCGCATGATGCACGACTTCTTCATCGGGCTGATCAACGACCCCGAACTACCCGCCGACAACCTCCTCGCCATCATCCACTGGACGGAGAAATACTACAAGAAGATGCACAAGCTCGGATGGAAACAAGCCGACCTCAAGCCCAACATCCTGGACGACCGCGAACCCGAACTCATCCGCCAATGGCAAAACATCATCATCCGCGCCGTGGAAGACTGGACCAACCGCATCACCGAAACCGACCGCAAGGGACTCGTCGAACGCATCCCAGACTCCCTCGACACCAACCCAGAAGGCTGCTTCCGCACCAAAACCCTCCCAGACATGTGGCGCATGTTACACGAACAGATCATGGCCTCGGGCGCCTCCTCCCGCACCGACGTCGTCGAGGGCATTATCGACGCCATGTTCCGCGTCCTCAAAGCCCGCCAAGTGGCCTGGCAAACCCTCATCGACGAAGAATGCGCCAAATACAAGGCCCCCGGCGGCGACCTCCTCGACGGCCTCCAACTCCTCCAGGACTGGCTCGTCGCCGTCGCCAACGACCAAATCGCCTGCATTGACGACAACGAAGAAACCGGCCAGCTGGGCTACCTCAGCCGCTTCAAACGCGACTTCGAAACCATCGTCGACCCCAAGTACATGGCCTCCCGAGCCATCCCCGAACTTGACGCCCTGCGCGACGGCTACGTCGATCTCAGCACCCACTGTCTCACCCAATTCGTCGAACTCATCTTCGCCGTCGACTTCCGCACCACTATCCCCGACTTCTTCACCCAGAAATGGTACGGCGATTTCGCTGTCAAACGGATCACTTCGACCTTCGAAGACTACATGGCCGATTACTCCCCCGTCCTGCACCCCTCTCTTACGGATATCCTGGTCGAGGAACTCTCCGACGAGCTTCTCGTCAAATACCTCTCCTCTGTGCGCAATAAGGGCGTCAAGTTCCGTCACAATACTGATCCGTACACGGATAAGTTCAAGGATGATGTCCTTACGGTGTTTGCTTTCTTCCAGAATTATCCGGATTCGTTTGCCGGGACTATTAAGATGAAGTGGCGGTTGGTGGATTGGTTGGTTAGATTGTTGGATTCGGAGAAGGGACCTGCTCTCGTCGCTGTGTATGAGAACTTCAAGACCGAGTATTGGGATTTGCAGCTCTCGTGGGTTGAGGCTGTGCTGAGGACGAGGGATGATTTCGAGCGCAGTATGATTAGTGCTGTTAAGGCGAAGGCGGCCGAGTTGTCGGTTGAGAGGGGAATGGAGACGTTGATGAGTAAGGTGAGGTAGTTGGGGTTATTATTTTGGTGGTCGAGAGAGGTTGTGTGTCTTTCAGCGTGGTGTTTGGCGTTTCATCTACTTTTGTTACTTTTTACACATCATTCTGGTTGTAGACTGTGTATGTACATGCTGCTGCTGTTGCTGTCTGCTCTTAGCCAAACATGATATTCAAGATATCACGAACCGAATAGCAGACTCTTCTCCGCTACGACGCGATACTTCTCCCCCAATCGCGCATTCATGCCCTCGTCCTTACCATTCAGATCAGGCACGAGCTTCTTCGCTCCCATTTCGCAGATACATACCGATTCGATAGGGAAATCCCTCGCCCAGACGAAGGGCGTGCCTTTCCCTTTAGGAAGGCTACTCTCACCCTCTGAGCCTGAACCTGACCCAGAGCCCTCATTTTCAATGACCTCCATACTAGGAGCAGTCACAGTCCCAGTGCTCTCCACACTCTCCCCAGGAGGCGTATAATCGCGATACCTAGCAAGAATCTCCCTCGCATCGAACGTATACTGCCTCTTCCTCTTATCACCCCTGCCATCACCACCTCTACCTCCTCCTCTCCCACCATGACCACCACCTTTCCCCTTCGCGTAAATAGTATTCACAATGGTAGCATGCAGCAACAACGGCCGTACCTTGGGCTTAGACCCGACAGACGCAGGCACCATCTCCGCACTCTCCCCAGCAGCCAAATCCACCTGCCCCTGTTGCTGCTCCTCACCGCCACCTACATCCACTGCCACCTCCGCAGGCTTCTCCGCAGGCTTATCCCCCACCAAAAACCCCTCCTCGAGAAACCTGTCCCTCAGCCGGACACAAAACGGATACAGACGGTTTGTGGGATCCACGGGCGCGGCATGCAGAACGGTTGCTGCTTTTGCGCGGGGAATGGCGTGTAGGGATTCGAGGGATATGAGGAATGGAGAGACTGGTGCGGTTGGTTCTGATGGTAGTGTTTGTGGTGAGGAGGATTGGGTCTCGCGAAGCATGGCTTCTAGGTCGAGGGAGTGCAGGAAGCGGATTGCTTGGGAGAGGCGGTCCGGGGTAGGGAGGCTCATTACGCCGAGGGTGAGGTGGAGGGTGCCGACTGGGCGGTGGGCCGAGGGGGGGATGAGGGGTTGAGGTTGAGGTGCATGTTGGTGGTGTTGATGTCCATGTTCATGTTGGTGTTGAGGTTGGAAAGTTGGGACCGAGGCTTTGAATGTTGCGAGGGAGGATTCGAGTTGGGGGAGGGAGGTGGCGTTGATGAGGGGGAGACACAGGAAGTGGGTGAGTGGGGGGCGTTTTTCCTTTCTTTGATTGGGATGTGGTCGTGGGTTGGACATGATTTTGTAATTGTGGTTGTGGTGGTGGTGGTTATGGTATAGTCGAGGGAGGGAGAGGGGGAGGATGAACTGTAGATGGAAGTGATGCCGGGGTTGGAATTGTTGTAGTAGTATTGTATGGGTTGCGATGCAGGGTCTCAATGACCTGCAGGGGCGCATCGAGGAGATATATTCAGAGATAAGTCCGAATGAATCACACAAATCGGAGAGGGTAGTAAGCAATGGAGAGTGGATGTAAGAAGTAAGAAGGAATCTTGATGATGATGAAGCTGACCGACTAAAAGGTATAGCTCTCTCCACAGCCAATGACAGCCCGCTCCGCTCCGCACTCGATGATGTGATGCCATCACTTCTTCCTCTCTTGTTCTTGTTCTTCTTCTTCCTCTTTTCCCTTTCTTCTCCCACCACCACCACACCACTTTCAATCAAACCAGCACAATGAATCCAACCATCTACTCCCGTCTCCCCCGAGCAATTCTCTCCCCCGCCGCTGCAACTGTCGCCCGTCCCTCCCTCCGCGTCGGTGCCCGCTTCGCAACAGCAACACCATTCCAGCTCCAACCTCAACCCCAACCCCAGCTCCCCCGTCGGTGCTTCCACGCCACCTCAGCTCCCCGTAAAGGCATCTTTCCCGATTCTGCAGATCCTCCAGCTCCGCACCCTGAATCCAGCAATGTCGCCGGCGCAGCCACCCACGTTACCGAGCCTTCCCCGTTGACGGACGCGCAGTACCACGACCACGCGGAACACTACCTGGATGTGCTGCAGTATGAGATCGAGAAGGCCCAGGAGGAGGGATCGGATATCGAGGCTGAGTATAGTGTTCGTCCTTCCTCAGTTTCCCATGATACTCCCGAGTAACGTTACCGAAGAGAAGAAAACATTTCAACTAACAATGATGGATGATGAATTACAGGCCGGCGTCATGAACATCAGCGTCCCCGGTGTAGGCACCTACGTGCTGAACAAGCAACCCCCCAACAAGCAGATCTGGTTGAGCTCGCCGATTTCCGGCCCCAAGCGGTACGATTGGGTGGTGGAGGGTGATCAAATGCACGAGAAGCAGGAGTCCAGGCCGTTTGTTAACGGGCAGTGGATCTATCTCCGCGATGGGTCGAATCTCACGGATTTGTTGAACCATGAGTTGACTCTCAACTTGCCGAAGGATGTGTACAGTGAGGTTCTGGAGTAGGCTGCTGCTTCTGCTGCTGCTTCCTTTCTCCGCACCGGGAGGTGGTTGGCTTTGTCTACGGGTGGGTGGTTGAGAGATAGTGTAGGATATGGATTGATGTGTGCGAGTGACGGCTAGTTATCTAGTGTTGTAGTGCCTGGTAGTAGATAATACAGTTCGGCGCGGTACTCGTTGCGTAGAGTACTTGTGCGCAGGCAACATGGTATATATCCAAGTGGTATCTTAATCCAATCTTCCGTCGTTGGCTCATTCAACCTGCGCATCTATCGCAGATATAGATATCTTGCGTCGCATGCGCCCGTGTTATACTGGCGCGGCATCGGCTCTGCGCCTGCGCTCGCTCTTTAGTGCAGCAAGCTGCATATAGTATGTCGAGTGGCTGCTGCTGCTGCTGCTCAGGCCATGACATCACCCACCGATATCACCATCGAAAGACGTCCTCGTAGTCGACACACATCTTGCAGCGAACACTTTGTCGCAAAGCACACTCGTCGTTTGTTCGAGGTATATCGGAAAGCATTCGTCCGCGAGCAATCCAATCCATTCCAGCCCAATGTAGAGAATCCCAATATCAAATCAACTAAATCGGCTTAACCCTAAGCGATAAACCCCCAACATTTAAGCCTGAACAGCAACAGCCGCCGACCCATTCTTATCATCACCGTCCTTGGGAAGATCGGCCTAGACGCAAACCCCGCATCATCAGCATAACAGTTCCCAATTATACATAGCGAATTCTCAAGAAACAAGACGAAAAGGGGAAAGAAAGAAAGAGGGGGGAGTTACCGCATCAAAAATCACCCTGATCATCAAACTACAGCTGGGACAAACACCAATATCCTCGCCGTCACGGAGATCATCAATGGCGATTTCGAACCGGTCGCCACAGGGACACGGGTAGTGGTAGATCTGGAGAACCGGATCGAAGGTCATGTCTTCAATTTCGATCTCGTCGTAGATGGAGATGGAGTCGTCGGCCATTTTTCTTTCTTATCCCTTTTAGTTTATGGGGTTCTGGTTGGTTTTCTGAGGGGAATAGAAATAGAAAGTTGGGGTGGTGTGGTTCCTGAGTATAAGAATTAAAGTGGGCTACTATCGTTATCAGTGAGTGGATGGCAAAAAAGAAAACTTTTGGCGGGAGGGGTCAGGTGATTGCGGGGTTGGTGATTGGTCCGTTGTTTAGCTGTATACTACTTAAGTACTTAGTTGTACTAGTTAAGATATAAGGTAATGTTATTATATATTTATTGGTGTATGTTCGTGTCAGGGTATCTATCATAAAGTTAAAACTATACATTCAGTCGCTCGATCTCCATCCTCACATCCTCTACCTCCTGTATCAACGACCCATATTGTCGCGCAAGCTCCTTCATCGGTCCGCGCCCTGCTCTATCAATATTACTCTCGTAGTCCTTCAACTCCTCCAAAGCCGTAGCACGTCTTTCCTCCAGCCGTTCCCTCGTATTCTGAAGGTGCTGATAATACCGTTGCAGCGCATCCACGACCTCCGGCGTATGTATCGTCGCGAGTATATCCAGTTTCGTAAGACTGCGGTCATATCATATTAGCCCCATGTTCACCCACCCCATTCCAATGTAGACATACTTAAGCTTCCCCTCTATTCCCTGCGCCACCGCCAGCAAATGGTCCGCCTTCGCCTTCGCCGCCCGAGCCATCGCCCCATGTTTCGCTCTCTCTAAGAGCATCACCGTGCGCTCCAGCACGGCCGCCCGCGTCGCGAGCACCTCAGCCGCCGTCGCAGCCATCCGGGTCCGAGCTGTCGGGAGCTCCGTCAATTGTATCTGACGCAAAGCGCGAATCCGGTCCTCGAGCTGTGAGGCGAGCGGCACCTGCGCGACGGACCTAAGCATAGCCTGGCGATTGCGTGCGCGGGTTGTTCGGGGCGGTTCATTGGGTGTTGATGTAGATCCGGAGCCTGCGGAGTCGGATGATCCTGCGTTGGCTATTGTGCGGAGGTCGTTGAGTGTTGTGGAGAGGACATTAGATAGCGGAGTGGCTAGGAGAGGAAGATTGGAGTAGAAGTCGTCGATGTCGGGCGCGAGGAGTAATTGCGCGTCTGTGGCTGCATCGCGGGAGTCGTCGTCAAGCTGGAGCAACTCGGGGGAGGATTCGAGGTAGAGGGTTATGATGGCGATGGGGTCTCGGCACTTGAATGAATCAATCGTTAGCCTGATTCATCTCCCTTGAGTGGGTTGGTGTTGCTAACATCGTCGGGTACTCCGCTGTCCGGGTCGAATGCCAGCCGTCGCAAGGCTTGCTTCTTAATTTGCTTTTTCGCGTCTCGTATCCGGCAGGCTTTTACTTCCTAAATGGTATTCCAGGGTCAGAGAACCATTCAAAAATGGATGGCGCGACCTGGTGTTACGATCACGAGGTGAGACGCACTTCCACAACAGCCTGTCTAGCGGGTTGCGCATCCTGGGCGCGAGTGGAGCCATCGGGATTCAAGAGAGTCGTCGTCAGATGGGTATAAAGTCTCTTAAATTGAGGGTTGTTGTCAAGAATGACCGGATCGCATGGCGGGATCATGGTTTATGGCAGGGGCTGCGCGTAAAGCTGTCGCAGGTGGAAGTGCATCATCTACCAACAAGCGGCGAGCAATCGGGCGGCCACCGCCTCATCCCCGTGACCTGGCGATCTACAGTCCCTAACATGTCGATAGAGCATGGTCTACGCTCTACAAGAACCATAATGAATAAATATCATATCATAATACAAAGCTGAATTTTCGCTTCCATTTTCACATTCCTTTCGTAATCATACACGCACCTAGCCTTCCAGCATGCTTCTCTCCGCATCCGTCCCCATCCTCGTTACTGATGAACTCGACGTCCCTCAGCTCAAAGGAGATTCAACGCAACCTCATCAAAGGGATCATCCGGTTGCGCTGCTGGTCGTCAAACATCCTCCAAATCTCTCCCCAAATAGCACCCTATGTACAAGTGCACGGCTCAACACCGATCGCGCTGTCCTCCAACATGGAAAATAAAAAAGAAAATGAGATGAAAACACAATCGCTAGGAACAGAAGTAGAGTGATAGAAGATAAACAAAGCTCATTAGTGGGTGGAAGAAGAAGACCATGGCGTAACACGCAGTGGGAATTAACTACTGAAGTCATGAGGCACAGGCCCAGCAAACAGAAGAACAACATAGCTTGCCAGAGGCAGCAATCATTTACTCCTCCTCGCTCTCCTCCGAATCATCTTCAGAGTCGTCGCTGCTCTCGTTGGCTTCGACCGAGGGCATAGGGTCTGGAGAACGGCCTCCGCCACCACCTTGGAACCGAGACAAGTTGCTTTCGAGCATGTTGATCTGAGCTTCTTGCTCGTACTTGCTCATGGGCTTGTTCTTCTTCGGCTTCGGGGCGGCCGCGTTCGCCGCTGCCGCAGAGGCAGGATCCTCCTCTACCACATGCGGCGCGTTCTTCTTGACAAACCGAAGTAGCATAAGGAGAACGTCATTAGGAAGCTCATCAATGTCGAGCTCGATTTCAGCCTCTTGGGTACCCTGCAGAACGTGTTAGCCCTTGCATAGACAGTAAGATCACATTAAGCGAATAACTTACCTTGAGGGCAGGGACATTAGTCTGGATGATCTTGAGCGCCTCCTGCATCTTCTTGTCAGGAAGGCTACTGATCCCGTTGGAAATGATCTGCTTCTCGTGGTAGGTGACCCAGTGCTGTTTCTCCGGTTTGGCTGAAACCTTGGTGGTGCTCTTCTTGCTCTCCTTCTTAGCGAGCCCCATAGTGCTAGGCTTCTTACTCTCCTTCTTCGACGGCTTGGTCTTTCCGAGCTTTTTGCTTCCCGGCGGGGTCTTCTTTTTCTTCGTAATAGCTTCAATCTGGCGGGTCATCTCTTCCATCTGCTTCTGCAGCAGGCTGAGCTTCTCGGCATCGTAGTCGCTCTCTTCGGCGTCCTCCTCACTCTCTTCTTCGGAAGACTCTGCGCTGTGATGCTCGACATGCGGCTCATGCTGCTCCAGATAACGTGTCTTCTGAGCCCACTTCTTGTTGAATTCTTCCTCGAGCCGCTGGCCCGCCATGTAGGTCGGGTCGCCCGGAATGTTAAATTTGAAACAGTTCTTCAAGATGAGGCGCATATCTAGCTCGAACTCCTTGGCATTCTCATACTGGCCGGCCCTCAGTTTGCTCTGCACAGTAGAAAAATCCATGGGCTTCTTAATGATACTGTGATACGTAGGAATGTTGAGCGCAACAGGATCAACGGGGTGATAGAAAGGCATCGCGTATGTGTAGTGCTTCGGCTTGTGCAGCTCGTCCAGCACCTCCTGGCAGAATCTCAGCTCCCACTGGTACTTCTTCTTCTTCGGCTTCGTGGAGTACGGGAGATCGCGCTTCGGAGGGTGGATAGAACGCTTCGGACGCCCGTCGGCATTAGCAGAATCGCGGCGGATCAAAGGAAGGCCTTCCGGACCCAAAGCAAACGTCGTCGCCTGGGGAGAAGCGCCCGTGGCGCGTGCCGTGCTAGGACTCGGAGCGGGGCGGTGATCTCGACGGACTGCTGCCGAAGGCTTAGCAACAGACTTCTTCGGCTTCTTCTCCTCCACCTCATCAGCTCGAGGTAGATTGGCCATCTGCTTATCGAAGGTGATCTTGAGCTTCTGCCCCTCTTGAGCGACAAGGTGGTCGGGACCGTTGAATGTCAGCGCATTCTGCACCATAAGGTTGAAATCATCAATAACGGCCTGTGCAGTCCGATAATTGTTGTTTTTCAACTTCTTCTCAATGGTTCCAAGGTCCATGGGCCGTTTAATGAATTGCGGGTAATGGGGGACATTCAACTTTATGGGATCCACGGGCTCTCTGTAGAAGCGAGAATCGTGCATCCGCTTCAAGCTCTGGATGGACTTGGAGAGGAACTTGTGCTGAACCTTAGTCATGGTTGCTTCTCCATTTGTAGCCCGTTCCGAGCGCGCCTCACTAGGTGTAGGCAAATCAGGCACCTTGAAATCGGCTGACGCCGCACCTTCCCCTCCGATCTTGGTACGCTTGGCGGCAGGCTCGTCGCTAGGATCACGCTCGCGCTCCCTCGAAACCTTGGTCGGGGAGGCTGGAACATCCGGCGCGTCACGCATCTCTTGATCCACGCTCTGCAGTGGCGGCACCGACGGCGCCGTACTAGCAGCGTCGGTCTGCATTGCGCTCTCAGGCTTCGCATTCGAAGGATGGTGGGGCAGCTCGGTTTTCACAGCGGCAGAATCTTGTGATGGCCGGGCAGTACTCTCCACTTTAGCGTCGGACGGCGCATCAGTTGATGGCTTTGATGCATCCTGAAGCGCCTGTGTATCTTTAGACTCGGCGCCACTCGCACCGTCGCCACTAGCCTGTGCAGCCGCAGACGTCTTTTCACTAGCGGTTTCCTTCTTCTCCCCAGTCGCAGCGGAATCCACATTTGAAGGTTTGGCTTCTTCGGACGCGACGGCTGGTTGTGCGGAAGTTTCTGCGGTCGGTAAGGATGGACTCTTGGGCGGAGAGGCGGTCGCGGCTACGCCGTTTGTGTTGGAGGTAGACTCGGCAGTCGATCCGTTTGCCTTGGCAGGCTTGTTCTCCTCTGTCGGCTTCTCTGCACCGTTGACAGGCGCGTCTGATTTGGCGTTGGCTACAGCATCTTGGACTCTGCGAGGACATTAGTAAACAGACATCGTAGACACAAAACGCGAAAAGTAACGGAGCATACCCTGTGCGACCAGTATCAGCAGGCGAAACTCCATTGGGCGACGGCGGCAATTGAGGCTTCTCCTCTTTGATCGCAGAGGGAGCCTCGGGAGGCGGCGTCGCCATTTGAGGTCGCTGAATTTTCGATTATGTCCTCCGACGGGACCGGGGGTACAAAAGAATCTAACAGGCAGCGATTCTGGTCGCAGGAGCTGGTCACTGGAATCGGAAAGTTTAGGGAGCGGCAGTAACACAAATCAACTGAATAGGTACTCTCTCTGCGCTAACACAGACTAATGTATGGATTTTCGGTAATCGGCGAGCGACAACAGCTGATTAGATGACAGAAGACACACAAGGGCAGACGGGTGTCTTGCGCGGGCCACAGATGGTATGCGACGCCACGGAAGTTGCAAGAGATACAAGAAAGGATGGAAGATTAGCGCGGGCCGGAGGGGGGTGGAGAATGCGACAGGAAGGAGGAATATTTATATTGCCAAGAGGGCGGCGGGCGGAAGATAGCCTGCAGTCACGTGGTGCGGCAAGTACCGGTGACTAAGCGGGAGGCAAAAGGGTCGCCAGACCAAGATGGAAACAGACGGAATTCAATGAAAAGAAAGGGACTAGGGGGAAAGTTGCAGGTGAGAGAAGACGAGATAAGGAGAATGTCAGTTGGAGCTCAAATGCTCGTCAATCCACAATCTGCACGTGCCAAGCCGTGATTGCTGCCTAAGGCCAGAAACAGGTGTTGATGCCTGGAAGAACTGAAAGGGGGCTGTGGGAGAAGCGATGAGGAAGGTACAGTGAAGTAAAGTCCGTGTTGTCGGCAACGCGATGGAGTCGTTGCTAATAATATTAGAAGAAAAAGAAAGGGGAAAGGGGCGGGCCAAAAATAAAAAATGGAACCCAAATAAGCAGCTGCAGTAGCTGTGGCTGGGATCGAGCAAGCGCGCGACGCGAATGACGCGTGAATAGCGTGTTTATGAAGGAAGGAGAGATGGAGCGCAGTCCAGGGGCAGCCGAGGACACAAAGGGCGGTCGGGGGGCGGGCGTGAATGGCAGGGTAATAAGGAAAGCGTGACCGGCGCGCAGCAGCTCTCAGCTCAGCTCCAGAAACAGAGACTGAGAAAGTCGGAGGGGGTGCTAGAATCCTTAAGTACGAACGGTCGCGTTGCGCCCGTCCGTCCTCTGCCGCTAACTCCATCGGCCACGCTAGTCCCAATTATTCTAGTTCAAGCCATTCCGCAGCCGCTGATTGGTCCAGGGATGACGCGTTCTACGAGATACGAGTTGTTATTGGTTGTGACCAACCCTGGACGGTGGACCCAGGTTCCGGGTACCAAAAGTTCCCTTTGTCGGAAACATCGAAAACAACAAGAGAGGTGTGAGCAAAAAAAAAAAAAAAAAAGTCTTCAGGTGGTGGTGAAGACAACAACATGAGGTGAAAATGCAACCAGGCATTCCACACCTCCCAAACTTTGGGGGAATAACGATCGGCACAGAGCCCCCATCATCCCATATTATCGACGAGATGCATCGTGATGATACTGAAGGTGAGTCAGGTCAGATATGACATACCCAAAAATTTGTCAGGCATTCAAGCGGTATAAGAAGTGCATCATGTATCGGGGTGAAGCCTGTTGAGCTGGACGCCGAGCCAGGCTGTGGAGGTCACCAGACCTGATGAAACCCCAGGGTTAGGCCCTGAACCCTCCCTTGCATCGGATCCGGACTAGGCTGGGTATTGCCTGCTGATGTAACCAACCACTCCGGGCCAAAGCTCCGATTCCGATTCCGAACGACAACACCATTTCGCGAGCTGGCCCGCATACCGGTGAAAGGTATCACGTATAAGAGCTATAAAAGTGGCGGCTGCTGTGGCTGCGGCATTTCCAACTGGCGTTTGATGAGTTACCTTGCTGGCAATATTGCTGGGTTGACTGGATGACTCGTCTAGGCAGCCGTAGAGTAACGGTGGCGCCTGCTGCCACTCCCTGTTCTGTTGGTCTCGATCAGAAACTACCCCATGTGTGCTCCATTATCTCGGATATGTCTTGTCTCAGCCAGAGCCCCTAACTTTTTGTGGATCAAGACGTGGATACCTGCATAGGTAGCAAGATGTGAGTCATTCTTCGTATAGTTAACAAGGTCCAGTGCATCCGAGTGCCACACCCCTCTGAGAGGGATAAGCTAGATGGATCCATGGAAAGAGTCATCAAAGAATGAAATTATAGTTGCGAGTGTGATCATGTGAAAGAGAAATTGGTGCGAAAAGAAAAGCTTGACAAACCCATTGTCACCACCCAAAGAAGCTGTATGTGGAGCGAGGGAGTGTGGGAATCAGGAGAAACCTTGTAGCAGTGGTTAGTTGGCTGTAGAAGACGACGCGGGGTCAAGCATTCTGAATATTGCCCAGCGGGCCTCTGTGAATCGTATGGTGAACAGGACCATTATAGCAAATGGACCCGAAGCACTCTGCAGGGGACATTGATTCATGTGAAGTATGAGTAAAATGTGAGCAGAGGAGAACAAGTCAGTCAGACAGACAGACAGGTGAAGAGAATCGTCGCATTGGGAGACTAGAGAGGGCGCTGTTGGATCGACGTCGAAGGAAGAGGAGAGAGTTCTGTGCTCTTGGAGAGGAGAGAGCCGCTGTCTGCTTAGTTATTAGCACTATGTGCTGCAACCCGCGCGGAGGATTAGATAAGACGACCGGAGCGGAACTAAGGTTCACAGGCGACTAGACCGCAACGGGCCAAGCGCATCTCTACAGAACTTTTTTTTCCTCCTCCAGCATCAACGGCCCAGCGACGCCGACGGTTTGCAGCTCAACTGGCTTTCAGCACAAGAGGTTCTGTTCCTTATCCGCAGCGGATCTAGGATTCTTGTTACCTTTGCGTGCTTGCTTTGCGACACGTTCTCTTGCATCTGCTCCCATCCGCCTATACAGCGAGCCAGTTCAAAATGGGCAAGAAAGCGTCTCGCCCGCCCGCGACGAAAACTTCCTCCGCTGCGTCGCCCGCGGCATCCGGCCTCACATATACCGGGAATAAGTCTTCGATACTGAAGGCTTCGTTTGCCCCGTCGGAATACCAATTGGCGCTTTTTGCATCAGTCATCCAAGGCCTCGATGCTCAGCATCTCCGCATCCACGATACGAACACCGGACGGTTACAATGCGAGCATGTCTTGGGTCCTAAGGAGACGGTCACTTCCCTAGACTGGGGTTACTACTCCAGCACCAAGAAAGATCGCGATCAGCAGTCCAAGAAGAAGAGAAAGAGACCTTCCGACGTCAATGGCAACGGGTTCGACCAGGGAGACGTAGTTGTTGCCATTGGTACCAGTGCCTCCGAAATCCGCATGTACTCGCCCGTGGAGGACAAGATCGTCGGAACGCTTGCAAACGGACATGAGAAAGGTATCAGAGACTTCAAGTTTACCTCCAGCCGACCTGGACAGGAGGGTTGGAGTATCGGCGGTGATAATAAGCTTGTGCAGTGGGATCTGTTCACCGGGAAGACGACCAGGTAGCTCTTTCCCCAGCAACTTTGGTACAGCCCGGCCTTATACCTAACTGTTATCTAGGACAATCCATATTCCCAGCACATCGGCCCTCAGCACACTGGCGCGCCCGCTTCCCTCAAACCCACCTGTCATCTGCGCCTCTCAGACCCCGTACGTCGTTAGCGTAGAAAAAGATGAAGCCCCAGTCACCTTCGATGCGATGCGGAACCCGATCAAGAACATCATTCCTTCTTCTACGGATTCTGCCACTTCTGGACTCTTCCTCGCTGCCGATGGCGATCGTTACATCACTGTTTTTGATGTTGAGAAAAGAAAGCTTGCCCTGAACCTCGTGGCCGAAAATGGTGTATCATCGGTGTCTCTGTACACCGGTGCGGAACGGAAGGGCTCTACTCTGCCGGCAGAGAAGCAGGTCATCGCTGCAGTCACCGATGATGGCACCATCGAACTCTTCACTCGGCCATTCGTGCTGCCGAACGATCAGTCCACTGCTAAGGGCGCCGCTAGCCTCAAAGCCAGATCGAAGCAGGCTATCCGGAGAGCTGATTCTCAGATCAAGGTGACTGTGTCCGCAACATCCAATGCCCTGGTTTCCATGGTGGCCGCTTCGTTCGAAGGTCCGGACTTGGTTGTTGCTTGGGCCGAGGGCGGCGTGGTTCCGGTTTTCGAGCGGATCAAGTGGCTCAACGAAGAGACGGACGACTTGCTTTTCACAGGCACCAAGCATATCGCCAAGTCCAAGTCTGGTTCGGTTCTGGGATCGGTCACGACGAACGGAACGAGAGCCGCTAACGAGAACCAAGTCGACGAGTCCAAGGCAGTTGTGGAACAGGGAAATGTTATTGAAGACGATATCGAGATGCAAGATTCTAAGGATGCTGCTTCTGTAGCTGGCAGCGACGAGGAGTCGGACGACGAGGAGGCGGAACCCAAGCAAAAGAACGATTCCAAGCAGTTGCAGAAGAAGTCTGACGCGGACAGCGATGTCGAGATGGGCAATGCCCAGGAATCTGGCTCGGAGGAAGAGGATGAAGACGAGACAGGCGAGCCTTCTTTCGGAGAGCTCATGCGCGCTAACCAGGAGGTCGACGTGGAGGCTGAGCTTGAGGACGACGTTCATATGGGATCGCTTGTTCCAGGCAAGCCCAGCGCCGCCGTGCAGCAGATTCCCACGGGAGTGTCCCTTTCCACCGTTCTCACTCAGTCCCTCAAAACCAACGACAACGCCATGCTCGAGTCCTGCTTCCACACTGGCGAACTTTCCATCATCCGCACCACTATTCAGCGTCTCGATTCCTCTCTCGCAGCGACCCTACTTCAGAAACTCGCAGAGCGCCTCTCCACTCGGCCGGGTCGCTATGGCCACTTACTCGTGTGGGTGCAATGGACTTGTGTCGCCCACGGCGGAGCTCTCGCCGGCAAGCCCGACCTTCTGAAGCGGATGTCCAACCTCTTCAAGGTCATGGAGCAGCGCTCCTCCAGCCTTCCTTCTCTGCTTCTACTCAAGGGCAAGCTGGACATGTTGGACGCACAGCTTGGCCTGCGTCGGTCGATCCGTAGCGGTGAAGAGGCCATGGAGAGCGAAGATGAAGAAAACATTATCTACGTGGAGGGTCAGGAAGAGGACTATGACGAGGACAGCGACGTCGACGCCAAGAACATGGTCACCCCGCGGAAGTCGATACGCGACCAGGCCTTCGACGAAGAGGAGTCTATGATGAACGGCGTCCAGACCGGCGACGAGTCGGAGGACGAGGAAGACGAGGGCAGCGAAGAGGAAGAAGAAGAGGACGAGAACATCCTTGACGTGGAGGCGGAAGAGTCCGCCGGATCTTCTGATGCCGAGGAGTCCCTAGAGGAAGATGAAGACGAGGACGACGAGGACGCAGAGAGTGTCGGGTCGATGGTAGACTTCATTGCGGACACGGAAGACGAGTCGGAGGACGAGCAAACACTGTCGACCTCGAAGCCACCACCGTCCAAGAAGGCCCGATTGAGCGGCGGAGGCCGAGGAAAGGGGAAGAACAAGGGCAGAAAATAGATGCAATCGTCGATTGATTGATTGATGAGAACCCGAATTCTTCGACCTCCCCTGTAGATCTTATACCCTGTTCATCAGCACTGTGTGTCCCCGGATGATGGTCTTGATTTATACTACTATTTCTTTTTACCACAACCACAACCACTACCACTACCACTACTATCCTCCCACCAAAAGTCAGAGAAAGGACAAGGAACAAGGCCCAAAGGATTTTTTAAATTTTGTCTACGTTTTGTTTGGTTATATCTATCTTATCATCTTCTTGTTTCATTATAACATGCATCATTGCTAGACTTTGGAAGGGGAGGGGCCAAGGAGCGGAGTACTATGAATATATATTATGATTCATTTGATTCCACTGGTCTAGTACAGTACTAACTGCGAGTAGTAGCAAACAATATATAACCTCGATTACATATACTATTATTACCCATATACCGCCATCATAGGTGTCCAGGAGGGTGCGAAAGACATTTGACAATTTCATGGCGTTAGTACCTAGTACGGATCTATATAGTTACCGAGATACTAGTAACAACTATATACAACAACACAAGCCACCACCCCATCTCCACAACAATCATCCTAGTACCCAATCAAGCACATATAAACATATCATAGTACCATCTTTTGATAGTATCTACCCACTACCATCATCGTACTAAACCCTCAACAAAACAAAACAAAAAGAAAATCACAACAACTCCCCCTCCCCACAAGCCCCCGAATGCAAAACCCTATGCCCAGGGATCTCCTTCAACGCGATCTCCAACACCACAGTACTCTCCTCCGTCGGATAAGTCGTGTAATGCCCCAAAGCACTAACTTCCGCAGTATCCAGGGCTAAAATCGCCCCGTTCTTACCCCCGACTATCCACGCATCGTCTGTTGAGTTCGGGAGAGTGATGTGCGCCACGCCGGAGAGGAAGATGACCCATCTATTGATTTTATTATTATTATTATTCATTCATTCATTAGCAAATATTATATACATAGGATGGACATTTATGTATGTATGTATGTATGTATTTGCATATTTATTTCTAGGGAATTATATTTGGGAAAGAGAGGGACATGGGGTAGGCATACTGGTTCGTGGGCGCATTATGGCGGCCGCCATCATATTCACCGGGGATGAGGAGATTAGTTGCGTTGTTGGTGACGGAGCCGAGATTGAGCATGGCGGTGCCGGAGACACCGGCTTGGGCGGAGGTGGAGTAGCCTGGGTCGAGGGCCCAGCATTCGAGGACGGATTGGTTGTTGTGTGCGGTGAGGGTGGTGATGTTGAGGGTGCTGGGGAAGGTGTTGGTGGTTGATGCTGCGAGGGCGGTGGTGGTGGATGCAGCAGCAGCCAGGAAGGTGGTTAGGAGGGTGTGTAGGAGAGGCATGGTGGATGATGTTTTATGGCTTATGGTTTATTGGATGGGATATGGTTGTTGATGGGGTAATCAATTGGTTTTATATGCAGAAGTACTGGGTAAAATAGTTATTTTGGGAGGGAGAAATGGTAGGTATGCTGGGAAGGGAGCAGAGCGCATTATTTATTGCTCAATAACTATCTGCAGCCCTCTAACCGAGACGAGAGTTCAGCTCTTCGGATGTGGAAACTTCTTCAGCTTTGAGCACGATCTGGCGATCGAAGCTTGAGTCAACTAAAGAGGCGCTATTGGATGCACGAACCCCGAATCAAGAATGATCTGCGCACCGGTCCAGTTTTCTAGGTTCACTCGACCAGTGACGGTCTATTGCCGCGATCCTAACAATGCATCTTAGTATCTAGGTACACCTGCCCCCCTTGGGCAATAGTGATAGCCAAATCCTTTCTAATCAATGATCATAATGATATATGCAAGCCTGTAATGTTCACTAACGGATGATTTCGTCCCCAAGAATCTCCAGTCCTTCGAGCCCCTCGAGAATACCACTGCCTCCGAGAGGTCCGGCCACAACTGCCGCGCCTCGCTTGGGTCCGCTCCATACTTCATGAAATTTGACACTTTGGTCGCTGGAAGCCACGATGATACAGCCTTCTTGCACCGTGCGCGAACACCAGAGACCCCCCTCTTTGGCGCGAGGTCGTACAACTTCCCGAACCGTGGTCCGTCGGCTGGGCTCACTCCGACTTGGTCCAGCTAGCCGGTCGTGCATCACCATCGATGTAGAGGAACGGCTTTCCTGATCCGGTCCGTGGTCTTCACAGTTGCGAGGACGGCCGGGATAACTCACAGCGCAGAGTGCACGCCCACAATCAATCATGTCGCTTTCAGGGCTGTCCCAGCTACTTCCATGCGGCCCCCAAGGTATCGCGGCGATCTGCTCACAGCTCGGCCAGGCGAACACTGCGATGCGGAACGGATGCTCGGGCTGTGCGAATCCGAATGTAGCAACAATCTCCCGTCGGGTACGACTCCAAATCAAGCTGGTCACCTGGGCATACACGTTGATCGTGGCCAGACAGGCGCCCGTCGGGGCATGGTAGAAATGAATGGCTCGGTCGTTTGACCCGCCCCCAGTAGCCAAAAGAGACGGTTGCCAGGGGGCAAACGCGATAGCCTTGACTGCGGCGCCATGCACCAGCCGATGTCTTTGGCGGTTGGACGGCACCAGGACGGTTCGATCACCGCCGGAAATCAACGACCCAGTATGATTGAGGAGGGAAGAGTACAGTGGCTTTGCGCTGGAAAAGGCCCAGGGCGGAAGTAGGTGACTAATAAGACTGCGCCTTCGAAAAAGCCGCTTGCTAGCACTCGCAGCAAAGCAAGTAAACGTGCCTGTACACTCTGTGCCTTCCGACTGACGCGACTGATGTGGTGTGCGACCCTGAGACGAAGGCTTGTGCTCCCGTGGAGGAAGAATATCATGGAGGTCGAAGAGCAAGCAGCAGTTGTCATTCCCTCCCGTCGCAAGATAGGACCCTTCCGGGGACCAAGTGATGCCGCAGATCTGCTGCGTGTGCGCCGTAATCTTGGCAATCAGAGTCATGGATCCATTGAAGTCATATTCATCCCATTCTTCACTATCAGGCCATTCTACAGAGTAGTACCAGATGTTCCCAAGATCATCACCTACAGCGAGTTCCTCAACATCGACTTCAAGGTGACGGAGTCTCTCGGATAACCTTCGGGATTTTGTTGCCCGAAATGCCAGACAAGTTATAGAATCTGGGTGACTTATCTCGAACCGGACATCAGAATCGAATGTACTCCAAAGAGATAACATACCCGACTGTCTCCCAACGGCTAAAATGCTTTTTCCACCGTTCTCAGAGGAGAACGCAAGTGATGTCACATAATTTGAGGGGTGTTGATCACTGAGTGGCGGATGCTGCACACCCAGATGCTCAGACCATAGGTAGACTCGATGGCCGAGGCCGACAGCCAGTATGCCGGACGTGGATGAGTATGCTAATGTCGAACAATAAAAATCGTCTCGGAGTAGAGGAGCATCCAGGATGCGAAAAGGGCGGTTCGGGACCACCCTTTCACCCTCCTTTGCAACCGTCCCTATAAGTTAAGTCCGAAAGTTAGTTGGCGTATACTGCTAGCCAATATGATGATGAAGGCATGAAAGGAGAATGCTGCTAGACGGCGGCCTTACTGAATAAACGATGGATTATGTGGTAAAGACATGCTATCATAGATTTTCTGGGTTGAAGGCAAAGAACCTCTTACATGCATATCAAAGAAATGGATGATCACAATTGCCACAGTCATGTTTTATAACCAAAAGCAGTCACTTACACTGGTACTTCTCTGCCCGCCTCCAGGCATTATCTTTCCAAAGAAACGGAGAATATTTCTCAAAGTCTGGCGATGACGGGCTAGGTAAGGACTCAAGCAAAGGCCAAGGCTTGCAGTTCTTCAGGAGTCTCCTTGCTGGGTCAATACCCAAGGCAAGAGCCACTCTGGACTTATGTTTCTCACGCTCCTCTGTCGACGCAACATGGGGCAGGAATCTGGCAGCAAACATCGGGGCAGTCGTTCCACTGGCAATCTGCCCACCCGAGCCATTAGGAGTCGCCATAGATCGTCGACCTAGTGCAGCTGATGTTCCTCCCACGTTCCAGACAGCCCCATTGCTGACTTGTCTAGAAAAGTCCCTGGAACCACGGGCGAAGTCATTACTCGGAACGGCCGGGTCAATGACGAGATGAGGGCCATAGTGAGTACTGCAAATACGGTCAGACGGTATCCTTGGTGTGCTGATAGGTCTTCCAGAGCGAGTTGGCAGGAAAGGGTCCTCTTTTGGTAAACGCTGTCGTAGAAGCCTCTCCTCCGGAGAAAGTTCTCGGGCGCTCTTCCCTACCCGGAAGGGTGTTGATGGAGTAATGCTATTCTCTCTTCTGGGAATGAACCTATCTGGCAGCGTGGGGCCTTTCCGGTCAATTTCAAGCGTGTCAAGAGCGATAGGCTTCCTGATTTTATTGTGGCCTTTCCTGACTGGCCCTGGAGACCTGAGGCTGCGGTGTTTCTTTGTCGAAGTGTGAGTAACATCACTGCGAGATTCAAAACTTCTAGCTACCCTGCGCGGAGACTGGGAGCGTTCCTCAATAGACTTGCTCTTGCCCTTTGACTTTCTTGTTAAAGGAGTGTTTAAGTTAAGTTTAGAATGAGTGATAGGCGCTAGCTGCGGCGGAGTGTGAGCATTAAGAGAAGTGGATGTCACGTCGTTGCGTTTCCGGGCCGTTGAATCAAAGGGTTGCGGCTCTGGGAAAACATCCTTCTCATCTGTTAAGATAGAGCTTCCCCTTGAGTGGATTGTAGAATGATTCATTGCCCTACTGGATCCCGGACCCAGTTACAACTCGGTATCTCGATGCTCAAAGGCGTTATGTGTATGCCAGAATAAAAGTTGGGTGTGTTGTGGAAAGAATGAACGAATGAAGAGACCTTATCGACAGACTGCCATGCTGTACAAATATAGCTATAGCCGATGGCATGGCAGATAAATCCCTAAAAACAAGATATCAAAGGATTGTGTGATGGACAACCTCGTGAAGACCGGTCGATGTATACAGAACACGTGACTGGAACTGGATCAGGAAGGTGGCTGCGGCATCGCCCATTCAGGCAACCGCATCGACTCCTTCAGGTATTCTTATCGATAAAGTGCGGCCTTCTCTCCTGACTCTGCCAGTTCCGCCCACTATACATTGTCCACTGTCCACCTCATTACGCGCGCATAATTAGAGAGAGCATCCTTCGGCATGGCAGCTGTAATGACACCTTTCCCAAATACACCACACACCCTTCGCTAACCGCCGGGCAGCATGGTATTCCCCGCTACTCGCTCCAAGGCGAGCAGACCGAAGAAGGTCGGCAGAAAGAGCTTCAGAAAATCGAGAAATACCGCCAACTTGATCAGTCGGTCCGCGAGAAGGTAGACCACATGCAAGAAGCAAGCTATCACCAGCGCTAGCTGATAGGGATTGAATAGATTGCGGAACAACAATATACGCCAGAGACTCTAGAGAAAATAGCCGAACTACTGACCAGCAACCCGGAGTACTATACCGTTTGGAACTATCGGCGCCAGGTGTTGCGCAATGAATTTTCACGAGCAGCTTCAGCCGACTCAAACGAAGCAACTGCTGAGCAGATTGCGACACTAATCAAGAATGACCTACTATTCACGGTCCCCCTCCTACGTAGCTTTCCCAAATGCTACTGGATATGGAACTACCGTACTTGGCTGTTGGATGAAGCCAAGCGTCTGCTTCCAGTACCTGCTGCGCAAAAATTCTGGCAGGAGGAACTGGGGCTGGTAGGGAAGATGCTTACTCTCGACAGCAGAAACTTCCACGGTTGGGGTTACAGACGCTTTGTCGTAGAGACGCTGCGAGAGCTCAAATCGGAGGAGCAGGAAGGTCAACAGATGACGCAGACAGAGTACGAATATGCTAAGAAGATGATTGGGGCGAACCTCTCTAACTTCTCGGCCTGGCATTATCGTACAAAACTCATCCAGCGCATGTTGAACGAGAAATCCGCTAGCGACGCGGAGCGAAAAGCGATGCTTGACAATGGTACGTCATCCCCTTTGTCATTTGCGTGGCCTGGAGACAGCGTACAAGTATGTGTGTTGACATATCATACTGGGAAGAATTGGACTTGATCCATCGTGCCTTGTGTGACCCGTATGATCAGTCATTATGGTTCTATCATCAGAACCTAATGTGCGTCTTTGATCCATCTGTGGCGGATCAGACGCTGGCACCGCACTTAAGTGATGCCGAACGCCTTGATTATCTCCGACAGGAAATTGACGAGATTCAAGATATGTTGGATGGGGCCGAGGATTGCAAGTATATTTACCAAGCATTGATTGATTGTACGATGTTGATGTGGAAGGTGGAGGGAAGTGCGCCCAGTGGAGAGAGGAAAAAGAAGGTGCAGGATTGGCTGTCGGAATTGAAGAAGCTGGACCCGCTGCGACTCCAACGGTGGCTGGATTTTGAACACTCCCTCAGCCGCTGAGCCGGTCATGGTCATGGTCAGGTCATCCCTTGCCGATGCGATATGTATAGTAATCTATAGACGCCATCTGCGGGGGGAATAATTTTTTTGCTTTGTTGACAAGAAGATTTTCCGATCTTTAACTTACTTTTCCTTGCTTTTTTTTTTTCTCCCCCTCTTGTGCAATGATGGGAGGGGGCGGACCTAGGCCAGGAAGAAAGATGATGGGCAGCAGCTGCAGCACTTGCTCCATAGTGGGACCAACCACCGCGATGGATTTTTGTTGGTGAGTTTCAGAATAACAAGTGTCCACGGGAATGCTCAATGCTGGTCTCCCTCAGGCGGGAGAATGGGCACTTAATGCAGCCCCGGAATCATTTTAGTGGTTCACCTGGCAGGAACCCGCGCATTTGCCTGTTGATAAATCCCGACCACAGAATTGATGCGAGTACAGACGTAAGTACAGTAGTGTAGTCCAAGTAACCTGTCGAACCGCCAGCCATCCCGTCTTTATTCTCTTCCAACCGAGCATGGCTGTGAAGGTATTTTTCTTGCATAAGGAACAGCCTCTCTCTCCTACTCTCCTCTCTCTCTCTCTCTCTCCTTTCCCCCTTTTTCCCCAGCACTAGCTTCAACACTGCTGGCTTGATACGTCCTTATTGCCGGCTGGCTAAGGGACTAAGTCGTAGTGTAGGCAGACTAGGGGTTGACTTAAAGAAGCGCCTGCCAGTGGATGTTTATTTAGTATATTTAGTAGTGACAGTAAGTAGTTTAGTTAAGGGGGAAGGCAGCATCCGAATCACGGGGTTTAGAGAGTCTCGCCAAGCCCCATCTTTCTTTTGCCAGGGGATCTCCCGTTGACTATTACTTTCTACTTTACTTACTTTCATTCTTCCTCAGCAACGGTGATTTGACATCGTTCTCTACTTGGCCTTCTTGTTCTGCCGCCGACGGGAGAAGAACGAAGGAGGGAATCTTCATAAATCCACTCTCCATCCCTCCTGGCTCCATTGCGGACATCTTTCCCCCCCCTGCCAGTCCCGTGGTACAAAGTCCGGAATTCCACCCGCTGGCTCTGGGTCCATTCCATCCCATCATCCCATCTTATCCAACCTCTCCCCCTTCCCTCTCAATTTACAATTTGGCTACAGCCTGTGGCTCCCGCCCGACACACCCCCTGTTTTCTTCGTCAATCCTCGGTCCCTATCATGGAATAATCGCTGTTTGGTCTTCATCATACACATCGAATTTCGTTTCGGCCGCCTCTCTCTTGTTGATCGAAATTGGATTGAAGAAACCAGCTGGTTTCACATAGTGGACACCCTCCCAGGTGGTCGGGTCCCAATATGTCTTCTAGGAACAGCGCAGAGTACGAAGGTGTAAGCTTCTCTCACCAAAACCTGGCGATCACGAAGAAAGACTCATAATCTTATTCGCACCAGGATTCCTTTGACGATGCGCCCGAAGCCCCGAACACCCACGGCAGTCTGAACGTTTCCATTCCCCAAAGCTCTTCCACACGGTCTTTGACAGACAGCCCCCCGAGCGGATCGAATGTTGCCACGCCTCAATTGACGGAAGCTCCCCCGCTACCGGCGACTTCTCACGAAGACCACGAATCGGCCGAGGAGACAGATGATGCTGGCGTGGAGAAACAATCAGAAGCGGAGGATACCCCTCGCAAACAGAAACTCCAGAAATCTCCACTCTTGACTGCGCACAGGCTATCAACAACGTCTCTCGACGACGTGAACCTTGCCAGTAGCAACAAGGACGATGAATCGACTGAAAACCAGCCGTTGAGCCAGGAGCTCAACTCCGGTACCCCTCCTCCATTCTCCTCTAGAGATTCCACGTCGTCCCACAGCTCGCGCCTCCAGGGATCATCCAACGCTTCTACCGCAAAGAATCAAACCCCTGTTGCACCGCCCCCTCCGCCAACTCGATCGTTTACCAGCCCGTTTGCATGGCTGTCTCGAAGCTCGTCGGGCGGAAAGGACGCCAAGTCGCCTCCGGCACAACCACGTCGGAATACGGCCGCATCCATATCGACTATTGCCAGCAATCCGGAAATGGGTCGTCACCACGATGGGGAGGATGTTGATGGTCTAGGCCATAGAAAGCCGAGGCGCAGCAGCCTCAAGGACCAGTTCAAACAGCTCAGGTTGCGGGAGGAAGGACTCGCGTCGGAGAATGACGAGGCTAGCGTTGCGTCGGGACGTGCAAGTTTCACGGCCGGAAGTCCTCCACCCAGCATACCGGAAGAAGGGGAGAATGGCCTTGCGGCCGCCCCCCGGGCGACGTCGCCGCCTAATGGAGCGTCAACCGTCAACCCTAAGCTTGCCCCGGGAACTGTTGCGGGTATTTCAACCTCTGCAACTGACGCGTCTGCGCCGGTAGACTGGGAGCTCTGGCAGCAACTAGTCAACAATGGTGCGCAAGCGTTGAAGGGGGCCAACTCGGATGAACTGAATGCCGCTATCAAACGAGGCATTCCCCAAACTATTCGTGGAGTGATCTGGCAGGTTCTGGCCGACAGCAGAAACCCCGAGCTTGAGGAAGTATACCGGGAGCTCATTGCCCGTGGCACGGACAAGGAGAAGCAGGGCAGCCCCAATGGTACCATTAACGGAGAGAAGGACTCAACGGCCTCTTCATCTCGCTCATCTGTTCGATCGGAGCGTTCTGCCTCGGTGGCCCACTCGGTCAATGGTTCGAGTCCTTCCCAGGAGTTGGATCCCGAGAAGCTGTCCAAAGAGCAGGCCGCAAACGAAACAGCTCGGAAAAAGAAGGCCAAAGAGGAATCAGCCGCACTTCTGAAGCTAGAGAAGACTATTCGTCGTGACCTCGGTGCTCGCACAAGCTATTCACGCTACTTCGTGTCGCAAGGAAACCAGGAGGGGTTGTTTGGGCTCTGTAAGGCATACGCCTTGTATGATGAGGCCGTGGGATATGCTCAGGGGATGAACTTTATTGTGATGCCATTGCTATTCAATGTGAGCAGCTCTACCTATCTACTAGAACATCATAAACATGATTGCTGATGCTAAACTTATTTTAGATGGACGAGGCTGAAGCATTCACGCTCCTCGTGAAGCTCATGAATCAGTACGGACTGCGGGAGCTTTTCATCCATGACATGCCAGGTCTCCATCGCAGCTTATATCTGTTCGAACGCCTGCTGGAGGATGTGGAGCCGGCTCTCTATTGTCACCTCCGGCGGCGGGGCGTACCCCCTCAGTTGTATGCCACTCAATGGTTCCTGACGCTATTCGCCTACCGATTCCCTCTTCAGCTGGTTCTTCGCGTCTACGATCTCATCTTCGAAGAGGGCCTTGAGAATACCATCTTGAAGTTCGCCCTGGCTATCATGCGCAGGAATGCAGACACTCTGTTGGGCATGAGGGACATGGCACCGTTAACAACCTTTTTGAAGGAGCGCCTCTTTGACGTTTACATTGATAAGCAGCCCTCAGCGTCATCTATCTTGGAGTCTGGTTTCTTCGGAAGCTCTGGGGCCGCGGACAAGGAAGTTTACCGCGCCGACATCATGGTCCAGGACGCTTGCGCCATCCCTCTGGAGCCCGAGACGATTCGCGCGTACACAGCGGAATGGGAGGAGATGGTACGGACCGAGAAGGAGCGCGAGCAGGAGCTAGACAACCTTCGGCACACCGTTGCAACTCAAAGTGCTCGGATCCGACTACTGGAGGAGCAGGCCGAAGCATCAGACAAGGAGCACGTGCAACTTGCGTCCGAGCTGGTGCACCTGAAGGTGGAAAACGAAGAATTAACGGACATGAACGATGCCATGAAGATGCAGGTCACCGAGTTGAAGAACGTCGTGGATAAACAACCGGCCGAAGTCGAGGAGAAGCTGCGGACTGAGATGGACCGCATCATGAAGCGCAACATGGAAGTCCAAAACGAGAACCGGTCGATGGTCGAACAGATGGCCGAGATGGAGAAGGAGCTAGTGGAGGCTAAGATGAAATGGGCTGAGGTAAGTTCCCATCAATATGCGATCAAGTGAACGACATCTGACCCAACTTAACCAGATTCATGATGAATACGAGAACCTGAAACAGAAATGGAGCGATCTTCGCAAGGCTCTCAACTGAGCAGCGGGATGTAGATATATTCTAACCTGAGTTTAGCGGGTGTTGCCTGGCTTCGCTGCTTTGCTTTTCTTCGTCCAGCTTCCAACCATTCACTACATCTCTGTTACTATCTGTACATTTAAGCGGTTGGCACGCGTGGGAGAAAGCCTTGTTGGGTAATTATGTTTATGTTCACATTCAAGGCAACCACGGGCGAAGAAACTATCTTTGTTAATTGTATCAATGTTGTTCTCTCTTATGTTATATCAGCAGCAGCGGCAGCAACAACATGGCTAGCACTCACTCACTTCATGACACATACCGAACTGACCCTTTTTCCTCTCACCATTGTGACACGTTGACATTATTGTTTTATGTGCCGAAACAGAACCAAGTGTGAAGTAGTGGCATAAAACCAATACTAGATGTATACCATGAATCAAACCAGCAGTAGCCTTATCATCATCTATACATGAAAACATACTGAAAATCATAATACTAGAAAACATGAAAGAGAAAAAAGAAATATCTACAACACACTCTCAAAAAACGTCGTCAACTTATCCGTCCTAACAGGTCCCACAACCGCCTTCAACGCCTTATGCGCCTCACACTGCTCATCATAGTAGACCATATCCTCCAGGGACGCGAACGTCGTCTTCACAGACAGATTCCAGCCCTGGTTGCGCTCATCCGGGATAGAGGCTCCCGCGGCCGAGCTGAGGATGTAGGGTTTTCCGTCCTGTAGATATACATACCCTTATTAGCCACTGTCTGCATACATACATACATAGGGGATTATAAAAGGGGGGGAAAGGAGGAAGAAAGGGAAGGAGAGGTATACCTTAACAGCCGTCTTAGCCAAAACCTTATACTGCTCTAGGACGCGATCGCGGTCCGCGTCATTGGGGATTTTGAAGAGGGTGATGCGTTCGATAGGGGCCATTTTGCGGGTGAATGTGGTGAAGGTTCTTCGGAGGAACACTGAATAAATTGATTAATATCAGGGCCGATGATAATGTGTTTGTATGAGATAATGCTAGGAGGGAGGTTGGTATGGGGTAGAGGGGGAAGAGGAGAGGGAGATGGAGGGGTATTTATACTGGTAAGTATGGATATATCCGATGATGGGGGGGTACTGCGGGGTAAAAGAAAACTAGTATTATGTTCTGCTCTGCTCTCGGTAGTAGAAAGGTTCGTAGAGAATAGGCGACTGTTGGCTGGAGAATGGATGATTGCTGGGAATGAGTGTATGGATCTTCGTGTCGGCTTCCGACGGATGTTCGGATGGGGGAGCTTGGTTTCCCTCGGATCTAAGGTAGTTACGGATGTTGGTGGGGGGAGTGGGTTTAGTGCTATTGGTGTTTACTTGAGACTTTTGGTGATATGTGAAGTTGTTGATTGAATAGTTCTGTACATGAAGAATTGATTTGCATGAATGTCAACTGCAGTGTAACGGACAGGAGGCGTGCATGCAGGATGGGATGTTCTGCATTCGAGAGACGGAATGAATGGGTTGGCGGAATTGGGGGTGAGGAAAAGATTCCGCCCGGGTATGTTTTTTCTCGGGTCTGTGGGATGGCGGAATATTACCAGGCTGGACACCACATCAACTACCTTTGCTGGTGGATGATCAATTCGGTTGAATTATTGCTTGCTTTCAGTGTTTAATGATATAATTGCTATTTTAAATGTTGTACACATAGCTATTGGACCGAATATGTAGTAAATAAATAGCTTGTGGGAATCCACTACCTGCTTAGTATACTTCTTGTCCTCCAAGTTGCCCTTGTATGGAGCCTCTGCTTCAGGCCCTATTTTATTATAGCCCGCGCCCGTTACCAGGAGCCGTGATCAGAGGTAGCCTTAATGATCGTCGGTAGGGCGAAGGAAGACCATGCTAGGCGCACGCCGTCGAATGACCACTTCGATAACATCGTGGCATATCTTGGACAGTGGGATAGACAGCGCAGAAGTCGACTAACTCATCAGCTTCGTGAGCTTCGCCCTCATCATAAAGGACCCTGCTTAATGGGCTCACAAAGACCGCATGAAAGAGTGCGCTTTCAGACTCGGTAGGCGAATGGTTCACCCTCGAGGTGTCATGAATGGCCTTTTGCCAGGCATTCCCAGCATATCGAGTAAGATAGCCTGACACGACACCAACGGGCCTGTGGGAATTTATATCAATCTCTCCCTATCCAGCTGAGTGGTGACTCCAATTGGGAAATCGGAACCATTGACACCACGTATATGAATGGAGAATGGCTTATAAACAGGGCCAGTAACCGGAATGTTGTATGCAAGATCCCACGAGTTGTACTCGAGACCGACTCTCAATCTCCGCCATCAAGCGAACTATATGTATGAGAGTCGGTATTGTTAGCTCGACGCTAAGCGATCGACGAATTCATGGATGGTATCCTCAATGGGACTAGAACAGCACGTCTGAGTTCCGACGGACCCAATCTGTCCACACACGCTGCGTTCAACGTGTCCATAGCCAGCCTGCGCAACGCGAGATCTCCAAACCGCCTGTTCGTCCGTCTTTGATCCGTAGAATCTTACTTCAGATATCATTGACAGGCTCCGGTCTACTCTTGAAGTAGATCTTGTACTTCACGATCTCGACAATCTCCAACTCTTCTTTGTCGTCGGCGGCCGCACCCAATTCCTTCTGTCTCCGCTGCACAATTGCAAGTGGCTGTGGTAGCTTTTTGACCTCTCCGGTCATTCGCTGATACCGTCCAACATATAGATAGACCCTCTTCATCCACTTTGTATCGTCTGGTGCCGTAAACTGTGGGGAGTAATCGGGGAACATGAGCTTGCCGATGGGGGTTTCGAACACGGGGGCACCATTGGGATTGCCGGAACCGTCGGGTGATGAACCTGATGACTCATTGTTTTCGCTGTTTTCTTGCGAGGGTATGTTGATAGTGCCTTGGAGCTCGAGGAGGGCGAGACCGGAGGGGGTTTGCAGAAGCTGGGGGAGGGGATTGTTGACGCGTGCGGAGGGGTTGGACGCGCGAGGGTGGAGGGGTATTGATGGCATTTTGGAATCACTGTCGTGTGAAAAAAGGTGTTTTGTGGGAAAGAAACGGAGCTCGTTGTTTTGGTACGAGGAGAGTGTATAAAGGAGGATATCGAGGGCGTGGCAATTGGGCTTTGGAATTGGAGGTCGCGAAAAGAGAGATTAAGATTAGCGCGTCACGCCAATCTCGTATCTTATCGGCATTTCCTCTTTGGGATGTAGTGCCATCAAGGCGGCTTTGGAAGTTGCACATGGTTTAAGAGCTTGAATTTAACCACGCCAAGATAGTCTACAAGCTACAGTCTACAGATGTTATGTCTCTTGAAGCTGGAAAACGATGGTAGATGTCAATTTGATAGCTGAATAGGGTATTATCCTCATCGAAGTCTTCGATTTTCGTCAAAGACAAGAGCAACAGCGTAATGATGCGGACACTGTATACCATATATAGGACACACGTCCTGTTCAAATCTTGCAAATAGAGAAGCGAACACGTGCTGTTGACTTGTTCTACCGGCCCCCAAACCCGGTATGATCCTGTCTGAATCATCACCCATATGCACGTACATGCGGTTGGCCAGGTTCTGAGAGAAGGGCCAATGGTTGCCAACATTCAAGGGAGTCTAGTCCAAGGAAGCAGAGGCCTTGCCGAGCTGGAGCACATTGGTCTCACACAATGTATGTACCCGTGCTGCAGTGTTGCTTTGCGGCATCTGGCCAATGCAACTCGAGCAGGCAGGCAAGTTATTCGTGCCTGACAATTAGGCAGGTGGAGGTGAGAAGATTATCCTCGATAATAGTAATGCGTCTGCCATATACGGCTCAAGTTTTACGATAGCACGCATCTTCCAGATGACCCAAGCCTCGGATGGCTTCATTTACCATGTCTTCGCCGCTTGTGCCGGCGGGGCCTTGCATCTTGCCGTAGCGCAAGTCGCTCATTTCTCCGACCGTGTTGTTGAGCATAGTCAAGATCGCTGTTGCTTCCTCATCGGTCTCAGAAACTTGACGATCAATGTCCGAGATGGCCTTCTCCATGGCATCCAGGAGACTGGATGGTGAATGATAGTCGGAAGACGATGTTTGTCCGAACAATTGGACATCCATATCCATCTCACGCTGATCGCTAGAGCTGAGTCCGTCAACACCTGTTTTGGCGACGGACTTCCGGAGCTCTGCTTTTTGGGTCTTCCCCTGGCGAACCTCCTTGTCAATGTTGCCGTTGACGAGGTCCATGTCATTTTCCCGTAGCTCTTGCAGTTCGCGGTAGAGCGCCCTGATGTGCGGATGAGACCGCAAACGCTTTGGGAAGAGCTCAGTAAACTGCTGTAACGACATGATCGTCGGCAAAGGAGCCGGTGAGAGCAGAAAATTGCCCAGAATTGAGGATTCCGTAGGCGCCATGGTGGATGAATAGCAGGATGGCGCAGCCAACACACGATAAAATTATGGCTAACACTGAATTCAACTAGTTTGCCCTTTGGAGGCTTTATTTGGTTCACCTTCTGAGGTGATATTGTCTTGTCGCTGCTGTGTTACCCTCAATCGGAGTGTATCGCGTCTTGCGCCGATTAAGTTACCAGAACACCAAGGTGGCTGGGGTGGAACAATGATTGAGTAACAATGCTCAGCTTGCTGAAGTGAGCGACCGTAGCCGGTTTGTATGCAAGATTAATTGATGATACGTTGCTGGTGTTGATGGAATAAAGAGAGAGGAAGATGAGATGGCGGCAGACAAAGCAATTAAAACTAGCCGGGAAAGTTCGTGACTTGCCCTTTTGGACGCGTTCCTCATTCAGTCGTTCCGCTTCCTCTTCTTGTCCCAACCGCGACATGCTTTGAACCCTCACCACTTCTGCAACCCCATTATCCTCTCTAATTGGCATTGGATCAGAGAGATTCGTCTTGTTCCGACCATCTTCCCGAAATAACCAGGGAATAACCAGCCATTCACTGTGAGACCACCGGCTCCTGTCTTATATTGGAGGTTCTGACACTGCTTGGAGCCAATCAACTATCTTCCAAACCAGCCAGAATCATTATAAGCTGGCTGTATGCAAGGCCTAGTGAAAGTTCACATCTGCCACATCACTTCTCTGCTCGTGTGCGCACAGTTGCCATTTTATTCGCTTGCTTAAGTCACTGTTCATCTCAGTGCACGTGCTTCGCAGAGGCGAATTTGACTTGACGAGACCTTAAATACCTGTCTCACCATTCTACTCCGTGTTTCTAGCTGTTTCTTCTCGCGATCAAATTGGGGAAACCTGTGGCTGGTATTTTGATTTGCTATAACAGCATCCTACCCCTCAGTGACAGCAGACACCCCTTGATCTGTCTACGCGCCACTTCATCTCAAAATGGCTCCAACAAGCCAAATGACCTACCAGAAGGACGAGAGGGTTCTCTGTTTCCATCATGAAATCCTTTACGAGGCCAAGATCCTTGACCTGAGGCATACAGACCCAGAGGACCGTAAGAGTCCTTACGAGTATCTAGTCCACTACAAGGGCTGGAAGAATACGTACGTATACTCTAGTGTTATCCCCCTTCATCTCTCCAAATTCTCTTACCTCCTGTTTTGTGATGGAATTGTGATTCTGCTCTACATGGCAGAAGGACGGGGTTCGCGCAATTTCCCTTCTGCCGGTGAAGCCACCATCACGCCGGAATGGAGAGCTGTCCTTGTCAGAGCCACAATTGCTGACATTTGTTCTGTCTTTCCAGCTGGGATGACTGGGTTCCCCAAGACCGCCTTCGTAAATTCACGGAGGAAAACAGAGAATTAGCCACCACTCTTCGTCGTGAGGCAGAGGCTGCATTCCGCCAGAAGAGCACCAAAGCCTCTGTCAAGAAGAGGGGAGGCTCCGACCGCAGTTCCGCCCGAGGCAGCGAGGAAAGGCAAACCTCAGTGCCTGGCCGCGGAACCAAGAGAGCTCGTGACAACGATATCGAAAAGGTAAGTCTGCTGCATTTTTGCCTTCAATATTCCCTGTAGCCTGTCACACCGCTAGTGACGGTGCGCACACGGGACAGCACTATTGATCACACATACTAACTGTGTCATCACAGGAGGAGAGCTTTTACGTGCGGCCTTCAGTAAGGATCGCAATGCCAGATAATTTGAAGTCTCTCCTAGTGGATGATTGGGAAAATGTCACCAAGAACCAGCAAGTCGTGGCTTTGCCTGCCAAGTCCCCGGTCAATCAGATTTTGGACGACTACGTCAATGAGGAGAAGCCCAAGCGCACAAGCTCGGCTGATACGGACGTCCTTGAAGAAGTCGTCATGGGTGTGCGTGAATACTTCGACAAAGCGCTTGACAAGGTTCTCCTATACCGGTTTGAGCGCGAGCAGTACCGGGTTCTCCGCAAAAAGTGGGAGGCAGGTTCGGGCGACTACGCCGACAAGGGACCACTCGACATCTACGGTGCAGAGCACCTGACTCGTCTTTTTGGTAGGTTTTCTGTCTTGATCTGCCATATACATGGCTAACAGATACTCCATAGCAACCATGCCCGAGCTCATTGCACAGACAAATATGGACCTCCAGTCAACGAATAGACTCCGTGAAGAACTGTCCAAGTTCACCATCTGGCTGAGCAAGAACTCCAGCCGATACTTTGCTACGAGATACATGACTGCGAGCAATGAGTACATTGAGAAGTCGCGTGGCGTTCCGAATCCAACTCCTGGAACTGCGACATCGCGTTTAGTCTAGACATGTGCCATTGATTGATTCACTTATGCGTTTGCTTTTTCTCCACTGTTTTTCTTCGAGCATATCTTATCTCCTCCCTTCTTTCATTCGATTTCGTTCGAACAACTTGGGCTGCGACAAATGGTTAGTTAGCAAAGACTGAAGTTGATTTTATGTATGTTACGGCGATGATCATACTTTTTTTCGTGTACCATTAGTAGGATAGAATTGGAATCACTCAGCTAGCGGAACTGAAATATCAATCACTTTTCCAATATGTGTAACTGATCAAGGCATATTCATTATACTGGCCAGCGAAGGTATAAAACAAAAGTAACAAGAACTAAATTTCCACCATCACCTAGTATCTAATCCGCTACCCCAAGCAACAGACACAAATCACAGCCAAAAGACACTCACGAAGAAACACAAAAGCAGCATCGTCCTAACAACCTAAACAACCAACCCCCTCGCATCATCGACCGCACACCTCGCCGCCCTCTTCAACTCCATCTTCCAATCCGCTTCACGATACCTCGTCCATGCGCCTAGCCCCTCCGGCGGCTGAATGCTCAGCGTCTCATACCCCTGCTTGATGATTCGATGAACTTCCCGAGGACTCAGATTCTTTTTCAGGTTCGCCGGTACCGGCACCGCTTCTCCACTCTTTCCCGCCGCTTCGGCATTCTGATCTGGGTCCACGAATAATAGCGTGTAGAAGTGTGTGGAGACGGAAATCAGCGTGTCGATGGCGGCTACGTGGACTTCCTTGTTGGTGTCTGCGCCAGCAGATGCGGATGCCGGGGCCTTGAAGTTGTAGACGTCGCGGAAGCGCGTGATGATGGGGCCGGTTTCGACGAGCTTGTAGAAGAGGTCGTCGTAAGAGAGCGGGTCCGGGAGGAAGGTGTCGCCGGAGGAGACGCAGAAGGCGATGAGGTTGATGAGGGTGGTGGTTAGGGTTGTGGTGTGTGGGTTGCTGGTTAAGTCCGGGGCGTAGGTAGTTAGGAAGCGCGTGAGGGAGAGGAGGGTGCGCCAGAGTTCGGACCAGTGGTAGGTGAGGCGGATTTTGTTCATCGAGAGGTAGGTGAGGAGGCGGAGAAAGATCGATATGCAGTGGCTTTTACTAGTTAGTTTTGTGTTTTATGTTGGGGAGAGGCGGAAGAAGGGAGAAGGGTACCTGTAGAGGTTGACGTCGAGTCGGCGGCGGAGATTGTGGGTTAGGGTGTCGATGAGAAGGTCGAAGATGACGGTTACTAGGACTCGATCGCCGTTGACGAGAGGGAGATATGGCTGTCTTTGACGGCAGAGGCGCACTCTGCGCTTGCTTTCTTCGCTGCAGAGTTGCTTGCATAGCGTGCTGTCTTCGGAGAGGATGCGCAGGGTGAGGAGGTTCAGCTCGGCGTAGTGGGCGACTCTTGGGGACCGATAGGCGTGCTGTAGGAGGTAGGAAGTGAGGGAGAGGAAAGAGGCGAATGGTGTCTCCTCGTTGTCCTTCTCGGGAGCCGCGCTGATGAGGTGGTAGCCGAAGAGCTTGTTGGCATTAATGAAGTCATAGGTGGCGAGGAGGATCGCTGCTTGTTGGGCCGGTCTGGTGTTGTTAGCGGGGGATAGCCTCTAGGAATTAGGAGAGGCTTACAGTGCTGCGAACAGATCTTTGGCTTCTTCTGCGGTTGGCGTGCCGGCTTTCTCTTTCTTGCCCGGGGCAAGTACACCCAATCCGAAATAGATCAGGGTACCGATGAGAGACCAGCCCTCCGGAGAGTCATCTTGCACTGCAACATAGCCGTTTCGCAGAGCACCACAAGAGAGACCGACCCCCTTGGCAATCTTCTGGATACTGGCCTCGTTGACAAAGTCATCGAGTCGCAGCTGGTAGGGGTTTTGAAATTCGAACTTGTTGTAGTTTGCCAGCAAACCCAAAAGCACGAATGGCTCGAACATTTGCATTGGGGTTTCCGTTTCTTGGACGAACTAAATTGAAGATTAGTTTGGTTATGGAATGTTTGGGAAGTAACAAACCTTCATGAGAGAAGGAAACAGGTCCCGGTGTGTGAAGTAAGAGACCAAACTTGTCTTGTATGCCCCGCTAGTCATGGCGATGGCGGCTTTTATGGCCTTGAGACGGATATCATCTGGTATTGATTAATGCACGGTCGAAGTGATGTCGCTCATGAAAAAGGACTTACAGCTGCTGCCGTTCCGAATGATGCCATCCAGGACAGTGACAAAGTTGGAGATCACATGGTCCACATGGTCGAGACCAGCAAGAACAGTAATGACATCGGAGCTGGGATTGGTGTACTTTTTCTTCAGGACACATGCTAAGAAGATCGTCAAGGTCTAGATCATAGTTAGAAAGTGATGGCAGTCGTCGGGCAATGCACGTACCTCTAGAGCATAGGAATCCACCGGACTGGAGGTGGAGGCCGCTTCGCGAATTGCGCGAGCAAAGAGTTGCTGTGTTTGAATCTGCTAGAGTGTTAGAAGGGACTGCCTGTTGATAGACCAAGCATGGTGGTGACGCACCTGCAAGTTGAGGGTCTCGTCAGGACTGAGCTGGTTCAAGACCGCAGTAAGCCGAGTACGATCGGGAGGCAACAAGAAAAACTCGCGCCAAAATCCCTCCGATGGCTCTGCATAGTCGGTGGTCTAAGAAATTGGGTAAGCTGGAGTGGTATATACGCCGCGGGGACTATGATACATACTTGGAATAGATTCTCGTATAGTTGCACGATCTTAGGCTTGAAGGTTTCGGGTCTACTTTGTTGGGTTAAGGGGGATTCCATTGCGTTAGGTGAGAGGAGTGGCGGTCAGCATTAAACATGGGACCGCTGCCAGCATCACAAATGGGAAGTTCAAAGAGCCAATATGAGATTCGATAACGAGCGGGCCGATGGAAGAGGGACTTGGAAGTGGACATGAAATGGTAGTCGCCAGCTTATTCGACCACCACTTCATTTCTCTTTTTCTGCCTATTCGGGCCAGCCCACACCAGCCACTCTACACCCCTGCTCCCCCACCAGCCACGGTTTATGTATGAAGGCGCCACAGTTCTGCTTTGTATGGTGTGAAAGTAGGAGAGGTCCAAGCCTCCTACTTTCTTCCAGCATAAATTATGATGATAGTAATTTCATTTATTCTGTACCTTGACTTTCTTGTCGTTGCAGTGACAACACGTGCCTCTGCTCATGCCGACCTTAAGATGACATAATCAGGGGCATGTGAAACTAATTAATCACTTAATAGTTAACATTGAATTTGATGCATGACCTGACATCAATAGAGTGTCAAGGGTAGATAGAATGCTCCCTTATAGAAAGTAGATCATGTGCGTAACCACTCTGCTATAGTCACACATACATTAGACAAGGATCAGCAACTTTTTCCTGTTGCTCCCCGGGTCCTTCATTATTGTATTGTATCCCCTGAAACATCAAACAAAGCAGAAACCCATTAGTCATGGTTTACGCCTGAGGTACTCATTGTGGTGTGGTGACTCGTTACTCAGGCAGCCGTGTTAGTAATAACGGTGAAGAGCATTGGGCCAATCACAGTAAAGGAGTAGCAATCGCAGGGCCAGCTCAGCAATGAACAAAGTCAAAGAAATGAAAGGAAACGGGACTGCTGCATGATCACTGGGTCACAGAGGGGCCATTTAGATTGCAACGGACAGTTCCCCAACAACCCCGGCTTCGATCAGGCGTTCATTTGAGACCACAGCAGTGGCGCCACCGTCGTTGTGTAGAAACACCTCCACGCTGATTGGCCCGCCGGGTCCTGGCCCTGGCACCTTTTAACCGACCGCCGGCAGTCTTTCCGCCTCCCAAACAGACTCAACTTCCCGACTCACCATCATTCTTCCACTTTTCCATCATATTCCTTTTCGTTCAGCGACGACACAACAATTAGATTCATGACATTCCAGCTCCTCGTTACTCCTACTGCAGTATAGAGCATTCTCTTCATCAAACACATCACATTCTCCCAACATGTCGCTTTGCAAAGCTGCCATGCCCTCGCCGGTGACATCATCCGCCACGATCCTCACCTGGCTCAGACAGTCCTCCTCCAGACGCTCGACGCAGACCTGCCGTCTCTTCTCCTCATACGGCAATTCTCACCGGTCCTCGAAGCGTGAATTGCAGACTGCCACTGCCTACCGTCCTCACTCGCTGCCCACCTCCTTCCCGCCGCCCCGGAATACGGGCATCTCTGACACTTCCATCGCCGCCGACTTCCCTTCCCTTCGTGAGATGTCCCAGCCTCAGCTTCCCGGCCAGCAGGGCCTGTCCGACCTCAGCCTCCGGGAAAGCGAGGCCCAGAAATCCAATCCTGCGACCGCTCCTGCTGCTGCCGAAAAGACCGCCGCCAAGCCCACAGAGAAGCCCCGGCGCAAGCTGCGTGCCAGGAAGGCCGCGATGAAGCTGACCCCCGTGGCTATTGAGCAGCTTCGCAAACTCCTCTCACAGCCGGACCCTAAGCTGATTCGAGTCGGTGTGAAGAACCGTGGCTGTTCCGGTCTCGCCTACCACCTGGAGTACGTGGAGAAGCCGGGTGCTTTCGACGAAGTAGTAGAGCAAGACGGTGTCAAGGTTCTCATCGACAGCAAGGCATTGTTCAGTATCATCGGTAGCGAGATGGACTGGCAGGAGGACAAGTTGAGCAGGAGATTCGTTTTCCGCAACCCGAATATTAGTAAGCTTCCCTTTGTCCGCGGGAAACCCCAGAAACGGCTGCTAACGTCTTACTTGTGCAGAGGAAGAGTGTGGATGTGGTGAATCCTTCATGGTCTGATTTATGAAACTGAAATTGGCACCTTTCGTATGTTTCGAGATCATAATTATGCGGATTCATGGGTTTTCTCGCGTTTGTGCATTGGCTGGCGTTTACTGGTGGCGGGTTTGGCGGGTTCGGATAATCCCTTCTTTTATTGCTTCATGCTGGACATACATTGATTCCCGGGCAATGAGCCCACTACTGTGCAATATATCTACTTTGTCATATGATCGACGGCACTGCATGTTACCGCAGGCAACATTCGTTGAAGATTCAGCGACACAAGCCGTGATCGATCATTACTTTATTACTACTTTATGTAGGACCATCGTGAATACAACAACAAATTCAAATAACCATATAATCGAAACCTCGAGTAAAAAATATATCCAAATTTAGGAATAAAATCACCGAGCTTACATGCAGCAATGGCCTTTCGGTTTCTTCGGAACTTTAGATAAGATCCGGGGTACTTGAATTGAACTATGTCGGATGGCCTGTCCGATCCCTGCAATACCCCGGCTGCACCTCATCCGATAGTTTATGAAGTGCGCATAACAGAATACATTAAGTCTACTATCTCGACCAACGGCAACTATCACCTCTACCTACTACATTACCTACTTCCACCACAACCATATTACTTCTCACACCCGCCTAACCTATTGATAACACTGACCATCTCCATTCCTAGTGATCATACCTCCACCCACCTACATACAAGCAACCCCCAAACACAATACATCAATTGATCAACCCTTCTAAGACAAGCCTCACCGCACCACCCTCTCCCAAACCCCCTCAACATCCTCATCCGGACTAATATTATCCACGATCCCCAATGCCGTAGTCGGCTTCTTATACCCCAACAACTCCAACATCTTCGGACTCATCTTGGTAACCACACTCCTGGGAATAGCGAGGAACTGATTCTCCTCCGTCCGCAAATGTCCCCTACAGAAGAACAACCCATACATATTCCTCACCGTCCCAGGGAGCGAGTTATGTCCTCCCCCATGGTACGCCGAGGCAAGGAATATCAGCGCTGAGCCGGCTTTCATCTCTAACCCATACCCAACACCACCGACATCAGAAATAATACTCTTCAAGGGGTAAGTAGGGCAGGTAACGTACCAGCAAAACACACCTCCCCCTTCTCATTCCCTTCACCAACCTCCGCCCACCTCTCATCCCCCCACCGATGACTCCCCTTCACAAACATCGTCGCCCCCATCTCCCGACTAACATCACAGCCCGCAATCAAGCACCCAAACTGGCTTACCTGGTCCCACCCCCACTCCCACTCGCGATACTCATGTCGCACATGATGCACATTATCGTCCCGGTGAAGGAGCTGGCGAGGCGCCCCGTACCCGATGTTCATTGCCACGCTAAGGCTGAGTAACGGGTCGAGACGGTTCGGCTCCACGCTGTCTTCTCGGTTGATGCACCATTCGTCCACGAGGATGCGCGTGCGTAGGGCTTCCAAGGTGGGATGCTCCGCGGTGATTCGGGCTATGGTGGGGGATTTGCCTACCAGGCCGGGGATGAGGGTCGTTTGGGAGGGGATGGTGGTGAAGGCGCCGTTGGTTGTGGAGGTGGGGGTGGGTTTCTTGGTGCTGGTGCTGGCGCTGGTCCATGGAGTGAGTTCGGTGTCGATGGCGGTGAGGTCTTCTCTTGGGATGAAGTCGGAGATGATCACGCCGCCATCGCGGGAGAGGATGGCCAGGATGTATTCGATTGGGGTGGTGGAGGGGATCGTGCGGAGATGGGATTTGGGGGTGTAGGTTGCTGGGATGGGGGGTGGGATGGGGAGGGGGAGGCGGGTCATTTTTGGTGGTTGTTGTTATTGTTGCTGTTGTTACTTCGTAGTGGTTTTTTGCAATGTAGATGGCTTTTTTGGCCGGTATGATGATGCTGGTAGTCTCTGTATCCATGAACCATGCCTCGAGGGGCGTGATATACTTCCCCTCTCGGGTCGGGTCGGCTTCGTTGCGGAGATCGGGTGGCTTATCCGATGATAGGGCTGACATGTGTGAATGATAGATGCTGTGGCTGGATCTACTGCACTGGTATGGAGATATCATATAATGGACTGACGGATTAATACAGTGATGGTGTTGTCTGTTTCTGTACTGCCGCTTCGGGTGTAGCTGGGGAATATGACCATTATCAGCCAAGAGTTATGTATTGGGTGTAGTATAGTTGTTATCTAGTGTTGGTGTACTCAGTTGCAGTGCAGATGCTCTGTTACTGCTCTCGATGGAATCAACAACACCCTATATGCGAGTATAAGCCCCACTCATCCTTGAAGCTCCATATACACGACTCAATATACGTAAGTTAATGCCACACATCACAAATCTTCCCCCTCCTGAGCTAGCCAGAAAGGCGGGCTAGCATTGTAATCAATCTGATCCACAATGGCCGCGATATCATAAGACGTCAATCCCAGCTCAGGCAACTCATCCTCTGAGACATTTATATCCCCAGTGATGAACGGTAACTGGGTATTGTCATTTGGCCTATGATCCTGCTCATGCGCATCATCACTCGTCTCTGGAACTAAAGTGGCACGGATGTGATTCGCCGCATTCGCATACCGCTCCTTTAGTCCCTCGAACAAGGTCTCGAGACGAGTCAGATCAGCTTTGCGAATTTCGGCTACGCGGTTCCCCTTGATGATGATTTCATCGAGAATCAGATGTGCTTGTTGGTTGGAGCTTCGCTGTCCGACTAATTCAGGTACAAGGGCGCTGGTTATTGTGAGGTGAATAGCGGCGCCGTACGTGAATTCCAGGTCGAAGGGGAGGAATGATTCTGTGGTGCGGTTAGTAGTTGGTGATTGTTCTTTCTGATTTTGCCCACCGAGAAGGCCCTCGTCCACTAGAGCTTTAAGTGACTGTAGACTTTTGGTCGCTGAGTTGATCCCCGTTGACATCAGTGTTTCCATGAGAGGGACAATCCTGCGGCAGCATTCTAAAGGGAGGCCAAGTTTATCCAGACGCTCCCGTAGAACGGCTAGAAGGAGGGGCCGTGTGGCAACGATGACACACTAGTAGTATGAGTTAGCTCGGATGTTGGTTTGCTCGAAGGCAGACATACCTCGTGATATAGCAGGAGGATATGGCGCATCCCTTTCGACATGGAGTTAACCGGGCCTGCGAATTTGGTATTGATAAAGTCCTCCAACTCCCGAGCTAGATCTGCCATAGTGTTCAAAATAGTCTTCGTTTTCTCAATGAAGGATTCGATGGGCCGTCTCTCAGTCCTGTAAACAGCTATCGTCTATGAGTCGATATCCTCTCGTAATGTTGATTTAGAACCTACTGCCAAGTATTGTGGACAATAGCCGCGATAGCTTCACTCTCAGACTTAGCATAGCGTTCCTCTGGCACGACTGTGTTGGGGAATCAATTAATGCTGTGACATCGCTATCATGCACAATCATGGGTATGCCCAGTGATGACGAAAAATGGCGGTCCATAATGTACAGTGTCCACCACAGATTACGGCAGCGATCAACAGCTGCTGCCCCCAGCTCTTGCTCCGGAAGCTCCGTGTGTAGACCTTCAAGTTGCGCAATCCTGATGGCCTGGCTAGCCTGTACTATGTTAGATTTTCTACCCCGTGCAATTTCAAAAGCAAGCCAGGTTCTTACAAAAAGGTGTCCTGACTCTCGTCGATCAATTGAGTAGAGATACAAAGCTGCTAGAGCCATGACCTCGATGGCCAGAAGGGTATCTCTCCATATAGAACTGTAATCCGGCATCAAAGACATGGCACGAACAAAGTATGCTGCACCTGGCGGGTCTCTCTTCTTAAACTGGTCAAGAAACGCTTTTCCAAAGGACAACACTAGCAAAAACTGGATGAACCACAGCCGACTATCTGTTGCTTTCTTGGTTGCATCGCCGTAGTAGAACTCTTGCATATGCGCTGTGAAGGTCTCCTCGTCCAAGAGCCGGAAAGTCTGGCCCAGATGAAACTTGACTGTGTTGAAAAGATAAAGAGCGTAGTCCATAGACGGGAGACCGCTGATGTCAGGAGCAGCATCAGAAGACGACTTCCACTGTAGAGGATAGATATCTCCATCAAGATAGTAGGGAATATCGTAGGCCACGTCCGGATGCAGCCTTTGAGACATCATCAAAGTAAGACGAGCGGTAAAAGACCAAGTAGATGTTGGAGCCAGCCAGACTAGTCAGGTCAGCCGCATGCGCATAACAACAAGGATTACATCAGAGAGGAGAGTGCCTGGTCTTACTCCATCGGGATAATCGATTATCATGGGTGTTCTTCATCGTCATTGAGGGCAGACCAAATGGACTGGGCCAATTTGCACCTGGAGAACGCGATTCTGAACCGAGAACATCTAACAGAGTAAGACTACAGCGAAGAGACGACAGATTTTGCCCGGTCATATACATACTTTCGACTTCCTCGAATGCAACATCGTGGGTTCGTTTCTTCGTCGTCTCATGCTGCTCTTTAGCCTGTGTCTGCAACTCACGGAGGCACCTGCCGCATTATGAGCATCGTATGATCCATAGCCATCCAATCCTTTGGAAAGGTACCGTTCTGATATCTGAACCCTACGATTTTCCTCGGAAAACCGACAAGGAACAGCCCGTCTCTGACAATTGGCGCATGGTTCGACCCCAGAGCATTTAATCTTGCTCTGACGACAGGCAATACATCTGGATAAGCGGGGTCAACATCGATAAGCTAGTTTCCAGATTACTTTCCAGGTTTCTTACGCGTTCGCCGTTCGTTTCAACTTGCGGGGCTCGGCTTGCATCGTGTAGATCACCCGAGACACCAAGCAGACCCTTAGGCAAGCGAGTAGTCCGCCCACGATGATTGTATCTCAGGACATTTTGACTCTTTTGGACTTGGATAGGAATGAGGGATAATGATAAGCTGGAGGATGAGGGGAAGACGCCGATCACGAGACCGGCTCGGTCTTATCAAACCCCACAGACAATGTCTTTTTTTCTCCAAACTAGTTACCCGTTCGGGAAAGACGCGTATGATTGCTTATCTTCGTCCGTCTTCCTACACTGAATTCTGTCTTCTGATGTTATCGCACAATTGAAGTTTAAACATAAACATGATGCCCAGGTCCAGTAATTTTTGGCCTGGCTTGCGAGGGGGCGCTTACCATGGAATACGAATTGACATAGTCAAGAGCGAATGATTCCAAGAGCATTGTCACGCAAATCTGTTGCATTGCCATGCGACAAATCGTATAGTATCGTCTACTTGTTTCATAGCACATGGAAGTAAATACACATACAGAACATTAAATCAATGTTGATCTCGATAAACATAAGTGCTATACTGGGGAGCAGTACAGCCAATCACACGTCCTCCTCCCTACAAGTATAAATCACGTGCACAACCCCGAAAGACCTCAGACAACAGCCCGGGCCTTATCGGAGGTTATCGCAAGCAAGCCGTGACGTACCGACATCGCTGGCTTCAATCTTCATCTCACACCCTGTACACCTCTCCACAAGACGCATAGACAATGGCATCATCATCCTTTCTAAAATCCCCTCCGCCCCTCGACCTCCCACCCTCGACCTCAACCTCCAACCCCCTTTACGTGACCATCCGCTTCTCCGCCTCCATCCCCGACCTCCCCCTCGACATCTTTTCCCCCGAAACCACCACCTCCGCGGGCCTAAAACAACTCATCCGCACACGTCTTCCCCCTAACCTCTCCTCTCACCGTCTCCGCCTCATTCACGCTGGTCGTGGTCTTGAAGACAAGACCCCTCTCTCCGTATCCCTCAAACTCCCTCCCACACCCACACGCTCCCCGCGACCACCAACAACCTCCCCACCCAACGACACCACCTCAGACCCGGCCTCCGATCCCAACCGCAAAGGCAAAGCCCCTGTCCGCGACCATCCCCGTCTTTACATCCACTGCTCCATCGGCGATATCGTTCTCTCAGCGGCCGATCTTGCCGCGGAAGCGTCGATCGCATCTACACTCCACGACGACGAAGAACAATCACCATCAGATAATCATCATGAAGACGGTAGTGCCAGAGGACACCGACAGAAAGATGTAGATAGTGGCGGTGATGCTAGTACTACGACGCCCGCGCCGCGGGGTTTCGACCGGTTACTCTCGGCAGGGTTTACACCCGCGGAGGTGGCAGGCCTCCGGTCGCAGTTTCTAGCGGTACAGTCGGTGTCGCATACCCCGGATACGATGCCGTCGGGGGCGGAGTTGCGGGAGTTGGAGGACCGGTGGATGGATGAGGGGTCGACGGCGGCTATGGCGGCTGGGGGAGGGGGCGGGGATGGTGGGGTGGTGTCGTTTGCGGAGGATGATGGGGGTTTGGGGCTGGGTCGAGGGGCGCGATGGATGATATGCTTTGGGGGGCGGTGATGGGGTTCTTTTGGCCGGTTGGGTGTGCCATGTGGTTGAGGAGGGAGGAGGGGGTTTGGAGTTGGAGGAAGGGGTTGGCGGTTTTTGTTGGGGTCGTGGTTAATATTGCTTTTGGGGCCATGAGGATTATGAATTAGTGTTTTTATGTTTGGTTTCTTTTTTCCATGTATTATACCCTTGGTTGTTGTTTTTTTCTTCTAAGTTTTCTAGACATCATAAGGCTTGGCTTGTCGACGAAACTGTGCGAGGTACTAGAACATGTAACATGGCGCCTGATTAAAGCTGATGGGTTGCTATCATACAACATTGCGTGATGTGTCTGCGACTGCAGACTTGAAGGTGTCGTTAAGAGGGAAATAAAATGAAAGAGAGGCCACCGGTAATAACGCCTTCCAAACCCACGCTCAATGGAACTTGCTGTAGATAACAGCGAAAATCAACAAGATCAAGACTGTGATAATTGCGATTGTGATCAACCGATTCGTAGCCATCCTAGAAGACAGTAAGCATTTGGGCACCAAGCGGCTGTGACAAGCAGCAAAGCAAATGTCCTTGTGTATTAGGGGGACAGTACCTACGGGCCATGCCCCTTAGTGTCTTGATACTGGTGTCCACATATCCTTCGCTCTCGAGCAGTCGACCCCGCGCATTCATAATCGTCTCGCGCTGCTGGTTCAAGTCGGCCAAGGTGTTGCGACCAATATCCTCCGTTTCGAGGGCGATGCGCTGACTCTCCTGGAGCCGGGCAGAACTGCGCTCCAACCGCTCCGTACCAGACAGGAGCTGTTGTCTTTGTTCCAGATGTTCGTCCTGCGGATCATCTGTGTAGCGGTCGCCGAAGAGCGCCTTGCGGTCATCGGAGAGAGATCTCAACTTGCGCTTTGCCTCGTCGATATCGGTAGCGTAGTTGCGAACGCGCGTGTTGATCTTCGATCGTGCTGCTGAAGGGATGTTCTGTTTCTCCATGCGCATTTGATCTAGCTGTTTTCCTGCTTGTTAGTGGAAAGTGACGCGGGGCGCGCTTTTCGACAAGTCTGTCGAACATACCAATTCCGTGGCTTCATCCAGGGCTCTCTCGGCTTGCCTGATTGCTGACTTGCGTTGTTCACCGCTAGACTCGGCGATCTGGTCCAACTTCTGATTCAAATCAGCTTGTACCAGCTTTAGCTCGGTCTCGTAGCTGCTGAAGAGCTCCGAGCCGGCGTCGGTGTCCAACGGGTTCGACATTATGATATTATATGGGGAGTTTGCGTAGGTTGAAGAGTCTTTGGTTATGTTGCACAGCCGATCGAGACCGAATTAATCAGTGGATAGGGGTTGCGGATCCAAGTAAGTGGAGAGAGTAGTACGGAGTAGCCACCTTATCTTCCGTGGTGGCTGGCGGCGCCCGTGCTGCTCCGGGAAAGAGATTGGGACAATCAACGGAGTGAATGACACGGTCTATGAGAGAATGAACCAGAATCAGCTCGAAAAACAAAACCAGTATATCCGAAGGACAGACGGAGATGCAGCTGGATGGAAAGCAGATAGGATAGGCAGATGCATGGAGAGAGACAACTGGCTGGCCTGCGGCGATGACAGGAACGGCGACGGCCACACGTGATCGGCGGCCGAGGCAGAGGGATCCGGCTGACGTCGTCGGGGCTCAACGGCCGTTAAACCAGACTAACTTATTAGTCTAATTGTTGCATCGCATCTGGCGCCAAGTTCGACCAACAGATCCATTGTATGGATTCCATTCATCGTGCCGTTGAATGCCCCTCCCCCAATCCAGGGTCCCAGCGCTCACCCTCGCTTGTGGGAGGCTAACATTATGGTTGGCTTGTTCCTTTCCATTCCTTCGAGGAGAATGGTCCCCTGACTCGTGGTCAATTAACTTCTCTAGGATTCGCCCCCCTCATTATTTCCGTCTCAGATCGGTGGAGCTTCCTCCTCGACTCATATAATGGCCGTATTTCCTTAGGCCCCCCTCACTAGTGACAAGTCACATATATACCCCAGTTTACGGTTGGGCTCTCTTTTTGGTAGATCTGCCTTAATCTCAAGGAACATTCATTCCATGCATACTTCGACTGAGTCGCCCTAGCTGTGTCTGTCATCTGATGCGATCACATTTGGCCGCCACATGAGGACCAGAGCGCGTAGCAGGTTGGGATCTGAGCGCACATGGTTGTCTTGATAAACCTGTCGTCACCCTGTCTTCGATCTTTCTCTGAGACTGCTCTGCTACCTTACCACTCCAATGTTCCCTATCCCAGTATCTCCGGATAGGGCAAGGAGTACTATACAATCTTTCTAAGCTGTCTACTAGACACTGAGCCTGGTCTTGAATCAGCATCCCAGCGCGCCAAGTTCGTGCCGATAAATTCTTTTCATTCTCTCAGGTTGGCCTGCTCTATGGCAAGGTTAGCCGCTGACAGCTGTTGTTTTCATGCCGCCCTTTCAGCCTGAGCGGGTTGCTGTTATAGGGGGCGGTTGTACGGGTATCACGACCTTCTGGGCGTTGCAAAATTCCGCCCATGATGTTCATTTATTTGAAGCCTCAGACTCTCTTGGTGGGCGCGTAAATGCCCTGCCCTTTGAGCATAATGGTCAGCGAGTTGATGTGAATACAAGTTCTCCCAATTTCAATGCCGGGGCTTCTCGTTAGTGGCAACTTCCCAGCCCATATCTTTCTTGACTAATGCACATCTTCAGCAAACCTCGTTTCGTTGTTAGACTACCTTGGGATAACCAGTGTCAAGGCTCCGTTCTCCTTTGGGGCTACGGATGGGATTGACAGTTTTCAATGGTGTGGTAGCATACTGAAAAGCATTCTTCTTCGTCCATGGACACTTTGCAACTTAGAAACCTATCGCATACTGTGCGATGCTATTTGGCTGAAATACATGGCCGTGGATGTACTCGATCCCGGCTTTGAGGCTTGTAAACCCACGGATCCCCAGTCGTTATCCTCGCATGAGTACCTCGCAGGCGAAGAGTACTCCAATACCTTTATCGAGAACTACCTAGCCCCACTGCTGTCCATTCTGTGGAGCACGAATGCGGGGAAGTTCCTGCCACGGGTTCCTGCGAAAGCCCTCGTCCAGGCCCTGTATCATCACCAGCTGCTGAAACCCCGTCAAGCCTTGCCAAACTGGCGTCGCATCGGACCAGGGGTGAACCAGTTCATCCAGACCATGACCAAAAGCTTTCCCTCCTCGAAAGTTCATCTCAAGACTAGAGTAACAGAGATTGTTCAATATGGAAAGAAGTTCGGTATCATGACATCTGCAGGCGAAGAACTGTTTTTCAACCATATAGTCTTCGCCGTGAACGGCCAGGAGACTATCAAGATACTGGGATCGCTCGCAGATGAGCAAGAAAAGGGGATCATCCGAAGTTTAGGCTCAACCAGAAACATCTCTGTTTTACATTCTGACCCTCTTGTGCGTCCCATCTACTTCCCTTATATATGCCCTGCTAACCTCACAAACCAGCTCATGCCCAACGTCGAAGACCCCGGCCCCGCCTGCAACTACATCCTAGGCCCCAGCAACCCAGACTGGCAAACCCAACCAAGCAACACTACCACCACCACCACCACATTCCACATTTCCAGTCTCAGCTACATCGCCAACTTCCTCGACAGCATCCCACCCCACCTCTTCGGCCCCATATACATCACCCTAAACCCCTTCACCCCACCGCACCCAAGCCACGTGCAAGGTGTATGGGAGTTCACCGATCCGGAGCCAAGTACCCAGACCCTGATAGCACAACATCATCTCCCCACCATCCAAAGCAAACGTGGACTAAGTTACGGTTTCTGCTGGACAGGACGCGGACACCTAGAAGATGCCATCACGGCTGGTCTCAGGATCGCCATCCAGGATTTAGGCGCCGAGGCCCCGTTCCACGTGCAATTTCACCAGGATCCCTTGGAGGCGGCTGCATCAGGGCCTCCTCCGAGCCTCGGCTTGAGAGATAATGTGATCCGGACGATTATTCGCCTGCTTCATGTTTATTTTCTTATTCTGAGATTTTTTTTGGTTCTCTTGAGGGCTTTGCCGGGCGCCGCTGGGAAGGCGAAGATGAGGTTTAGACCGGTGTGCAATGCTGCCACTAGTGGTAAAAAGTGGTCTTGATGATGTTTTCATTCTTATTCTTCAGTTTCTTTTTTAGAGGGAAGAGCCTTGGGACGTTATATGACAATTACTAGACAAGAAATATTACGAACTTGTTTCTGGAGGTTGAAAATAGAATCCCTAATACTAGTAGTTGACATTAACGTAAAATAGCTCATTCGTAACAGAAAAAGCAATGGCTCTTCCCGGTTTAGTTAGGAAAATATAATAAAAACCTGCAGACATGGTATACATATTGCTTTCTTGTATGTGTTTGTTTCTTTCGGTTGTTTTCTCTTCACACCCCGTCTTGCCTGTTCTCCAAAAATCCAGCCAAGTGGTGAGCCACGTTCCCCTTATTTGAGATACTTCTCACTATCCTGGTTCACGATCGTGGCGCTCCTCCGCGCATCAAGGAACAGGTCTTCGCACTCTGCCACGTCGGCTTCCTCGATGCCGCCTGGGCGTCCATTTACCTTGGCGAGGATGCTAGCTGGGGTAAGTAATTGCAGGGCATACCGCAAGCTGACCTTGCTGCCGTGCTCGGAGACCTTGTCCAGGGCGGGGTCGGTGATGCTGAGGCCTTCCGTCTTGGCGCGCAGGCGAATGATGGTCTTGATCTCATCGGGAGAGTAAGGGTGGGTGGGGATGATGAGGAGACGGGCGAGAAGGTCGGGAGGGATGCCGTGGGCGGCGGAGATGTCGTCGGTGCCGCGGATGACGGTATTTCCGCGGTTAGAGGCAAGGATGACAATGGGGGAGATAGAGGACTCAAGGGCCCGGTTGAGGTATGTGAAGCATTCAATGTCGAGCATGTGAACCTAGGAGTGGGGTAAGCAAACGAATGTGAGGTAAGGCAGGGAAGGGCTAGGATGATTTACCTCGTCGATGAAGAGGACACCGGGAACGAGCTCCGCGACACCCTGGTCGATGTAGCGGTTGACGACCTTGTTGATCTCCTGGCGCAACTTCTCCGTAATCTCGGTCTTCTTGGGCTTCATGAGCTGGCCCATCATGCTCATCACATCCTGTCCACCCTGGGGCCGAGCATTGGCCATGTCCAGATCGTGCAGTGTCACATCCTGAACGATTTCCTTCTTTTTGTGGACCTCTCCCTTCGGTACGGGCACGTATTCCTCAGCTTCAAGATCGAACTCGGTGGCGTAGGCGTCGGAGCGTCCGACACGCTTGCAGGCTCCAGTATTCGCTTCGATGTAGATGACGTCTCCCACGGTGACACGCTCCTTCTGGATGGCTTCGTAGATGCTAGGGTCCAGGCGCAGCTTCTTGGTACCCTTGGCGGACTTCAGACCGATGATGAGATGGCTGATCGTGCGTCCGTATCCTCCCAGAGGGTTCTCCGTCTCTTCGGGGGTGAGTTCCGTCACTTCACCTTCGTATACTTCCTTCGTTTCGCGAACACGGAGACCTATCGATGCATTAGAGTCTATTGGGTTGTTCGCGTCAGAATGGCATAGATCGCGTACCGATTGCCCTCCGGAAGTTCTCCATGAGCGCCTCTGTTTTCTTGACCTCAGCCGAATAAATCTCACTGCCAACGATCGGACAGAACGGGACTTTGGTTCCCAGCTCCTGCGACACGGCGAGGGCCAGGGCAGTCTTTCCAGTTCCGGGTCCACCAGCCAGGAGGACAGCCCGACCGGCCATCTTCTTCGCCTTGATCAAGTCAACAACGACACCGCATGCCTGTTATGTCAATCCCTCAGGTTAGTACAAAGCTCATGGGCCTGGAAAACGAGGGTTCTGGGCGGCAATGTTGTCGCGTACCTCACGGGCAGTTGCCTGTCCAACAAAACCGTCTCCTGAAGCCTCTGCAGTGCCATCTTGTCGTAGACCAAGACCCTTGATATGCGTGTGGGCTGCGGTTCTGTTCTCGCGCGAGTTGCCCTTCACTTCACTAATTTGGACCATGGTGAAGGGATTGCGACCTCACTCGGAAGCCACAGATATGCGATCGTGGTGGGATAGAAAGGTTCGGTAAGGAGGAAGGCACAGGAGAAGTAGGAAGAGCTGACAGGATCAGAGAAAGCTAGAGACGATGAAAGGGAAGTTGAGTCTGGATGCAGCTGCTTCTGGCCGAAATTCAAGCGCAGCTGGGGAGGATCGATCAATGATAGCCGGCCGTGGCCAAGGCGGTCAGCCGCGACCCCCAAATTCTTTCACCATCCGGTGCTTGGACGGTCCACGCCTATCTCCAACTATCTCGTCCGCTGTTGCTGTGCTCTGCCGGCACCTGTTCTTCTTCTTCTCGGCCAATTCCCTGTCATGGTCGACTGCCTCTCGACCTTTTGATCTACACAATGGCGGGTTTACAGACTCGTTCGACCATGTCCCTTCCGTTCTCCCTCTCTGCGGCTTTTCGCAACCTTTCCCTCACGACCTCCAAACGTTCCTTCTCCACGACATTGGCGGCACAGAAGACGAAACAATTGCCGGATTACATCCCTCCTTACCCCTACGGCCCGAACTATGTCTTCAAGCAATCCAACTCCGGTCTCTACGGAGGCGCGATGATCCAATTCGGAAACAAGATCTCACAAGGCCGCAACGAGGGCAAGACCCGCCGATTCTGGAAGCCCAACGTTCGTCGGAAGAAGCTCTACAGCGAAGCACTCGAAAAGGATCTCTTCATCAAGGTCACGCGCAAGGCGCTGCGCACGATCCGGAAGGCCGGTGGCCTCGACAACTACCTTCTGAGCGACCGCCCGGGCCGCATCAGGGAGATGGGTATCTTTGGATGGGAGTTGCGGTGGCAGATCATGCAGACGCCGAAGATTCAAGAGAGATTCCGGGAGGAGCGGAAAAAGCTTGGTATGCCCGAACCTCCTACGTTCGAGGAATGGGTGAAGCAGAAGGAGGACGAGATCAAGGCGCAGGTGGAGGCGGAGACGAATATTAAGGAGATCACGAAGCCAACGTACAACGAGAAACAATACTAGAGACCTACAGGGCAAGTCTCTAGCAAAGTCGATTTGGGACGGTCAATCTCGATTGATTATCTGGTGACCAACGGATGGGCGTCTGTTGTATTATTATTTCTTTGGTCATGGTCGACAGCGTCTGCATACCGCTTTCATACTATATCTCGGATGGTGAAAAAGACGACTGTACAGCTGCTATTTAGATCTTGCATGGACTGCTTGGATTTGCGTGATTCGCTCTTCAGTGTATTTATATGTTACCAATGCGATTTGGATTAATTGACCTTGGTGTGCACATGGCGTTGAAGGGACTAATGCAGACATACTACTTGCAGATTAGCCCTCGACGTGGTAAAGTTACATGGACCAATAACCGTCTTCATATATACACTGATCTAACACCGCGCAGAAGGCTACCAGTGGCCCTGGAAGCTACTTTGTAGTTTGGGATGCAATACATCAGCAGGAATATGTGCGGGATCTCATATGCCCAGATGGGAAGACACCGTATCTATACATAGACATTAAACAACCACAACCTTACTTCATAATGAGCCAACCATTAATAATCATCGTCGCTGGCCTTGGAATGTCTCAATTAATAGCCAATCTGCAAGGTCATCGGCTTTGTCCCTGGAATGCTACGATCTTTCGGACCAACAAAGATCCGCGGGCGCATTTCCGGATCCGGCAGAGGAGCCCGTGAAGCCGGATCAGTTACAAGCGATTGATGCTGCCTCCGCTCCAAGCTCATACTACGTGCTAGAATGTCCTGATCTATCGGAGCTGCAATTGACTATCTTTACATCCTTTACAGTCGCCCAGCATCTACTCGCTGGGGACAAATACACCCATCATGCAGTTCGCCCTGCCTCCGCGGAGGACTCCGATAACCCCTCCGTACGCTCGCTCGTCGCGAATCTCACTCCAGCGCAGGAAACAGCTCAAAGCAGTCGCCATCCTGGGCTTTTCCCTGCTCGCCGTCTTCTTCCTTCTCTCCCAGTTCTTCTACACAAGTACAGGGGCCCCCGCCGTACCAGCAGGGACATCCAGCATCGTCGTCGTCACCGTTCTAGACCGGACGGCTTGGAGTAACGAATACATTCAGAAGATCGTCAAGAACAGAGAGGACTATGCTAAGCGACATGGTAAGGCGACAATAACCCCAGTCACTTCCCTCGTGTTGAGTAACTTCAAATGTCTTATAATTGCAATCCAGGCTATACGAACTTCTTCGCCAACGTGTCCGACTATGAAACTGTCCTCGATAACGCCCCGAAGTCCTGGGCCGTCCTCCCAGCCCTCCGTCACGCGATGGCCTCAAACCCCTACTCGAAGTACTTCTTCCACCTAGACGCTCATGCTCTAATAATGAACCCGAGCAAATCACTTGAATCGCACGTCCTCGACAGCGATCGTCTCGAATCCCTCATGCTCAAGGACGTCTCCGTCGTACCTCCCGATAGCATCATCAAGACATTCTCGCATCTACAGCCCCAAGATGTCGATCTCATTATGACCACCGATGCGGAGGATTTGAGCTCCGGTAGCTTCCTCCTTCGACAGGGCGACTTTGCCAAATACTTCCTCGACTTCTGGTTCGACCCTCTGTACATTAGCTATAACTTTGCGAAGGCCGAGACCCACGTTCTGGTAAGTGAGGTGGCAGATTACGTTTCTTCCATCCCTAAACTTTCATTATGCACCGTATACCTCTAATATGATGCTCGCTTTATCAAATTCTGTTCCTTTCTTTTTTTCTTTTTTTTTTCTTTTGCTTTTTATTTGCTTTTTTACCCGTGTCACCAGACTAAGTAACTAACCCACGTCATCAGGATCACATTGTGCAATGGCACCCGACCATCTTGGCCAGATTGGCACTGGTTCCACAGCGGACCATCAATTCCTACAGCAAGGATTCGAACGGAGCTTCTGTGGACGGCGTCTATAAGGATGGTGACTTCGTCATTCGGTTCCTTGGCTGTGACACCGACACGAAGCGGAGTTGCGAGAAGGAAATGGAGCCGTATTATCGGCTTTGGGCAGGGAAGATGAAGAACGAGTAACCTCGTTCTTCTCTCTTTCTTTCTCTCTTCTGTCTTCTTATATTCGCTTTTTTAAATGTAACGTCCACCTTATCTTTTGGGGGGAGTTTGGGTATGGTTTTGATTTTCCATTGGTGTTGGGAGTTCTATTTGATCAAATTGTCCTTCGGACCTCTGGTGCTGTGATATTAATCCCATAGAGAAGCGAGCGCATTCATTCCGATGCTACATGAGTTACCTACTACTCCATACCTCGCAATCCAATAGCATTATTGCTTCAAATTAAAAATGATTATTATTCGTCCACGTCAATAACTAGAACCCTCCGCATAACTCTCGTAAAATAACTAATAACCGGACTATAATCTATCGTAATAGGTTACACATCGAAGGACAAAACTGTCATGCAGAGAACAAACTCCGCCGTAATCTTCTCGGATGTCGAGAACCATTCATTTCTCACCACACCTTAACCCCGAACGCAGTCGAGGTACATGCAAGGTCCCGGGTGAACCTTAACCAATGCCAAGACAAATGCATGCGAGGTTGACAACCTCGCACGTTACGCATAGTACTTTTACTCAAAGCAACATGCTCTTGTCTAGTACAGACCAGGCAGGATAACATAGCGCTTGCGCTTGTACTTGTCACCGAACTCCTTGCGGTAGCGGCGCTCCTTCTTCTTGGCCCAGAGAGCCATCTGAACGGTACCGACGACAATGAAGAACAGGACACTCCAGCTCATTCCGCTCAGCAGGTAGATACCCACCCAGCTGACAACCTCGAAGAAGTAGTTGGGGCAGGTGACGACGTTGAAGCCAAATCCGGAGGGAATGCCTCTCTCCGTGGTACCGGGACGGCGCAGGTCGCGTAGCACAAGGTGAGCGTTTAGGTTCGCAAGCTCGCCGAAAATGAACAATGCCAGGCCGCTGTAGAGGAGGAAGGAGTCCTGGATGGTGGCGGCGGGGGAATCGGGACGGAAGACCCAGTAGGCGATGTTCAGGCCGGCTAGGACCCAGTAGTGGCCGCTGTTCTTGACGATGTTGCGCGCGGGCATGGTGGCATTGCTGAAACGGTGGACGAAGACGGTTTCGTATTCGCGCTTGATGAAGTGGATGGTCAGGAGGGCGCAGACCAGGAGCTGGAACTGCGATGGGTCGGGAAGTGGCTTGTCGAAGTTAAAGTAGACATATGGACGGAGGGGGAAGAGGAAGAGAGCCGGAATGAAGAGCGGTCCGAGGTATTCGATAATGTAGACGGTGCGCCATCCAAGTTGGGGGCCTGAAGATTATGGGGATTATTAGTGAGTGAGGTGGGATACGGCGGTGGTGTATCTACTAACCGAGATCTTTGACGTGCAAGACGCTCTTTTCCTTGAGACCGACTCCGTCGACAGTTGAGTCCTTGGAGTTGGGGACTACAGTGCGATCGCTACCCTTGGTGATCCGGAGACGGTGGATGGAGAAGCCCGAGGCTTCCGCGAGCTTGTTGTAGATTTCGGCAGTTGAGGCATTGGAGGACACCTGAACCTGCTTGGGAAGCTTCTTGATGGGTTTGCCTAGAGGATGGGGAGCCAATGTCAGTTGGGTTCGGACATATCAATTGACCTTGACTGATGGTGGCCAGGAAACTTACCCCGGGGCTCAACAACTAGAGTCAGGGACGCCATGGGGATTGGGCTGAAGACACGCAAGCTCGTAATGACCCGGCAGTCACAGAGAATGATATCTGAGGATTATGCCACGTGAGCTGAGGTGAGAGAACAGTGCCAGGGTTCGTATACGAGGAAGATGGTATTGATGGCGCAGGTGTACCCGGTTATCGGAAGCGACAGACTTGTTGAGAAGTTGCTCAGCAAAACGCGGCTAGTCAAGAGGCCATTGCGGACTAGTGAGCTGCTTAGTGTATCCAGACTAATACACCACTAAGACCCCAGGCATTCCTTCCTCGGCCCGCGAAGCATCACGTGGGACGATCTGCCGGGGTCACAAACTTTTGGTTGCTGAACTACTACTCTCGGTACTCCTGCAAAATAAGGGTATGCTTTTGTTTCCCGGAAGGATTGTTAACTAGTCCTTACGAGACTAGTGCTATCTGCGTACATTATAGTTAGGGACAAACAATTCCAATCCGGTACTTCTCCCGTCACAGTCACGCTGACAGAGAGTCCTCAAAGGCCCTTCCCTGTTCTTACCTATCTTACTAAGTATATTGGTTTTGGTTTTTTGGTTTTCCCATTCTTCCTTTGTGAATTATTATTTTTTCCTTTCCCGCTACAATGTGCTATCTTCTTACTGCATCTCACATGGCTTGTTGTTACAGAGCATTTGACATATCAGCAATCCAAGAATTATGCCATTCGCCGAGTGAGTGGATCCCACCGCATTATTCTAAATTTCTTTTCCTTTTTTTTTCTTTCTTGGTTGGGGGTTGTTAGTACTACTTACACACTAGTATGCACTCATATGTCGGAACAATCTTTGACTTGGGACCCTTGCAATCAATGAAGTATTGCCGGTAATGAAAATAAAACAGAAGGAGATGGCGTAATTGGAGACATCAGAAATTAATCAAGACTGAAAATTATGAACAGCATTGTGTATCAGCAAGTCAGCCAAACATATGCGCCCGCTACGATTGTCCTGATTGTCGAGGTCACTTACCGGGGCTGGCTAGACCTGATAGAGTAGTGTTCAGCTTCATCCGACAGTGTGTACTATGTACATAGTGGCGCCTTAGTCCCAGTCAGTCAGCCAGCCTTTCCTCACTTTTTGCCCCCGCCCATTTAGCACCTCCGTCTTTAGCTCGGTGCTAGCGGCATACCTTCATCTACTACCCCGTACCAAGCAGCAGCCCAGCCCACACTCACTTGACAGCAACTCACTTACCACTCACCACATCCCAAACCCAGACTATCCATGCAGTTCGTGCTGGCCACTAGATACTATTACCCACTGACATCGGTGGGAATGAAAGGGAGGTGCTCTGATAGGATCTCTCTATACTCTAAGATCCCTTCCCCTCCGATCCCCGAATTGACCGTATTGTCAACCATTACCCGATGAAGTACAAGTAACCCCGACCAGGTGTCAAAGGCACCTCGCAAACTTTGGATCGAGCACAGGTCCCCGAGAGAACGCGATAGAATAGCAGGGTGGGGAATAATAATACAGTGCGCTGGATTTGCAAGATCTTCTGGCATTCTTTTTCAGCTCTTCCCACCCGCCTTCGCTAACTTGAAGCTCCAGCCGCAGATCGACCGGATTTTTGCCCGGCTGAAATTGAAAGTCCCCCGCCAGTCTGGTTTGTCGGGGTCTGGTCTGCCAGCCTCACGATACGGTCCATCCCATCCATCCATGACTATCCCTCGTATCTTGCTTCGGCTGCGCACGCCATACGTCTTGTCTAGAGTGTGGATAAGGCCACCCATCGAGAGTTTGGTGCTAAAGCACGTTCGATCATAGTCCGCATCCACCTGTTAGCCTTGCATACGGTGTGAACTGCGCCCAGGTCATGTCTCATGCACGCGAATCAGAAGTCTCTCTGGCTCGCCTGTCACGTCCAATGGGGTATTTCTCGTTACGGACAGGACGCCCAGTGTCTGCTATCGCTCCGTGGACATTTAGTAGTATTAATCATTCGCTTCGGGGTTGCCGACTCGGCTGTTCCTCTCTTCGGCCGCTGCTATGACGCTGACAAGTCCCTATAAAGACCGTTTCTCTGGATATCTTTCCTTGCTTAATCTCCCCCAACTTTTTTCATGCGCATTCTCGCATTGAGTCCCCTGCTTCATAGTATATACCTCAACTCCCATCATCAAGGGAATTCATTCTTGTCTATACTGATACCCTTCTTGTTTACCTAAGTTCTTTCCCCGCAACTCAACGTCCTCGCCGTTCGCATTCCTTGGTAGCCGGCGCGGTTCCAGAACGTCTAGACTCCCAAGGTGAGCAACCTTTCTATGACTTCATGAGGTGGGTCTTGTTTGGGACAATCCATAGTCCTAGAATCATGAGATGGAGATCTATCGACCCCTCTTTCTTCTTATTTGTAGAGTCGAGGTTAAGCATAATCGGGACATCATGCTGATCTTGGCTTTTCGCGTATGCAGCGGCATTGTACCTCTTGGACATCGACTTGTATAATATTAGCCCTATACGCAATGTCTGGCTCAAATAATCATTCCATTCTTAACGGCATTGGGAGCACAATTTCCCAGGTTGAGAAGGCTATTTCGGCATCCTTGCGGCCTCTACCTACGGCGACTGGAAACGGGACCTATGTCACTGAGCCTGCTCAGACGGGAATTGTCAAGGACCTCAGCCATGTCGACCTTACTGATATCAAGGCCCTGCTGGAGGTCGTTAAGGATTCTGTAACAGGTCAACCAGTCGATGATCGACATTATATAATGGAGCGAGTCATTCAGGTAAGTGCTTACTCTTGCCTTCTGAGCCAGTTGAGTCCGTCTGACCGAGTCCAGCTTGCTGCCGGGCTCCCTTCGACTTCTAAGAGTGGGAAGGACTTGACGAACACCTTCCTCAAGCAGCTCTGGAATGATCTGGAACATCCTCCGATTTCGTAAGTTTGTTGTGATATGACATTATACATGACACTGATTGAGGAATGTAGATACCTAGGCCGGGATTCTTCTTACCGCAAGGCCGATGGGTCAGGAAATGTATAGTGCGCCCGGAACCCTGCTGGAAGGTGTTTGTTAACTCTCCATTGACAGAACTTCCTCTGGCCTCATATTGGAGCAGCTGGTAGCCACTACGCCAGGTCTGTACGGCCAACAACTGTTCAGTCGCCTTCGCTGCCGGATCCGAGCACGCTTTTCGAGTCCCTCCTGGAAAGAAAGGAATACAAGGAGCATCCGAACAAGATATCCAGTGTCTTGTTTTACCTCGCTTCCGTCATTATTCACGGTAAGTATTGCTTACATCATCCTTGGTCTTACAAGATCTTCCAACTGACATGATCAAAGATCTGTTCCAAACGGATCGCAATGATTATACTCTGAACAAGACCTCCTCGTATTTGGATCTTTCACCTCTCTATGGCAACAATCAAGACGAGCAGAACCTCGTCAGGACTTTCAAGGATGGAAAACTCAAGCCGGACTGCTTTTCCAGCAAACGAGTTCTCGGTTTCCCTCCTGGCGTCGGCGTGCTTCTGCTGATGTTCAACCGCTTCCACAACTATGTTGTCGAAAATTTGGCGACTATCAATGAAGGCGGCCGTTTTACCAAGCCAGATGAGTCTGATGTCGACGCCAGCACGAGATACGACAACGATCTCTTCCAGACTGGTCGATTGGTCACGTGTGGTCTATACATAAACATCATCCTCAAGGACTACGTCCGGACCATATTGAATATCAATCGAACAGACAGTCTGTGGAGCTTAGATCCCCGAGCTGATATCCAGGATAGCTTGCTAGGAAGCGCTCCAGCGGAAGCCACCGGAAACCAGGTGTCTGCTGAATTTAATCTCGTCTACCGCTGGCATGCTTGCATATCCCAGCGTGACGAGAAATGGACACAGGATCTGTACAAAGATCTGTTTCCAGGAAAGGATCCCAACAATGTTTCGTTACCGGAGTTTCTTAGGGGCGTGGCCAAGTGGGAAGCAAGCTTACCAGAGCAGCCCCCGGACCGTCCATTTGCTGGATTACAGCGTAATGCAGATGGCGCCTTTGATGATGACGACCTTGCAAACATGTTTGCGGATGGCGTTGAGGATTGTGCCGGTGCCTTTGGTGCCGGTAACATTCCATCAGTCTTCAGAAATATCGAGGCCCTCGGTATTTTGCAGGCGCGTTCTTGGAACTTGGCTACCCTGAACGAATTCCGCAAGTTTTTCGACCTTGCGCCCTACAAGACCTTCGAGGAAATCAATCCTGATCCATACATTGCTGCCCAGCTCAAGAATTTGTATGATGAACCTGACCTGGTGGAGATGTATCCCGGTGTTATCGTCGAGGCTACGAAAGACGCATTGATACCTGGAAGCGGTTTGTGCACAAACTTCACGATATCAAGGGCCATTCTCTCCGATGCGGTTTCCCTTGTCCGTGGCGACCGTTTCTATACTGTTGATTACACACCAAAGCATCTCACGAACTGGGCCTATAACGAAATACAGCCTCAGGACTCGGTTGACCAAGGGCAGGTCTTTTACAAACTGGTGCTGCGTGCGTTCCCCAATCACTTCAAAGGAGATTCAATTTACGCACACTTTCCTCTGGTCATTCCATCTGAGAACAAGAAGATCCTTGAGAAGCTCTCGGTTGCTCAGGATTACAGCTGGGGCCGGCCGAGCTATACGCCTACGCCGCAATTCATCAGCTCTAATGCGGCCTGTATTTCAGTTCTCAACGACCAAGAGGCGTTTAAGGTAACTTGGGGAAGCAAGATCGAATTTTTGATGCGCCACAACAATCACCCTTATGGTCGGGATTTCATGCTGTCGGGTGACAAGCCACCCAACGCTGCATCGCGCCGGATGATGGGCTCGGCCCTGTACCGCGACAAGTGGGAGAGTGAGGTGAAGCGATTCTATGAGGATATCACCATAAAGCTCCTGCGCCAGCATTCTTACAAGCTGGGCGGAACCAATCAGGTCGATATCGTTCGAGATGTCGCAAATTTCGCCCAGGTCCATTTCTGCGCAAACGTATTCTCTCTGCCCCTGAAGACTGAGTCTAATCCCAGGGGCATTTTTACCGAGGCTGAATTGTACGAAATATTGGCACTTGTCTTCGCCTCCATTTTCTACGATGCCGATGTTGGAACGTCATTCCAGCTGAACCACACTGCCCGCGATGTGACTCAACAGCTCGGGGATCTGACCATGGCCAATGTTGACTTTGTCAACAAGGCCGGCTTCATCGCAAACATCGTTAGCAGTCTGCACCGGCACGATGTCCTCAGTGAATACGGCGAACACATGATCCAGCGTCTGCTGCACAGCAATATTCCTCCAGCCGACATTGTCTGGACACATCTGTTACCAACAGCGGGTGGCATGGTAGCAAACCAAGCCCAACTCTTCTCGCAATGCCTTGATTACTACCTGTCAGATGAAGGATCCGTTCATTTGCCCGACATCAAACGACTTGCCCAAGAAGATACATCCGAGGCTGACTCCCTTCTTTTACGATAGTAAGCTCTCCCTGAACTCCGAAAATGCCACTAATCATATTCATTGAGTGGTTCGCAAAGACATACTGACACATCTTCAGCTTCATGGAAGGAGCTCGGTTGCGATCGTCCGTCGGCTTGCCGCGACTGGTCGCGAAGCCTACTGTCGTTGATGACGGTGGGTCAAAGTATACTTTGAAGCCCGGCCAAAGTGTACTATGCAACCTAGTAAGTAGCGTTAAGCTTCCTTCAGTGGAAAGTTCCCCGGAGTTAGCAGACATTAACTCACCTTCTTTCCTCTTTGCAGGTCTCGGCTTCCATGGATCCCCGCAGCTTTCCCGAGCCGGAGAAGGTCAAGCTTGACCGCGACATGAGCCTGTACGCCCACTTTGGATTTGGGCCTCATCAATGCCTAGGCATGGGCATCTGTAAGCTGGCTCTCACGACAATGCTCAGGGTGGTGGGACGTCTAGACAACCTCCGGCGGGCTCCTGGGTCTCAAGGCCAACTGAAGAGGATTGCTGGACCTGGAGGGATTTCGATGTATATGACTGCAGACCAAAGCAGCTATTGGCCATTCCCATCGACCATGAAGATCCAATGGGATGGCGATCTGCCAAGTCTTGCTACGAACTAAAAGTGTTGATGAATCATGGGGATGGATGAATTGATAGCTGAGGCGGGAACGACTAATGTGTATAACAGTTCTTCATTGGTATAATAATATATTTTATTTCCAACGCACACGTTTGCATAAACCACTCAAGTAATAGTAGTGGGGACAACATAATACTTCCTCACCGAAGCCTCTGTTGGTAGACGTCACTCATGCAACTCCTGTTTGTCATTCACCCCACCTGTATGCGTTCACTCCCGAACAAAACACGATATTCCCCGAATCATAATGCTCCTGTGGAGCTATGCTCATTGGGAGTTTCAGCTTCCTAGATAGGCCTACTAATAGCCCACATGGCTATGGGATAGCACCAGCTTGGTGTATATCTAGGTGAGGTTCAACTGGAACAAAGACCCTGGTCATCGAACAGAGCAATTTATTGGGGAAATAGCTCAGTCCAAGTGAGAGGAAAACCGCCAAAGCCTGCTTCAAATTGTAGCAAACTAGCAGTGAATAGAGGCCTGAACAAAATAAAGGTCAAGAGTAAGCCTAACTTTAGAGTAGGTATTAGGCTCCGATGTAAGCCCAAAAGTGGGATGAGCAGCTCTACTAGTAGTAGGATACCTAGGGATAGCAACGACGGTAACACATACTACCACCAAGTCGTATGGAGTCAGGCAGTAGTAATCTACCCCGTAGGAGCAAATAGATAACTAGTGTGAGATGAAGGTAAGGCAGGTCATTTTTAATTTATTGTTGTTGGCCGGCGGGGAAAGAAGAAGACCCGCTCCGGCTGGCCGGAGCCACACCGCGACCAGCGGGAACCCAGGCAAGTAAAGTTGAGTTGAGTGAGTGAGTGAAAGTGACTGACTGACTGACTGAGAGCCGCCCAGAGCTCCCAAAGCCCATCATCGGATTCACGAACCTTCCAACACCTACCACATTCTCCTCTTCCTCTCTCTTCCTCCCCCTCCATCAACCTTGCAACAATCTTTTCGTCTCTCACCCTTCCCCCAGGTATCGCTCTTGCGTCCTCATTCATCTAAACTCTAATTTATTTGGATGTCAAAGTCTCGGGGCTGACGACCTGCACCGTCCCCTGTCATTCTGACTCCCAGCGATACTGGGCGAAGCCGCATCCCTCAGTCCTTATCTTCTTTAGACCATCCCACCTGTCGCGGAAGTGTTTTAGATCGACTGGAATCACCCAAGTTCATTCTTTTTACTTGGCTTCCTGTGATCCAGCGGGATTTCCCCATTTCACTTGTTCCTCTTTCTTCCATTTATCGGGTTCTGTTGAGGAAGGAGAGGTCCGAAAAAAAAACGTCATAAGGTCTTCCTCGCGACCTGCTCCGCGACCCGGCCTTAAGAGATCAACCCCCACCCTCTCAAGGAGACGCCCTTCTGGCTTTCTTAGCCTCCTCATGGTTGCCATTGTCTCTAAACTGTCATAATGGGGAGAATTAAGAAGGTGGCGAGCCAAAAACACGAGGCTACGATCGTGAGTCCCTCTTTTTCACCCCGCGTTCCATCTGTCACGTCTGCAAGGCTAACTGAAATTTTCCCTCGCTCTTTCTATCAATTCAGTCCCCATATCTGGCAGATTTCGTAGCCCGTGCCACCACTATTCCAGTCCCCGAGCTTCCTTCGCATCTCAACACCTTCTCTCGCATATGGCCCTTCCCCAGAGGCGACCTGTACCATTGGATTAACGTGCTTAACCGCTTCGACGAGATCTTGGCATCTGCCATCGAGAAATACGCCCTGAACAACGGTCCTCAGACGAAGCCTTTCGGCAAAGACTTTCTGGTGGAGTCTTACGTGCATGGTGAAAGTGCAGGAAAACCTCAGGATGTCGATGCCAAGCTAGCTGAGCTTGGATATGGACCGGAAGGAGACAGGGAGCTTTTAGAGGTTATTCTCGATTTCTCTAGGCTGCTGCTGGAAAAGTGCGGTAATCGTAGCTTGTACAGCAGCAGTGAACGCCTGGGCGAACTCTTGAACACCACTTCGCTCTCTCTGCTTCAGTCCACCCTCCGTCTATCTTTGTGTCTGGCACAGCGGTATCATTCACGCCAACGCGGTGGCTCCCATATTCAGCACAGCTTGCTGGCAGCCCACTACAACATCGACTTGGAGAAGTTGCAGAAAGTTGCTGCGCCGTTTCCGCGCCCTTCTGTCCCAGGAAGAACGGCTGTGTCCCCGGTAGCTTCGATCAAGTCCAAGGAAAAGGCATCTCAGGCCCGGCATAATGCCAATGATATGTCTGTCCTTGTACGGGAGAATGAAAGCTGGGATGAATGGGGTAACGTGCGCCTGCTTTATTATCCGTCTGGCTCGTCAGAACCGGTCAAGACTGCACCGGAGACCGGCACTGGTGGACCATCGGTACAGGCCCCTACCACCCCCACTCCTCTACGCAGAAGTCACACCCATCCTACACCACGTCTGAGCCGTATGTCCACTGCCGAGGATTCGCCTGCATCTGTAACCTCGACGCCGGGAAAACAGGACGAGACGCTGCGGGGTGGCAAGACACTCGAATTACCATATTCGAAGATTTCCTCGACAAGCGCTGAAGAGCTTGTTGCCGCGCATGTAGACGAAGTACCAGATGATTCAAAATACGAACTGCTTCATAGGATACGTACAGCCCAGGGATTGGCAACGTCAGACTCAACGCGGGAGCAAATTCTGGCGATCAGAATCCTCGCCCTTACTAACCTAGCTTACGTTTATCCCGAGCCGCTGTTCCAGCAGAAAGTCCTTCAGTATGATATGGAGCAGCCAAAACGTCTGCAGCTTGCCTATCAGCTCGGCGAATTGGTCCACCTAGGTGCGAGTGGCGACCTCCCAGTCTCCCGGACATTGCAGACATTGGCCCTCCAGGCTCTTGATGCTCTTGCGAAGCACAAGGCACGCGCAATTGACGTCTGTGGCGCATTGAGTGTCAATGTAAATCATGGTGTGCTGATGTTTTTGACTCGCAAAACCGTCAATGAGCTGGGTTCGGAAGACACTGATGGTGAAGATGGTAGCCAGGATGAGTGGCGGGATGCGTTGCTCGCTTTGTTACGAACGCTTCCGGGCTCTAGTACCAGGACCCCAGAGACTCTTGTTGCTGCTGGCCTGATCCCCATGTTTGTTGATGTTCTCAACCTCCGGACAGAAAAGGCCCGTCGAGTTTACTCCCGCATCATGGAATTCCTGGACACTTTCGTCCATGCTGTCCGTGATGCACTGGGGACGCTCACTAGCGCTAAGGGATTTGACGCAATTTCGGACTTGATCGATCACGAAACCAAATCGTCCTTTGAAAATGTAAACAAGGGAGCTGGAATACCTTCACAGCACAAAACTCCATCGATTGACTATCAAATTCCTTATTTTCAACAACAAGCTCTGCGCTGGATGTTTAGATTTGTCAACCATATCATGCAGCACAATGGCGGCGGATTTGACCGTGTCCTTCGGAATCTGATAGATTCTCCTCAGTTGCTGACTTCCCTACGCCTTGTGTTGGAAAACGCTCGGGTGTTCGGTTCTCACGTCTGGAGCAACGCGGTCAACATCCTGAGCAGTTTCATTCACAACGAGCCTACGAGCTACGCAGTGATTGCCGAAGCTGGGCTAAGCAAGAGCTTTTTGGAGGCCGTTACTTCTTCCGAACTGAAGGCCCAGGAGAAGATAGTTGTCGAACCTGAAAGTGCTGATGTTGAGGGTGAGACCTCTAGGCTTCCTGAGACCAGTGCTACCGAGACAACCGCAGAAGATGGTCGGGGCCCTCGGGAATATACTATTGTAAGGTCGGCAGAGACGCGTTTAGCCCCTGGGATCATGCCCGCCGCCGAAGCTCTCTCGTGCATTCCCTCCGCTTTTGGAGCCATTTGCTTGAATGCCTCTGGTCTCGATCTGTTCAAGTCCTCCGATGCCCTGGAGAGCTTCTTTGAAATTTTCGAGAACCCTGAGCACGTCAGGTGTCTAAAGGACGATCCCAACCTAGTTCGTTCTTTAGGTACCACTTTTGATGAGTTGGTGCGGCATCATCCGGCTTTGAAGGCTCACATCATGACTGCAGTTATCGTGATGGTTGCGCGTGTTGGACTCTTGTGCAGAGCGAAGGCCTGGTCAGTCGGAATGGGTGCGAAGTTGTGGACAGAGAACCCGGATGGAAAGCCAATCATCTCGGGCCCTACTGCCCACTTGCTGAAGGCGATCGGGATCGATAATGGCGATCAGGCCGAGGATGCCTCCACCTTCGGTGTGCCTCAATTGACGTCCGATCAGCTCCCTAACGGCGGAAAGCTACAGCTCGGTGATCTAAGCCAGATCCTTCCATCGTCAAGTGACAACATTGAGCCGAAGGAAACGGACGCGGCTGGTCTCACTGCCACAGACTATTTGTACCCTGTCGTCCGATTCCTGGGTGCATTCTTCGAGAACCAGCCCAACTGCTCGTATTTCATTGAATCCGGGGGTGTAGAGTTTGTCTTGGATCTCGCGACTTTGCAAAGCCTTCCATATGATTTCCATAATACGGATGCCAACCAGGAACTTGCCGTCCTGGTGCATATGCTTGCAGAGACGAAGCCTCACTTGGTTGTGCCATCCCTCGTTCAGCGAACGGAGCGAGCTGTCGATATGCTCTCGAGTTTCTGGCAGGAGCCCAATCATTCGGGATTTTTCACACCGTTGATCATGGCGACATCCAACAGTACATCCGAAGAAAAGGGCAAGGAAACGCTCAGTATATCCAAGGCAAATGGAACATTCTTTGCAAAACATATGGGGGCAGCCCTTATCCTAACCGATTTCCTCCGTGAGATCTATTCGATGCCTTTGTACCAGACACGTCCGAGCCAGCAAACCTCCGCTTTTGCTCAAGTTAATCTAGTTGACCGATATTGCTCCCTCGTGAAGAAGTTGGGAGGTTTGCATGCAGCGTGCGTCTGGGAGGAGATACTGCTTGAGAAGAACATACCCGACACCTGGGATCAGGCAACCAAAGTGCAACAGTCTGGCTCAGCTCCAGAAAGATCCAACCCTGTCGCGGGACCATTGAACTCCGAAGGAAACACCATCGCACCTGGTGCAGAGCCTAGTAGGGAAAGTCCAGCTGCTAGCGATAGTGCCCAACCTGGGGTTGCCCAAGAGTCCAAAGAGCCTACCACAGCCAAGGTTGCCGAAGACGGTGTAGCGTTCAAGAATGTTCAGGCCCTTCGGTATCTCCTCAGCTCGTTGCCTTCTTCAATCACTGGCTTCTTCCATAACTTGGGACTTGGTCTGATTGGAAAAAGGAGGACGGATCTTTATCAGAAGCAGAATGCAACTCTGGTGGCGGATGCTGTTGCCGGAGCCGTGCTAGAGCAATTGCAATTCCAGCCTCCAAACGCTAGTGACAACTCCAAGCTCCGGTTCGCTTACCTGATTGTTATACTGTCTTCGTTCTCCCATCTTCTGTTCGAAGGTAGGCTGGTTTCCTTCCCCTTATTCATTTCTTGCCTGGATGCTGACCATATTGTAGCTACCGCAGACCGTCCTCATTCACACTACCTTACGCTGGTTTTGTTCTCCTTTAAGAGACACGGAGGCCTGAAAGTAACGAAAGACATCTGCGACCTCTTTGTACAGGAGGTCAAGGCCCTGACCCCGCCGGAATCCGTCGCCGAATCTGAACAAGATGTCTCAGCGCGACTCACCTCCGCTTACGGTGGCATCAAAATTATTCTCAGCTTTTTCTCCGAGCTTGCCTCGGGGAAGAACATCGTCGATTCCAGTCAAACACAGGCCATGACCAGCGACCGTGACCGGGATCGCCCCGACTACTTTCAACCAGGCCAGTTTTTGGTGGACCTTCGGATGGAGATTCTACCGATGGCTCGGGACATGTGGAATTCCGACTTCGCCGCGCAGTCCTCCAGTTCTGTTGTCAAATGTCTGATTGACATTCTGCGTTCGTCACTCGATGGTGAATATGAGACGGGAGCTGCTCGCAGCTCCGATGTGCCTCCTATGGTGACAGACGTCGCGAGAAGAATGTTCGTCGTGAACAAGGACCGCATGGTGTCATTACAAGAGAAGGGATTCGATGGACAGCTTGCCAAGGAAGCGCTTTATCGCTGCAACAATGTATATGCCGCCGCCGAGGAGTACTGCAGGGCACAAAGTCGGCTAAGAGCCCCTCCAAGGGCGGAGCCATCCCCTGGTGACATCGAGTCGATTCGCTCAACGTCAGGGGCCGAAGGATCTGACGAGCCTACAAGCGATGCCCCGTCGTTTGACAATGGGTTCCTCGAGCGGTCTGCACTTGCCATGCTGTTGGCACAAGCTTCAGGCCGACCGGCCGACGATGCGTCCCGTCAAGACCAAGGCCAGGGCAGATCTGAAGACAGCGAAGTTAGACATGGCTCTGAATTCCTGGCGAGAGCCCTGACTCATATCTTGAACGACGACCATGCCACAGGGAGCGATGAACATGAGGAATCTCCAATAATCACGCCCCGTATCTCTAACGCTCCCGGTGGTAGTTCGTCGGAGCCTTCAACCCTTCCGGCAAATCAATCACCAGAACAACGCTCCGAACAGCCTACGAGACGGCGTGAGGTGACTACGATCGAGGATTTAGATAAGGAACGTGAGCAGGTTCGCTCGAATTTGATTGAGCGTTGCTTGGACATCTTGAATGAGCACCACGACGTCTCCTTCGAGTTGGCGGATCTGATTGCCTCCGCAACAAGAAGACACCGCGACGCGGAAAGCTTTAGAAGAGAAGTGGGCGAGATTCTTGTGCAATCTTTGGTCTCTTTACAGATGGAGAATTTCCAGGCTGCTGGCAAAAAGGTGGCCGCCTATGCTCACCTTCTCGCTCTAGTCGTCCAGGACCGGGAAATGTATACCGCAACCCTTGGTGAGCTTAAAGAATGCTTCACGACGTTCCTTGGATTCATTCAAGTATTACCCGAAAAGTCGTCCGATGAATCGTTTCCTTGGATCGGCCACGTCCTCCTGGTGCTGGAGAAGTTGCTTTCTGATGACTGCCAACCACCTCAGATTCGTTGGAGTATCCCTGATCATGAGAACCCAAGTGCAGACGACGAGCAACCAGCTCACTTGGAGGAGCCTCTTGTATCACTGGATCAGAAAATGCAGCTTTATGAGGCATTAGTCGAAATACTGCCTAGAATAGGCAAGGATGAAACATTGGCCCTTTCGATCTGTCGAATTCTTGTCATTCTCACACGCAGTCGCAGCATTGCTGTGCGCTTGGGAGAGAAACGAAGCCTGCAACGTCTATTCGTCATGGTCAAACAATTGTCTAGCTCCACAAATGAGAAGCTTCAGGGAGCTTTCATGTTAATCTTAAGACACATCATCGAAGATGAGGACACCATCCGGCAGATCATGAGAAGTGAGATTGTCGCCAACTTCGAATCCAAATCGTCCCGCCAGATCGATACAACCGGCTACGTGCGACAAATGTATCATCTTGTCCTCAGATCCCCTGAAATTTTTGTTGAAGTGTCGAATGAAAAGTTGAAGTTGCAGCGTTATGACAACCGCCAACGACCCCAGATTCTCACGCTGAAGGCCGACAAAAAGAACAGCTCTTCAGATCCCACAACGGTTAAAGAAGCACCTGATAGTCCGGAGAAGAGCGAGGGCCAGACAGGTGGAGCATCATCTGAGGATAAGGACAAGGCTAAATCTACTGATCTCAAGCCACCTGTGGTGGAGAACCCTGATGGCGTTATCCACTATCTACTTTCTGAGCTTCTGTCTTACAAGGATGTCGATGATAAGGAGACTCCCACCGAGAGCACAGACCCATCCGCTCCCGATCAATCGGAAACTCAAACCGATGTGGAAATGTCGATTGATGAACCTTCTCCGTCTGTTTCTAGCACCGACGCGCAGGCCACACGCAACTCCAAGAAGTCAGACAAGCCGGCATTCAAGGCGGACGACCACCCGATCTACATTTACCGGTGTTTCCTCTTGCAGTGCTTGACAGAGCTTCTGTCGTCCTATAATCGCACAAAGGTTGAGTTCATCAATTTCTCTCGCAAGGCAGATCCTCATGCGGCTACCCCGTCAAAGCCTCGCTCGGGGATTTTGAATTATCTCCTGAATGCGTTAGTGCCGGTTGGCACTATGGAACATGACGAATCGGTCTCCTTCAAGAAGCGAAGCAACACTTCTGCTTGGACAATGCGTGTTCTTGTTGCTCTATGTACAAAGACGGGCGAATTCGGCGGGCCTGGAAAGCGACGTAACGAACAGGAACTCAATGAAGACGACGAGCCCGAGCTTGCCTTTGTGCGGCGATTTGTCTTGGAACATGCGCTGAGGTCATACAAGGAAGCAAATGCTTCAAATGAACCCCTTGACGCCAAGTATTCTAGGTTGATGTCACTTGCCGATCTTTTCGATAAAATGCTCAGTGGATATGCCTTCGTTTCTGGAGAAACAGCTTTCGCGTCTTCGACCAGGCAATTGGCAAAGACTATGTTCGAAAAACACTTCATCTCTGCGCTGACAGCTTCAGTCGCTGAAATTGACCTCAACTTCCCAGCGTCCAAACGGGTCATCAAGTACATTTTGCGTCCTCTTAACAAGCTCACCCAAACCGCGGTGGTGTTGAGTGAGTCATCGGATATCTCCACTCTCGCTGAAACTGAAGATGATGAGATCTCCTCAGCTACGTCAGTTTCGGATATGGAAGATGACCGGGAGGAGACCCCCGATCTCTTCCGCCACTCCACGCTGGGCATGCTCGAGCCTCGGCACGAGGAGGAGACCAGCTCCGAAGAATCGGAAGAGGAGGATGACGAAATGTACGACGATGAGTATGGTGAGGAGATGGATTACGATGAAGACATGCCAGAAGACGATGGCGAGGTAGTCAGTGATGAAGAAGATGAAATCGAAGGCGTTGGGCCGATTGAGGGACTTCCTGGCGACAACGGCATGGACATCGAAGTGGTCATCGATGACGATGAAGATGATGAAGACGACGAAGATGACGAGGATGACGAGGACGATTCCGACATGGACGACGACGAAATCCTTGCCGGCGAAATCACAGGAGATCATGATAACGAGAGCCTGGAGGAAGGTGATGATGACGAATGGGAAAGTGAAGAGATGTCTGAAGACGACGAAGAAGCTGAGATCATGAATCAATTCGAGGATGAGTTGGCCGATAGTCTTCGACAGGCAGAGCAGCGCGACGATGGGCAGCGGTTTGATGATTTGTTCCGCGTCCTCAATGAGGCTGCCGGCGGCGTTGAAGATCTTCAGGCTGACAGTCTCGGGGATATGCATGAAGACATCGTCGATGATGACCTGGCTGATGAAGAGGGTAAGTGCTCCTTATTAACATCCGTGTACCCGATACTAACAATGCTCCAAGAAGACGAGGAACTTGAGGAACTTGAGGAAGAACTCGAGGATGCCGACGACGACCAAGGGTCCTACCAAGGTTTCGATGATGAGGAAGATCTTATGGATCCTTGGGGATGGGAAGGCGATGAGCAACCGCCACGAGGCCATCATCACTCCCGATTCCATGGTCCTCGGCCGGCATGGGCTGCGGTTAGTGGGATCATGCCCAGTCGGCACGGTATTGTTCCCATTCAGCCGTATCGACTCCATAGAACTCAAATTCCGGCCCGTGGAAACGATGATGGGACCAACCCACTTCTTGTTCGGACAGACCGTGGCTCCGAGACAGGTGGTCAGCCCCGCGTACCTGGCAATGAAGCTTTCACCGACTGGGTCCATGGCATGGAGCCCGTATCGACGGGACGTCTGCTTCCTATGGATAGTCCTGTTAGCTTCATGAACGCAGTTTTGCAGGCTATTGGCGGACAAGGGGGCCCGGGATTTGGGGTCATCACCCGTCCCGATGGTATCCACGTCCATGTTGATAGACGTGCAATGCCTAACCGGATACAAGACATATTCGGCCTTGGAAGACCCCAAGCTCCTCCTTCCCGTACTCGCGATGATCCTTCCCAAGCCGTGAGCTTCGCCTTAGCTACAACCAGAAGCCGTTGGCAAGAGGAGGCCCGCATTCTGTTCAGCAGCGCATACGTTGAGAAGACCCAGCGTGTGGTCAACTCCCTGTTGAAGATCTTGGTGCCCCCTGCAATTGAGGAAGAAAAGAGACGGGAGAAGCAGATGGAGGAAGAGCGAAAGCGGCGTGAAGAAGAACGCGCAGAACGTGAACGTCAGGAGCGCATCGCCAGGGAAGAGGAGGAGAAAGAGAGAAAGCGCAAGGAAGAGGAGGAGAATGCCAGACGGCAGCAAGAACTGGAACGTCAGGAAGCAGAGCGACAAGCGTCCGGTATTGAGACGGAGCCCATGGACGATGTACAACGGACAGACACCGGCAACGAGGCTGCAGCACTGGCAGCCGAGACTGATGTAGGCCCGTCAGAACCTGCTCCCCGCGTGCACACGACTATCAGAGGCCGTCAGCTTGACATCACTGGCATGGAAATCGATCCGGAGTACCTGGAAGCCTTGCCTGAAGAATTGAGAGAGGAAGTCATCATGCAGCAGCTCGCAGAACAACGTTCTCAGGCTGCTGCTGCTGGCGAAGAGCCCAGTGAAATCAATCCAGAGTTCTTGGAAGCCTTGCCTCCAGAGATCCGGGAGGAGTTGCTGCAGCAAGAAGCGGCCGACCGTCGTCGCCGGGAGCGTGACAGTGCTCGCCGACAAGCTGCTGCTGCTGCAGGTGCAGCAGCTCCGGCTCCGGCTCCTGTTCATGCAGAAGAGATGGACCCTGCTAGTTTTCTGGCTACGCTAGACCCATCCTTACGTCAAGCTGTTCTGGCTGATCAGCCCGAAGAAATCCTGGCAACATTGGGTCCAGAGTTCCTTTCCGAAGCTCGTGCGTTGCCAGGCAGACGATTGGCACAATTCGGCGATATCACTCGGGTCGACCACCGTCACCGACGTGAGCCAGCCGACGATCAAGAGCCTAAAAAGCAACAACGACGTCAGATTGTCCAGATGCTGGACAAGGCCGGCGTCGCTACGCTACTGCGTCTGATGTTCATGCCTCTCCAAGGCAACGCGCGCCACCAGTTGAACGACATTCTCCATAATGTGTGCGAGAACCGCCAGAACAGGATGGAGGTCATTAGCCTTCTCTTATCTGTCCTTCAGGACGGTAGTGCGGATGTCTCGGCGATCGAACGCAGTTTTGCTCAGCTCTCACTCCGTGCTAAGCCCTCCTCGGTTCAGAAAACCCCTCAATCCGTCAAACGGAACTTGTCATTCCAGGGGTCTTCGAATGTGAGCAATGAAGTGACTCCGATTATGGTTGTACAGCAGTGCCTGGGAACTCTTTCTTTCCTATCGCAGTACAACCCTCACATTGCTTGGTTCTTCTTGACCGAGCATGACTCTTCCCCGGCCCTGAAGCTGAAGGCTCTCCGCAAGGGCAAGGGCAAAGATAATAGGGCCAACAAATTCGCTCTCAATGCATTGTTAACCTTACTGGACCGGAAGTTGATCATGGAGAACCCTAATTGCATGGAGCAGTTATCAAGTCTTCTAAGCAGTATCACACAGCCTCTTACACTTTTGCTCCGTCGGGAGAAGGAAAAGCAGGAGGAAGAGGAGAAGGCTAAGGGCAAGCAGCCCGAGCAGGCGCAGGAAGAGAGACCGACTGAAGAACAGGAACAGCAGCAACCTGTTCCAGCAGATCAGACGGGATCTGCCACGGACACGACAATGACAGATGCACCGCTTCCCACCGTCGAGACCACGCAACCGCAAACTGAAACTGCTCAGCCAGGGCAGACGGAACCATCGGAAGCCGCCAAGGAAGAGAAAGCAAAGACCACAGCTGAAGAAGAGAAGCACAAGAGAAGAACTATCGAACCACCAGTTGTCCCTGATCACAACTTGCAGCTGGTCGTCCATATCCTCGCCGCTCGTGAATGCAACGGAAAAACATTCCGGGACACACTTTCCACCATCAACAACCTCTCCGCTGTGCCCGGGGCTAGGGACGTGATCGGTAACGAGCTGGTCAGCCAGGCTCAAACTCTGAGCACTGTCATTCTCACTGATCTTGATGAATTGCTGTCGCACATTCACCAGGCTCGTACCGGTACCGATATGCAGGGTCTAGCTTTGGCAAAGTTCTCGCCAGCCAGTTCTGATCAGGCTAAATTATTGCGCGTTCTCACGGCTCTCGATTACCTGTTTGATCCTTCTCGGATGGACAAGGTGAAGGGAGCCGAGCCTGACAATGCCGCTAAGGAAGATGTTTTACAAACGTTGTACGAATGCTCTACTTTCGGGCCTCTGTGGACCAGACTTAGCGAATGCTTGACCGTTATTCGACAGAAGGAGAACATGCTCAACGTCGCAACTATTCTCCTGCCTTTGATCGAAGCATTAATGGTGGTTTGCAAGAATACCACGCTTAAGGATACCTCTCTTGCCCGGAACAGTAGGGAGTTGTCTGTGTCGACCACTTCCGTTGACGCTGGTCTCAGCATGGAAAGCCTCTTCTTCAAGTTCACAGAGGAACATCGCAAGATTCTTAATGAGCTTGTGCGACAAAACCCCCGGTTGATGAGTGGCACTTTCTCGCTGCTGGTCAAGAACCCCAAGGTTCTAGAGTTTGACAACAAGCGCAACTACTTTACTCGTCGCATTCATTCCCGTGGCGCTGAGCCTCGTCACCCCCATCCACCTCTTCAGCTGTCTGTTAGACGTGACCAAGTCTTCTTGGATTCCTTTAAGTCCTTGTACTTCAAGACAGCGGACGAACTGAAATATGGCAAGCTGAACGTACGCTTCCATGGTGAAGAGGGTGTCGATGCCGGTGGTGTGACTAGAGAATGGTTCCAAGTTCTCGCGCGTGGCATGTTCAACCCCAACTACGCTCTGTTCATCCCGGTTGCTTCGGACAGGACTACATTCCACCCGAACCGTCTGAGTGGTGTCAACTCCGAACATCTGATGTTCTTCAAGTTCATTGGACGTATCATCGGCAAGGCCCTGTACGAGGGACGCGTCCTTGACTGCCATTTCAGCCGTGCGGTCTACAAGTGCATCCTCGGTCGGTCAGTATCCATCAAGGATATGGAGACGCTTGACCTTGACTACTACAAGTCCCTTCTCTGGATGCTCGAAAACGACATTACTGACATTATAACTGAGACCTTCGCTGTCGAGACGGATGACTTTGGAGAGAAACAAGTGATCGATCTCATTGAGAACGGACGTAATATTCCTGTCACTGAAGAAAATAAGGAGGAATACATCCAACGGGTCGTCGATTACCGTTTGGTCGGCTCCGTCAAGGAGCAGCTGGACAATTTCCTGAAGGGTATGTTTTGGTCCCATTTCCCCTTGACTGTTGAGTATGTGGCTAATTCGTTCTGTCTAGGATTCCATGAGATCATCCCCTCCGATCTGATCTCCATCTTCAACGAGCAGGAGCTCGAGTTGCTAATCTCCGGTCTCCCCGAAATCGAAGTGGATGATTGGAAGGTCAATACCGAGTATCATAACTACTCGGCCTCCTCGCCCCAGATTCAGTGGTTCTGGCGCGCGGTCCGCTCTTTCGATAAGGAAGAACGCGCCAAGCTTCTGCAGTTCGTTACGGGTACTAGCAAGGTGCCTCTGAATGGATTCAAGGAACTTGAGGGCATGAACGGAGTCAGCCGTTTCAACATCCACCGTGATTACGGCAACAAGGATCGTCTCCCAAGCTCTCATACTTGTTTCAACCGTAAGTACACCAGCAATGCCCGGGAATATCTATATGGCACAGCTTGCTAACTATGTGGCACAGAGCTGGATCTTCCAGAATATGAGAGCTACGAAACATTACGGCAACGTCTTTATACTGCGATGACGGCTGGCAGTGAATATTTCGGGTTTGCATAAAATGGTGGCGCTAATATTTCTTATTGCGTAAATGATGACTTGGGGGTCAACCCACTCTCACTCGCAATGTTCTTGACTCAATGCTGAAGCATATTATGGCGTTTGACACATCTTCATTTTCAGCTAGTTTGTACCTTACCAAAGGCATGGTGGTTGTGGTAGGAAATGGACCGCAACCGGCAGACCAGTTGAAGTGCAGGTCAACTGGAATGCTGGGGATCGGTTCGAAGATTTTTTTTTTTTTTATGTTTTACTTTGCAAATTGCAGCAGCATGTACTTTCTTCAGCTATGTGTCAATTACTTAGAAAATTCCAGTCAATGTTCTCGTTCTTTCACCCACTCTCAATACTCCTTATCCAGCCATCGATGCGCGGTTAGTCAGCCGGGTGCTTCTCCGTAGTCTGGAGGCGGTGAAGGGCGGTGGATCCGGGGAGTCACGGGATGCAACTTTTTTCTGCTGGGCGAAAAAGTCACCTGCCGGCGGGGCATCGGCTCGAATCTCAACTTCTTCAATCCGCTGCTCCCTCTCCGGTCGATGGGCGTTTCCTATCTGTCAGGCATGCTAATTACTGCTCTCTAACTTCTTCTTCACTCTTTCTCAATCACCAAATCAATCTCCCCTCTACACCTGTCCGGTTCCACGCGCCGCTCTCACCTGAACCCCTCCTCCGGTTTCTCTCCAATCTCCAAAAATGGCTTCGAACTCGATCAAGCTCTTGACTGGTAACAGTCACCCTGAGCTTGCAACCCTTGTGGCAGCTCGGTATGCGCTATAGTTCTGGACTATTTCTGCACCCTTGCAGTACACCATGGACTAACGAGCCGTTTCAATTGACAGGCTTGGCATTGAACTGACCAAGATCATGGTCCTCCAATATTCGAACCAGGAAACCAGCGTCACAATCGGAGAGAGTGTACGAGATGAGGATGGTATTGTTGCCCACTCCGCCTGCTCAGACTCAGGCCCGCAAAAGATCCTGGGTTAATGTGTGCACCCTGCAGTTTTCATCTTGCAGTCGACGCGGCCCAATGATATCAACGATGGACTGATGGAGCTGCTCATCATGATCAATGCTTGCAAGACCGCCTCCGCAAGACGTATCACGGCCGTCATTCCCAACTTCCCTTATGCGCGCCAAGATAAGAAGGATAAGAGCCGTGCTCCTATCACCGCCAAGCTTATGGCAAACATGCTCCAGACTGCTGGTTGCAACCACGTCATCACCATGGACCTCCACGCCAGCCAGATCCAGGGCTTCTTCAACGTTCCCGTCGATAACCTGTATGCCGAGCCTAGCATTCTGAAGTGGATCCGCGAACACCTGGATGTGAGCAACTGCATCATTGTCAGTCCTGATGCTGGTGGTGCTAAGCGGTAAGTGAATTTGATTCAGTTGGGTGCTTGATATATTACAAGTCGATATTAATGGGCAATTTTGAATAGTGCCACTGCCATCGCCGACCGCCTCGATCTCCAGTTCGCGCTCATCCACAAGGAGCGCCCCCGCCCCAACGAGGTCTCGCGCATGGTTCTCGTTGGTAGCGTCAAGGACAAGATCGCTATCATCGTTGACGACATGGCTGATACCTGCGGTACTCTCGTCAAGGCCGCCGATACTGTGATGCAGCACGGAGCTAAGGAAGTCAACGCTATCGTCGTCCACGGTATCCTTTCCGGCAAGGCTACTCAGAACATCAACAACAGCTGCCTGAGCCGTGTTGTTGTGACCAACACTGTCCCTCACGAAGACAAGAAGGAGCAGTGCGATAAGATCGAGACGATCGACATCAGCCCCACTCTTGCAGAGGCCTGCAGACGTACGCACAACGGCGAGTCTGTGAGCTTCCTGTTCTCGCACGCTGTCGCCTAAACGACTAGTAAGGGCACATGGCAGTGGTGGAGGACAAGATGGACATGCCGCTATCTGGAGGCGGTTCACATTTGCTTTTTCTTTTTTTATTATTGTCGTGCGTAGTCGGATACCTCTAGGAGGACCTAGATCATGAAATTAGGACTCTTTAGCCACGGAATTCCCGGGATAGGCGCCTCCGTCTGTCAAACTATATTTAACGCATTTACCGGTTATGAAGCTTATGGACCTTTGAGAAGGTGGAAAGGAAGGGAGATATGAAAAAGTCGGCGGCGCCTTTTTGCTTTCTATTACCAGCTGAATTGAAGCACTTATACTGTACATATATCAACGGTTTTCTTTTTTTTTTTTTTTTTTTTTTTTTCTCCCCGTGGTCGTCTTCATTTTGATGATGTACTATTCTTCTTTATTGTGAGCGGATCACATGTGAATTTTACTGATACAATAGATTGCCATCTGAATTGGATTCCGTCCTACGCTCTGAATATAGATATAGTCAGATTGGAAATACTGAGATTTGGGAAAAAAAAAAAAAAAGAAAAAAAAAAAAAAGAAAAAACACTCCACGGACTTACTATCAGTACAGAAAGTACGAAATAAACATTCATAGACGTCAATTTAACCTCGGAGATATCAAATAGTTGAGTATAATGCACACGGGCTAGCCCTAAATCGATCTTACTGCAAGTCGTACATTCAGTTCCGAAATTTATATTTCCGGGTCTGATCAGTACTACTAAGTAGTAGTAGTCCGACTTGTCAGCATGCTATCCATCCATCCATCCATCCATCCCTTACTGATCAGGTGCACTATTATGCTTGCTTTTTTTGCACTCCAAATTTGACTCTATGCCATAAGTACCTATGGTGGTACATTTCAGGGTTCCCTAGAAATACTATTATCTTACCAGTAATAGTAGCTCACAATGTAAAAGTATCCTGACGGAAAATGTTCCCCGGAGTAATAAATAAATTAGAAGGTGGGCGAGGCGGGGGTTCCCAATAAAAATATATTGGGTTTTTTTTTTTCTCAGTGGTTGTATTTTACTTGACTGGAGGTAAAGTTCATTGCGGTTGGTGTTACTCCAGATTACTCACTTAGTACCAGTGCTATAGTATAAGAATATTGTGGAGCTAGAAGAAGGTGCTTTTCATTGAGGAGGATTCAGTATGCTGCTAGTACCTAAAGTAGTATCAGGATAATATCATACATGATATCAATCACAAGATTGACATAATCAATACATATAGTAACGAGGTGATAGATAATTAGAATACACTATGCATCGACTGAAGGTTCTCTTTAAGACCGATGGAATAAGAAACAATAAGTTCTGTTTCCTCCCCGTTTCGCCTCTAGACATTTGGATCCGTCATACACTTGTTAGGTATAGATGTCTCATTGTTAATATTCGTATAGTGAGTTTAGGTGTAGGTTCAACTATGGTCTTGAATGAAATTAGTACTAAGTAAGTTTGTAGGTGGGCTAAGAAGTAAGATTTATTGTTTCTCTATTGATGTGTGTATTTATTTAGTTGTGAAACAATGGGTTTGGTGGCTGATTTGATTGTTTGATTTTGAAAAGTCAGTACGAGTGGTCTACGGTACTATGGGTGAATACAATGCAGGCAGTAAAAGTATGTTGAAAGTATTACCGTCTGGCTGTATTATATAGGATTAGCAGGTACGTAGTTAATTGTTAAGGATAGGGAGAATGACATTTAAAACATATGTTGTGTTGCTTAGTATCTTGTCATTCTGCGTTCGGGAGTATATACCTGATGAATAGATGGGTGATGCGGTCTTCATGTTTTCAACTACCATGAAATACTAAGAATAGTACTACTAACACACATTCCTGCTACTATGTAGTAATTAGCTCCGTAGAGATACTAGATGGATGTTACTACTACTGCTAGCGGGGTTTGACTTCGCCTGCCTCCTAGTAGCTCTAATATCTATATTAGTACTTAGCCCTGGGTGCCCGTGCCTGAAGTATACATTTTGCACAGTTGGGTGTGGCGGAGATTCGATTCACCAGTCTATGTAGATTTATCCCTCCATGATGACAATTGATCAGAAATAATGAACGTATTATATACATCAATACATAAAGTGGGATTGTGTGGATTTGGCCAGACCTGCAGTCATACTAACAAGTGGTGTGTCTGTCTGTGTCTGTGTCTACTCCGCACTTGACTAACGATCGCTAGTGGGATCTTGGGTTAAGAATAATTGTGGGTACACAAAAAAAGTACTGACCACACAATAATCAATCAATCCACTGGCTGGGCTACATTGGGACAATTTTAGGTTTTACCACAGTAGGGTCCAGGTAAAAGCAACCACACAAGAATCTTACAGTTAAGTGACCACACTACGGCGGGGAGAAAGATAGAACCAAAAAGAACAGAAAAAAAAAAAACACCAACTGAAATTTTGGAATACAAAGAAGTTTCATTTCATTCACAAGCAGCGCACATAAGAGAGTAAATCATCTGCGGGGAACCGGAGTCCATGGGTATTTTTTTTTTATCGTGCCAGGGAAGGGGAAGGGATAATGGTCGCAAGGCCATATAGAATAAAAAAGTGTGTAAAGAAAAAAACGAAGAAATTCTTTCACATTTTTTAATCCCTTTCATTTCCATAAAAATTGTGGAGAGATATAGCATTTCCTTTTTTGGTTTTGATGTGTTGGTGGATCAGACAATATCGGCACGCCAAAGTCTCTCGGTCCGCTGCAGACGCCTTCTCTCCTCTCTCTCTCTCTCTCGATATCTCTCCCTCCCCAACAAGGAGCTTTTTGTTCTTGGGTCGCTCTGCTTCGGAACTCGAAGATAGGAAAAGAGAAAATGGGTGGATATAAAAAAAATCCCCCTTCCCATTTGCTTGAGATTCTTTCTATAATACCCTTTTTCCCTTAGCTAGAACAGAGACGTAACCCGACCATTAACCCCCGCGGACAAACACATTTACTTCCTCATCGAAGACGCTCTCCGCTTGCGGAGCTCATCGCGCTTGGCCTTCTCCTCGTGGACACGGCTGGCAAGGAGCTTGGCGTAGTCGTTACTGTATCGGATGCATGGTTAGCGGATGTCCAGTTCATACATTTTGGGTGCGTGCCCCATCAAAGGGGAACAGGTGCACTTACGCAGCCTCGCGGGCAGCCTCAGCACGACGGCGCTTGAGGGCAATGCGCTGGCGCTTGCGCTGGAGACGCTGGGGAGTAACCAGACGCTGGATCTTGGGGGCCTTGGTGTAGTCGGGCTTGCCCTCACGGGTGACGGTACGACGGATGACGAACTTGCGGACGTCGTCCTTCTTGTCGAGACCGAAGAAGCGGCGGATCTTGGTGGCACGCTTGGGGCCGAGGCGCTTGGGGACAACGGTGTCGGTGAGACCGGGGAGCTCACCCTCACCCTGCTTGACGATGCTCAGGGCAAGAACAGCGAGGTCCTGACCGGTGATGGCTGTAAAAACGAAGCGTCAACGGATCAACTCGGAGAGTAATAACGGATGTATTGTTGTTGGATAAAACCTACCACCACGGACGGACTTGCGCTTGCGCTCACCAGTGCGGCGGGGGCGGTAGCAGCTGCAGCGGACATCAGTCTTCCATTTCGTAAACTCCAATATCGGCAGGTCGCATTTACCTGTGGCCATCGGCAAGGAGGAGGCGGGTACGGGTGGGGAGGAGAACTGCACACAAAATCGATGAGTTTCTGCTGTGTTTTTGTCGGATTATATTTGCGTCGGTCGGTACATACCACCCTGCTTCATGGGGAAACCTGTGAAGAGCGTCCAAGTCAGCATCCAATGTTCATTCTTTTAACCATGATATCCAAAGAATCTTGTTCGTATGCGAGTCCTTCTAGTCGAGCCCAAATCCGAAATAACAGGGGAGAAGCAATCCAGTCGTACCTTGCTTGTCGTTACCACCGGTGATCTTGAGGATGTAACCCTTGAACTCGTCACCGAGAGAGTCGCCGGCAACCTATAGCAATAAAAGAAACCCCAATCAGTCTTCTGCTTTTCCCATAATTTTGCGTGTATTTCTCATTTTTCGTCTCTTTTCCAACTGTGGTGTTTTCGGGGGGCGGATATCCAAGGGGGAAGGGTTGCTGACTTCGGTTCCCATGCGCTTCTCCATGAAGGGACGGAGCTTGCGCTCATCGTCAACCTCGATGATCTTCTGAGACCCATTGGCCGGGTAGGAGATGTTGAGCTTCATCTTGACGGGTCTGCGCGGTCAAGACGGAGGGCGCGGTTTGTCGACAGGTCGAGGAGGTTCAGGTCGTCGGGGATTCGTTCTTCGTGGGATTTTTTTGGTGGTGTAGCGAGATTTCCCTGTGTGGGCGGCTGACTAAGTCCACTAACCCTTCTGGACTTAGTGCCCTCGGTAGGGCTCTTATGTCAGCACTCCCGGCACCTGACTTGCCCCCTTGCCTTTTCGGGAACTACGAGGCTAGGCCTGTGTTTATGCTCGAGGATACCATCAAGTTGTTGTGATAAAAAACAACGTCTAAGGTTTTGGTTACGCGCTGACGCTCGTATTCCATGATGCACCTACTTGATACAAAAGACAGGTTAGGTTCTGTCCCTTAAGTGGAAGCGTGTATTAAGTCACCTGATCTTCGTGTGATCCCTGCGACCCTTGTGTACACAGTAGGCAAATTTGTAGTCAAATATCTCCAACAGATCGGGGTCTTCCATATCTATGTCTGATAACCATACATGTCTCTGATCGCGACCTTATGCATCCAACAGTCAGCAGCTAGAACAGTCTATTGACTATATTCAGTAACCAAACCCCTAAACTATCTTTGAGTAGAGTGCCTCCTAAGCTTCAACAAGGCAAATTCGGGGAGCCACCGTGTTGCGTCTTAGGTGCCACATCTCTCGTCATATAGGCCTTTCTCCGAGCTGACCTTCACTTGTTGCGTACTCCGGACTCTGTCCTGCAGCCTATAATGCAATACATGTAGGCTGATGTGTGCGCTTGGAGCCAGGCACTGAGAGGGCGCACATGCGTATCATGACGCAGGACGATTTTGAGAATAAGAACTCTTCATCATAATGAGCTTATTGTCCCAAGTGAGTAGTTGATGCCATCCAGGGGTTAGTTATAGTCCACCCCTGAGCGTCTCGGCGATAGGGGAATAGTAGATCTAGTCAGTCAAGCAGGTGCCGAACTGGTCCGGATCGAAATCACGACGACCAGCAAAGCTTGGAAGGAGCTTCTTCGAAGTGCATCTTCATAAGTCGCAACCAGAAGTTCGAGAAGTACCAGATATATAGGAAGGAAGGTATAGTTATGAAGGGCGCTTTCGCTGACTCGGATTTAGTTGCACATTGCGTTCTTCCGTTCCCGACAGCCAAAGACGGGAGACCAATCCGGATCCAGTTGGGCCGTTCTGAAGGTCGGAGTCTAAAGTGGCAGCCTGTCTTGGAGAGGCGGCCCCCCGTTATGTATTAATGGTCGATTATTGATTGATTACTACCCACCACCAAAATTGCGCCTTCGGTAGTAGATACTACTACGTAGTAGATAGATAGATAGTGGCTGAGGAGGGGTGTTATTCATGACATCCCAGTAAGGGGGTTCAGGGAACATGACCGCCTTTTCCGACAGACGTTCGTTGCTGATTCCATGTCATGTCTAATGCTGGAACAGAGAAATGTCCACGAGGGCAGGCCAGTGAGATCCACTAATGGGGGGACTTGGCCCTTGTACAAAACCGCCTCTTCCAAGCTCGATGGAGTCTTGGGACTGACGCAAAAGACCCAGAGCACGCGACTGGTTACCGTTCCGACGTTCGCCGCGCGGCCACTGCCAACGTCCGAGAGGCCAGGACAAGAAGAGCCTTACGGCAGATGCAAAGATGGCCACAAGCGCGCTATCGTAGTGGACAGGTCAGGGAACATTTTCTATTTCCTCACTCAACTCTCGCACTGTTCGGTATTGTCTCCTTTTTCTTGTTACTGCATCCGTTCCCCTCAGGTTCTCGTTTTCATCCGACTGACAGAGTTCTCCAGTCAAGTCCCCACTCTGGCGCCAACCATCCCCATCGCACGCTATTAGTCTCTCCTCTTGCACGGTACTGCCGGAGGTCATCCTGTCGTTTGTGCTTCTGTTAGGGGAAGAAGTTCTTGCTTGATCTCGCCGCAGATCACTACGTACGGCGTCTCCGTCTTATCTCATCCCTCCCCCCTTTCCCGTTGTTCGGTTTCTTCTCGTTTTCCTTTGGTCAAACGTATACACTCAGGATCGTTGTGTGCAACCGCGCAACAAAGAGTGCCGCCGATCGCCCCCAGCTTTATCGGCTTCGCCTGCGAAGCCCAGCGACTTTCGCTGTCTCGCCTCCGCCCTTCGTATCCGTCCTTTATGCCCGGACCCAATGCGCCTCTTTAGCAAATTTCACGCGGTCTGCGCCTTGGCTGTGTGCAGCATTCTCCTATCAGCCTCCTTTCTCGCCTCTCAGCATTACTATCGTCGGGTAGTCTTGACAAAAGAGCCTTCGTCGGATTTCCGCGCCACGGCATCTTTCGACCGTCGCCTAGTCGTCTTTGGTGACTCGTGGAGCGATAACAATGCAGCCGAGCTTCAGGGATCTGTATGGACGGACTGGCTTTGTAACTCGGTGAGTGTGAAAGCTACTTGGCTGGATCAAAGTGGCAAGCTAATCTCTCGGCCCAGTTCTCATGTCACCATGAAAACTTAGCAGAGACAGCCAAGTCTCTGAGAGGAAACTACATTGGCTCTGTCGTGGATAACACGGAGCTGTCGGGTTCCTTACTCAACCTCTACAAGTCTCCATTGGCGGATCTGAAAGCTCAGGTCGCCAATTGGATTGCGGCGGAGACGGAAGCCACGAGAGAGATGGATGCGACTGCGGTTGGCATGCGTCAGAATCGCACCATCGTGGTTGTATCCTTTGGTGTATGGGATTTGTGGAACGTAATGGCAAAGACGTACGAGGACGCATCCCATGCAGTCGATCGCAATATCAAAGTCATTATGGAGGAGCTGGATTTGCTGGCCGAGACATGGGGCAGCAATGACCTCAAGATCATCCTGACATTAGCACCAGATGTAACCTTCCTGCCGGCCTATAGAGCGCAGGGGCAGCCGCAGATTACCAAGCACAAAGATGCCGTGAGGATCGCAGACTATTGGAACGGAGAACTCCGCAATAACGCCGAAGATTGGTCGAACGGCACGATTTATTTGTTCGACACCAACTCTTTTCTGACCGACCAGATTCGCGACTGGCAACTCTATGTCGCAGGGATCGAGGAAGAGAGTGGATTGGGGAAGAACGAGGATCCCGGTTGGGAGAATGTTGAAGACGCATGCGTCCAAAGCAGCCAGCAATGGATGGTGACGTCAGGCGCGCAACAGTGCGACCGTCCAGAGAAATTTCTGTTCTGGTAAGGACAAGGCATTATGATTGGCGCCCATTGACTTGATCGAGTGCTGACCGTATCATTCTCAGGAACGACATGCACCTTGGCCCCTCAGCGCATAGACTTCTGGGCGCGGAAGTGTTCCATGGAATCGAAGAGATGTGGCTCCGATGATTTTCCCTTAAAACATCAAAATAAGAGAGCAGAGAAAAGAAAAAAAATTCTAAAAGCGCAACCGATGAGGTCTTACTATTATTTTTCATTCCCTCGTGAGACGTAATTCGCCAAGGACAGGCTGGAGGGAAACTTGTTCTGTAGATGATTAGACATCAGCCGCTTCCCGGGACCATCAAACGCTGACGAACGGCACTGTCAAATGGCGGCCTGCTTCTCTTATCTCCAATGAGTCTGCTATCCGATTCTTCGGCTGGTTTCTAGGCGATGTGTCAATAGGTCTGAGACCATGTCTTTCTGCCCGCTCCGAGACTGGATGAGTGAGAGGAAAGAGTTTGTACTGGGGGAGCACAACTGTTTCGAATCACGAGAGATTTCAGGTCGTTACCAAACAAGGACCGAACGGGGGACTGGCCAGAGTGGTATGTCTCATTGAGAATGAGCACGGAAGTCAGGCTGCCCCATCCGGAGACGGACGATTGTAACGTGATGGCGGTGGAAGGTGGAGCAGGGATCGGAATGCGATCGCCACAGGGTAGATCGATCCGGTCTCCAGCCTGGGAATGGGGACACCTGCAACATCAACGTGTCAATGGAGACCCGTGAACCTTTCTGACGGATCGGGGGAACTACGGATCAGACTTTGGGGAGGTAAAGAATAATGGAACCTGACCAGACCCTGTGGAAAGTCCCCCTTTGAAGGGTGGTTGGGGAAAGCAGCAGGGGTAACGGATGGTGCGGATGGTGCAGATGGTGCTGGTGGATGGAGATTTGGTGGTGTCGGTGGTAAGAAGTAGGATCCATCCAGTGTCAGTTTGCCAAATCGGGCTGTCCGTTCTTTTCCCTGTTTTGCTTTCGGTTCTTTTTTATTTTTATTTGCTTCTTCTCTTTCTCTCTTTTTTGACTCCTCTCTCCTTTCATTCGGTGCTGGCTGTTAGTTTCTTTGTCTCCGAAGAGGATCGGCCTGCTGTCATGGAAGCCTCGGGAAGTTCTGTCATTAGCCAGGAGCTGTCCTGGATAAAAAGTACCTTTGCTTATATGAGGAGAGAGGTGGAGGTGGAGATGGCGGAATTCTGATACCGCCACCTGGAATGTATGTATTACACCATAGTAGCCATGGCCACGATCGCTGTTTTCCTTTTTAATTTATGGTCCAAGCAAATAGGGAGAAATGGGGAACGACGGAGTTCAGTATCCAGTGTAGATTAGTGGGTATCAAACTTCCAGGAACTACTACCTTAAGAGAGCCAAGCAAGCAAATCAAGCACGTTCAGTTAGTTCAAATAGGTAGGTAGGTAGTAATTAGTAACCAAACGATACTTGCGAGGGAGCAAGCACATAGCAAGCAGCCAGCAGCAAACAACCAGTACCTTCAACGTACCACCTAGGCAGCCGAGTAGGGTACCACTACTGTAGAAGGCTAGTGGTGTGCGTGCCAGACCGTGGTAAAGCAAAGCAAGCAGGATGATGCTGGCGAGAAATTAGACGATTGGAAGACAATCAAATCCATTTGCGCATGTGTCACATTGGCGGTGGGCCAATTGCCAGGCCCGGTCGGGCTCTGTGGATCGCTAATTGGTCCCAGATCACTGCAGCACACCGCATGCGGACGCCGAACAGACAAAGGAAAGCTAAAATGGCTCCAGGATTGAAACAATAAACCTGTAGAGCAATCTCTAAGCAACTAGTCGATCAGTGTGGTAGTCCTTCTTGACTAGGGAGGGTATTGAGAAGGGGGAAAGGGCAGAAAGTGAAAAGGTAAAACAACTAGGTACTTAGGTCCGCAGTTTAACTACGTAGTAGCTTTCCGGGGTAGCTATGACTTACTAAAATGTGTGTTATTATCGAACTGCCCAAACAAATTAAATGATGGCCCCAAAACAAAAAGGCAATCAATCAACCAGAAAGAGCTCTGGAAGGGCCCATTTCTTGCCCCTACTGCTGACTCACCTGGCAAGAAAAAAGAAGAAGACGAAGAAGAAGAAGAAGAGGTTCACATTCAGGTTGTTGCTTTTCTGCTACTACCTCCCAAGTGCCCACTTTGTCTCTCTCGCCCTCTGGCTCTCTCTTGCTCTTCCAGTTCTCGGGTACCCTTGGTTGGGGGTTCATCCAGGGACAAGTTAAGTAGAGTCAAGTCAAGGTACCTCTCTTCCTCCGCCCCAGTACAACACCACACCACCCGATGAGAGGTACCATGATGATACGTCCTTCCCAACCCGGGAGGTTTCCTCACTTTGAGGTTCCATCACAACTCTCCGAACAGCTGTCTCTGGTGGGGATAATGTCCCCTCCCAACCGAACGAAGGACTCGGGTCATCCTGACAGGGACAAAGAAACTAAAAAGCCCGGGATTTTTTAGTGGTAGTCAAAGGGAGGGGCGCCAGACCGAAGGGCCCCAAAGATAGCTCCCCATAACAAAGCACTTGAAAAGCCAAATCCTGGCTTTATCTCACTGGCGTCCCCTCGGCTTGGTTGGCTCGGTCTGAATGGAAATATCATTTCATTGTCAAAGAACGAGGAGGCAGCAAAAGGAAGGCAGAAAAAGAAAAGAAAATTACCAGCAGTGAGGACACCCCTGACGCCTCCAAATCATAATTCAGCTGGATATTATTATCAGCGTTCTTATTATTATGATTATCATCTTTTCTTCCTAATTATTATCATTCGACCCTGAACTGAGAAAAAAATTAAAATATTCTACACCAAAAGACACCAACAGAGACGGCCGCTCGATTGGAAAAAGAAAGAAAAGAAAAGAAAGTATTAACAACAGCCTGTTTGGAAATACCCGGTGCAGCACGAGGAGAAACTCATTCGTCTCGTTGACTATAACTATAACCTTATATTGGGACTTTCTTTCTTTCATCCACTTGTGCAGCGTCCGCCCATTCAAGGGCCACGGCTCTCTCTATAACCTCGATTTCTCACCCACCATCTCGCAGACTTTCATTATTCATTGCCCGCCATTTCCTTTCAGTCTGCTGGCTCACCCACTTCTCTGTCCCCCCCAAAAATCCCTTTGCTCTTTTACTCCATAAAATAAATGTCATGTCTTACGATCGCGTTCTGCCCAAGCCTCCTCTTCTACACCATGACAGCTCTCACCATCTTCCCCTGTCACGGCCTACTAGTAACCTCCTCGAGCATAAGATCATGAATGACGACGTCGCGAAAGTGTCCATGATGGACCGTCATCTAGACTCTTCTGCTTTGAGTGGTCATCGTCGATTCACTGACACACTGCCTCCGGTGCATCTGACCACTCTGAATCGAAGCAAGGTGGCTCTCAACAAAGTCGCCTCCAACGCTGCCTCTGCTATTGAGGTCCCGAAGTCCGCGAATCTTCTACCTACCAAGGCTATTCCTCTTCGTGAACGCTCATCTTTGTCGGAACGGTCGTCGTCATCTAGTCCAATCAAGTCGTCCAATGCTCCCACCCCAAGGGAGTCGGCAACACAGTTCTGCCTCTGTCAGCCGGATCCGAAGATCCCTAGGCCCCGGAATGGTATGCATCCTGAAATCTACTCGATTTGCTTCTTGAGCTGACAAACAGGTAAAAGCGTTCATCCTCTACCGCCAACATTACCAGGCTGCAGTGGTCGCGCAGAATCCAGGCCTTGCCAATCCTGAAATCTCCAAAATTATCGGGGAGCAATGGAGAGGACTACCACAGGAGACAAAGGATGAGTGGAAAGCGCTGGCAGAGGTAAGCACATTGTACGCTATGAGACTCTCAAGCCACCTAACCCTTGACAGGAGGAGAAAGCTCGGCATCAACAACAATACCCAGAGTATCGCTATCAACCTCGTCGCTACGGTCGGGATGGGAATCTCCGGAGCGGAGCATCTGGCATCAGCCATAACCCTCCAGGCTCTACAGTCTGCAGCCGATGTGGAGGCCGTGTGATGAACCCTCCAGTATCACCAGAGACTCCTTATACACCCAGGGCCTCCTTTTTCGGCGGAAAGTCGGCACCTGGTGAAGTCTTCTCAGCACGCAGTAGCCAGTGTCGAGCCAAAGATCTGGACCGTGCTCCTAATGTCATCAAGCTCATCCCTAACGGAAATGGAGAATCACGCATGCCTCGCCAGCACTTTGTGGAAAGCAGAAGCCGATCACCAGATAGTAAGCGCAGGCGGTTGGGACCGCTTGGTCCTTACGAAATCCGTGAAAGGAGCCCAGATTCTTCATATCCTGCATCTCCATACACACCTCGCTCGGCCGTAGCAGACTCACGAGGTCTATACCAGCCGCTACAGCAGCCACGGCCCGGCCGAGATGTCAAGGAGTATACCCCGCCGGACCCCAGCTTGAAACTTCCACCGCTACAAACAGCTGCTCATGTTCCCGGGACTCTCACCCCAACGACTCCATATTCGCATGATGGGCCTAGCATTGAAGCGACGGTCATGACAATCCCATTTCTCAACAAGATAAAGGTTCTGGCTAAGATCTCACCGCCCTTAACACCAGCATACCATGACGGATCTTCGTTCCGACGCGGGGCTGTGATTGCTGTGGATGGACAAGATTCTGTTCTTGTCAAGATGATGGTCAAATTTTTGAACATCACATTACAGAAGGAGGGCAGATATCTCACCCGAGTCTTCGGAGGACCCGAGATTCGGTCTCGTGAAAGCTATTCCGAATCCGAGCAAATGGGTGACGCAACTGTCGATTATCTCAACATCATCTCCTCCTGGCACCGCATCTCTGACGAAATAGTTAGCTTCGTGAAGCCTTCACGAGCATCGTCGGAGCCAAAGTCAGTCGACGAAGAGTCTACGCCAGGAGTGTCGCCGCGGACTATTATACCCAAGACTGCTGAATTACAGATCAACTCTCCGGAGCAATCCAGCGACAACAGCTCTGTGTCGACAGTCTCTACCGGAATGGGCTCCATTACTATGCCCGTGCCTGTGGCACTTGTGCCACGATACCAACTAACGACTGCGGATGCTTTTGCCTGCTCCGTCCCAATCGGGGACTCGTATGCACCACTTGACCACTGGCAGTGGATGGCATCTCTGTGGCGTGCGTGCGTAGGACCGGACATAACCGTGTACATCCGAGAATGCGAGAAGGACGAACTAGAGCGTCTTGGAGGTAACCCCGTGGAAGTTCGTCTTCATGATGCGCGAACCATTGTGGTGCGAAGACTGGCATCCTCATCGAGTGAACTAGAGGAGAAGTCGCTTAAGAGAGTCGGCTTCGAAATTGAGGACTTCCTCACCCAATGAGCTTGTAATATGATCCTACCCAAAAAATGCCAGCTTTGTCAGGCTCGCATGTTCCTTTTTTTTTTCTTGTCTTTTCTTGACATTCTTCTCCGGACATATGGGGGTCTTACTCTTTCATAAATTGCCTTCCTTTTTTTTTTTTATTACTCTTCGATATCATTTTTCTAGGCTCTAGCCTATTCTGCGGGGGTTCTGTCTGGTTCGGGGTTTTGTGGCTAGTGAAAATGGGAGGCTTTTCTTGTAGATTTACTTATCAGCTCCGGATAATATATGTCTGTGATCGACAAGGTTGTTTCTACTTACCGACATTATGCACGAAGGCGCAGGCATCATTGCTTCTATCTTAACACTTGACAAGACTTACTGTATTTGGATTCCATACAAGCTAGTAATAGCCCACCGATGCAGCCGGCCATCAATAGTGCTCCCCCATAATCCAGGACAATCCACATCGCTGCCTAAGGCCTCAAGAAACCTCCTAATATAACCTAAATTGGTAAAGGGCAGGGCGGTGACCAGTCCAGACCAATCACAGGCGAACCATGGCGATGATTGCCGGCTTATCGGGATACCCTGGAATGCGCGGTGCGATGAATGCGACTGTAGCGCATATCCTTCACTGGACATGTCTTGTGAAGACCGGGCAGGTCGGTTTAGCGCTGCCCTAGCTTACCCCGGAATTTGAATTTGAATTCTGTGGAAATTCTCACCACGACCGAGTCTGATCGAATGCATGAGCTGCCCGCTAAAGGCTATCGCCTCTTCATGCAGCCTCCGTGACGGCAAAGGGTCACAACGACAGATCCTATACGGACGATATGTTAGCGACTGATGACGATATGATACGTAATGATACTGCGGTGTCTGGAAATGATGCTGCTGGAGTTAAACAGGTATGTTGTATGCACGTATGTGAGGATAGCATTCAAGTTACATTGCGCTGGATGTCTGCTTCGCGAAACTGCCCGTTTCTGTTGACAGGCTTAATGCTCACTTATTGCTTCAATATCTGCAGATACAAACTCCAGAATTGAGCTGTGCCATGGCTGCGAAAGATGATGATGCTCTGAACTCGACCGGGCCCGATTCTTCCGCGGAAACTACCGTAACTACGGTTTCTACGCCCACGCCTGCAACGCCTCAATCGGAACACTTTATGTTGTCGAAGCCTGTTGCAGGGAATACTCAGTCTGGTAAAAGCGAGACTTTCCGAAATCTGGATAACTATATTGGCATTGGTGTTTTGAGAAGGCGCAATGGAAGTTACGATAACGGATTCACAACCCCTGTCGAACCGGATAACTTTCCGGCATCGGAAATCGCGGCTTTGGAAAGACACCACTGGATATGGACTGAGACGATAGAATTTGCGGAGAAATCGTCGTGGTGTGGTGTTCGCGTTTATGTGCTGCCTGACGACGTCGGGCGCAAGTCCATACCGCGTTCGAGCACAGCATTGAGGCGCGCACTCAAGGCAGTCATGATGAGGATTGACAGATCAGACGAAGTGTGGAACGGAAGTGTCCATGTAGATCAGAAGGCTGCTGATAACCCTGTGGGTAGTCTGGAGGATGAGTCTCTTTGGTATATCTTCAATACGCTACAGGATCCGGAACCCCAATTGGATAGTATGAGAAATGCGTATGCGAGGAGAGCGATGCGAGAGCTACTTACAGTAACTGCGCATGGAGAGGAGGAATCAGGCCAGGATTACTCTGGGGTGCTGGGTCTCAAGACGCCCCTGTACCCTTACCAGCGCCGATCGGCTGCTACTATGGTCCAGCGGGAAGTGCAGCCTGCGCAGGTGCTGGATCCGCGGCTGCAGGCATTTAAGAGCCCTAGAGGCGAGGAGTACTACTACGACAAGGAAGAGGGGAGCATATTTCGGGAGAAGAAGATGTATTCGGAGGCTTGTGGAGGTATGCTGTCTGTGATTTCGCGTGAACGGCTGTCTGACTGGGTATAGGTATCCTTGCGGAAACCATGGGCTGCGGCAAGACACTCATTTGCTTGGCTGTAATCCTGGCAACGCGTGGTCATTTTCCCGAAATACCGCTCGAATACCAGGAGATGAAGAACCCCATCCGACAGGTGACGGGGAGTCTTGTTGAGATGGCAGCGGCGACAGCTGGCCGCTTCTCACTGCCTTGGAAGACCCACTTCGACACTCTGGGATACTACGGCACGTTCTATGAGCGATGTGTTATGGAGTGTGAGAGGCACCGTGGCACCTATACTATACCTCCACCACCGGCAAGGCACAAAGGTCGAAGTGGAGTGGCGTATCCTAGACCGCCGCCTCAGCAAATCCGTCTTTGTTCGGGGACGCTGATCATCGTGCCCCCTAATCTGGTCAACCACTGGCACAATGAAATTTCGGCACACACCAATGGCTTGAAGGTGCTTGTACTAAGGAACAGCTCTGACAAGACTCCTTCACCAGATGAGCTATTGCAGTACGACATCGTTCTGTTTTCGCGGATCCGCTTCGAAAAGGAGGCGGGCGAGGTGGTTAATAACAGACGTATTTCGTTTACGCCGGAGGAGTCCCCTTTGACGAAACTTCACTGGCTTCGGATTATCGTCGATGAAGGCCACAATGTGGCCGGTAGTGGTAATCGGACCACCATGATGCATATTCTGAGTCAGCTTCGCATTGAGCGTCGGTGGATAGTGTCTGGAACTCCGTCCAGCGGGCTGTATGGGGTAGAAGTCAGTCTGGCTTCGCAGGAGACACATACTAGCGAAACTGATCTGACTGAGGCTACTACGACTGTGCTTCGTGGTAGAAAGAAGACAGGGAACGCCTTGGACAGTGAGCTCAAGGATCTCGACAAGCTACGATACATCGTGATTGACTTCCTCGACCTGAAGCCGTGGTCTAACCCTCGAACAAGCGACCCGGCTAATTGGACAAAGTACATTAAGCCCATCGGCGAAGATGGCAGGCGACGGAAAGCACAGTCTCTCCGGGCTACCCTGCAGAGCCTTGTTGTGCGACACCGTCTGGAGGTCATCCACAGTGAGATTCCTCTACCAAGACTGCATAACAAGGTCGTTCATCTGGAGCCTACCTTCTACGATAAATTGAACTTGAACATGTTTATCTTCGGCCTGGCCGTCAATGCCGTCACTTCGGAGCGCACCGACCAAGATTACATGTTCCATGCTCGGAACCGCAAGCACCTTAGCACCGTAATCAACAACCTTCGTCAAGCAGGGTTTTGGTGGGCTGGCTCGGACGATATTGCCCCCACGATTGACATCGCCCTGAAGCATCTGGAATTATGCGGGGACAAGACAAGCAAAGAGGACATAGAGACATTACGCGAAGGCGTTCGAATTGCACATAAGGCTCAAGCATCTGGATGCTGGCGTGCTTTCAAGAGGATGCATGAACTCGGTGTTTTCATCCAGGACTTCCCCGAGCATGCTCGAAGTATGTGGGCCATTGACTCTTCGGTTGCGCACCAAGAGCCACTTCTTCTAGGCATCACACAGGCGCGGCATGCACAGAAATTCGTCACAAAGCACCTGAACACGTACGACCCAGCAGAAGGGCTTGCCGGTGCAGGGATCAAGGTCCGTCGCGAGCTCTCAGGGCGAGAAGGGGACAATCTGAGTCCGAAGAAGACCACTCCAGACAAACCTGTCAAGAGCAACTCACCCAAAAAGACATATACTAAGGGGCTATTCAAGACCTTACCGGAGGAATCCCCTCTCACACAAACCAAACTGGTCGCCACGGCCTCAGCAAAGCTAACATACCTCCTGGACCAAGTGTCCGAGCTGCACAAAACCGAGAAAATCATCATCTTCTACGACAACAACAACGCCGCCTTCTGGATAGCCGAAGGCCTCGAACTCCTTGGTATAGACTTCCGCATCTACGCCAGCACCCTCAAACCCACCATGAGAGCAGAATACCTCGCCCTATTCCGCGAGTCGGAGGAGGTGCGCGTCCTCCTAATGGACCTTCGCCAGGCATCGCACGGCCTGCACATCGCCAACGCCTCCCGAGTCTTCATAGTCAATCCCATCTGGCAACCGAACGTCGAAAGCCAGGCCATCAAACGAGCCCATCGAATTGGCCAAACCCGCCCCGTGTTCGTCGAGACCCTCGTCCTCAAAGACACTCTCGAAGACAAGATGTTGAAGCGCAGAAAAGCAATGACAGATAGCGAGATCCACCACGCCGAACGAGACCTCCTAGACGACAGCACCATGAGCTCCATCATCCAGAACGAGCGTTACATCCCGATGCCTGAAACAGAAGACTCTAGCTTCACCCGAGGCGCGTTCCTGAAACATCCAACTGGCCTATTCGACCGACACAAGCTTGCCGTTGCCGATGACGAGGAGGAAGGAATAACAAGCAGGCCGGGACTCCCGGATCACAGCAGTACCCTGCGGAAGCGGAAACACGTCAGAACTGTGGATATAGGCGAGAGCACCGACGAGCCGGATCTCATCACGCCAAAGAGGCGTAAGTCCACGTCTCCTAGTCTGGACTTTCTCTCGCCGCAGGGCATCCTCATGACACCTCCGCGAGCCTGGAACCGGTCTCCTCGGGCTTCGCCATTTCCGGTGGTAGAAACGGATAGTGCTCACGCGAGCACGGACGGCGCAGAAGCAGCAGGCCAACCGGGGAAGAAGAGGGTATCTCTGTTTGGAGGGGCGTGTCCTGATTGAGATCATATCAAACATGACTGCTGTACTTAGATGACTTTAAATGAAATCAATCATACCCTGATTCTAACATACACACATATAGCGAATAGCGTAGCTACCGCATATTTCAATTCCTTATCCATTCATCCTTCAAGGATCTAAGAAACCTGACTGCGATAAGAAAAAAAAAAAAACAACCACACCCCTCCGATCAGATAAGACTGCCCCACCCCACCTCAGCCCCACCATGCCTATATCACATCACGTCTGCTCAGTTCTCACCTTCATCATTCCTTTCCCAATTCCCACCCCCCCTCTCTCCAACATCCCAACCCAAGATGCCGCCGCCGCCGCCTCCTCCAAAACAAAAAACAACCATAATCGCCATCTCCGGCCCCTCCAGCAGCGGCAAAACGACCCTCGCCCGACTCCTCCAACGTATCTTCTCCAAACTAACCCCGCAAACAAACACAACCTCGAATCTCCGAACATTCATCGTCCACGAAGACGACTTTTACCATCCAGATGACAAGTGCGATATTGCCCTCTGTCTTTTAACCACCCCTACAATCTAATCTGTGATTTTTGATCAAAATTGATGATGAATTCATATAGAATCCCCCTAATCCCCCACCCCCGCAACCCCACCACCTCGATCCAAAACTGGGACACGCTTTCCGCACTCGACATCCCATTCCTCAGCGCCGCATTATCCTACATCCATTCGCACGGACACTTACCTCCGCGCCTACGGTCAAAGGAAGATTTGAATGATGTGGCGGAGTCCGGGGTATCGGAGGAGGTTGTATCTCGGATGAGGGAAATGGTTAGGGAACGGGTCCCTGGGTACTTTCTTGATACTAAGGTCAATTCTGCTTCTGAGGATGGGGATGGTGTCAGGACGATCGTCTTCCTGGAGGGGTTTCTGCTCTTCGCACCACCCAGGGAGGAAGATCCGGGCCATGGGTTGAGGGAGGTGCAGGAGAAGATGGATGTGAGGTTGTTTTTGCCGGCGAGGTATGATAATGTGAAGGAGAGGAGGGAGGGGAGGAGTGGGTATGTGACTATTGGGCCGGCGCCGGTACATCAGGGTAGTGAGGGTGAGAGTGGTGATAGTGGTGGGGGTACGGAGTTGCCGCAGAGAGGGTCGGTGGAGGTGGATTTGGAGAAGGAGGATGATCGGCCGCCGCAGAATTTCTGGACGGATCCGCCGGGGTATGTTGATGATATTGTGTGGCCTAATTATGTGCAGGATCATGCGTGGTTGTTGTTGCCGGAGAGGGACGAAGGGTCGACGGAGTGGAGGAATGCGGACACGCAGGAGCTGGTCAAGCTGGTGGGACAGGGAGTGAATCTGAGAATGGATGCGGGTGTAACGGTGGCTCCTGGACAGGGAGAGGCGTCTATGACGGACATTCTCGAGTGGGCGGTCGAGGAAGTACTCAAACACATTGCGGAAACAGAAGGACAATGAGAACCTGGTTCATCTGTAGTACCTAACTACACAGAGTACCTCCCCGAAGCCACTTCCTTGTCATTCAAATCAGTACCTATTCTTCTTTTCCATCTTTCCTATTATGCGACAGTCTCGCCGTGAATCTCGCTTTCCACTGGGCCCCGCCATCCAAGCCAGTAATCAATCCTATCCCGAAAAGTCAACTCATGTTCAGATCGCGGTGACTCAGGGCTTTGCGGTGCAGCTGGTGCCGATCTCGTAGACTCGTGGCCCACTTTCGTGGTCTCAACAACCATTGTTACCTCTTCGTTTGCCTCCACAGAAATACTGACTCCTGGCGTTGGATCATCTTTGGAATTGCCTTCCCATGACATATCGGGCTGACCGATGTAGCTTGGCCAACGTAATGTCTTCGGTTGACTCATGTTAAGGCTTTCCGCAGCCAGATCGGTAACAGTGGGTGTTGCCTTAGTTGGCGAAGCAACAGCATCAATGATGGTATTATTGAGCCAGAACGCTAAAATGATCCCCAGAACATAGATAGCGCATATGAAGACGAGTCTCATCTTCTGTACAATGTTATCTGATCTTGGAATGCTCTCATTTGTGCAACTATCCAATGGCTGTTTGTCCTCACCAGGTAGGTCCGCGACAACAGCAACGGCACTTTTATCTGCCGGCTTCTTCGAGCCATCAATTCCCGGTTCCTCCATTTCGTAGCCACGAGAACGCTCAATACGTGAGTCTGATACAGCCTCCACTTTTTCGAATGTTCGTCGGAGGTGATGTCTAACACGGTCACTCGGGCTGGTAAACCCCGGATAAATTCGTGGGAGCCAACTGATTGCTTGGTGTTGGGGAAGCCGAACTGTCCAGTTCACACAGAACAGTTCAAGATCTCGGGGAGAGCAAACAATCTGTAGGTAAGCAGAGCCAATACCGACGTTCTCCCTTGCTGGAATATGGATCATCTTTAGACCGCTTTCTTGAGCATCAAGGTTACTGCGGTAAACACTATCTGGACCCCCGTCGACAGAGAGAATGAGACAGCATGTTTCGGCCCAAAAGCAACGGTTGTGCAGTCTGACAGAGCAGACGGCGTGGTATGTTGCCTGCAATTCTGGCGGACTTTCAGCTTTGGCAGAGGCCACTGCATATTCGGCTCTGATCTCCTGGTGCACCGTAAAGTCCTTGACGACTCCGTAAAATGTCCGGTCACACCTTCGCAACGGGATCACAAGGTCACCCGCATAGCTGAACTCACCCAGGAAGCAATTTTCCACGACCTTATGTCTCTGTAGGTTCGTGGTGCGGAACTCGAGACCATGTTCTTCTGGCATGAGAAAGAGTAGGTACCCAAACTCGCCAGTTACCAACTTAGGTAGGCCTTGGATTACTAAATCATTCCATCCGCTCTGCTTTCTTTGCCGCAGGGACACGGATACGGTAACAATGAACTTGTAGTGTCCTGGCTGAAGTTTGGAAGGATTCTTAACTATTAAAGTACCACTGTCAATAGTCAAAACTGGTTCGCAGTGTACATTCGAGTGTGACTCGACATCGATTTGTGTGGGGGTTCCCTTTTCGTCCGTAGTCTTTTCATGAGAAGGTTGCGGTATGGTGAGCTTTGGAAGTCGTCGAGGCTCTGTAATTTCCTTCGGTTCGCTATCAGCTACCATAAGTACCTCCCTGGGGCTGGAATTGTATAGTGGCGCTTCTTTCACAGCTGGAACGGACAGTGATGAGCCCGCACTTGAACGTTTTCTGGAGGGGCCTTTGCGCACTTTGCCGGATGCTTTTACGGTACCTTCATGTGAAGGCTCAGGTAACCATGTAATTTTATCAATCGAAGAGAAGTCTGCATTAACTCCACCGAAGCTGGACCGCTCCATCACTGGCTGTTCAAGTATACGATCTGGTTTTTCATTCGTGTCTGGATGCGCTGGTGATGAGTCGAGAGTAGCACAGGCATCACTGGCTTCGAGCTGCATATCACTTGCTATTCCCTTGACCTCAAAAGCACTGGCTATACCCTTATGGTGCATACTGCTGGAAGAAATTTCTTGTGTTGTATGGTCACTTTGGGCCCCGCTGGGCGGATCATTGTGCCTTTCCTTTGCAACAAACAGGGAGTCGGAAACTGGGTGTCTATCGTGGTCTGCCCAGCCCTCAAGTATTTCCCTTTTAGGTTCCGGTTTTGCAGGACTGATGTTGGTAATATGATCCTTCCGCGTAGCTTTCCTACTATGATCCTCCGTATCCGAGCCCGGCGGAGAGTCCGTCAGGCCTGCGGCAGCAGCACTTCTTTTCCCCAGATTATGCTGCTTGATAGCATCAATAATTCTAGTATACTCATCGCTAATGACGGATACAGATGACGTATGAGCCGAAGGATGACCCAGCTGATCGGTTCCTATATGGCAATTAGAGTGACCACCAGCAGTCCCATCAACTGAGGATACTAAATCTCGAGCCGAATTCTCGATATCTGCGCGAACATGTCCCTCAAAAAGCTCTGAACCAGATATCGGAGAATGTGCTGGGTAAGAGTCTGTTGTTGTAGAAGAAAAGGCGAACAAAGGACTGGAAGGGGAGCTCGAGCTTGACCAAGTACCATCACTATACTGGTCAGGCTGAAGCCGAACCAACTGTGTATTGACGATAGAAACTCCGGCAGATCTGACATTCAAGATGGACAGCTGCGTGTTGGGGATGCAATGGGCCTAAGTTCGACGAAGGGGAAATTTCTCAATGAGCAATGGACAAAGTACAGTCATAGGGGATGGGATGTATTCTGCTCACCACCATAGAGATTCTGCAGTTGACGGGCTCATCTAGGCTGCCGCTCCAGGTACTTCGAATATCCAGGTTGGAGACCTCCGGAGAGGCTTGGGGCGGAGATACTGGACGGATCTCGTCTTCGTAAGAAGCCATGATCAGAAGAGTGATTGGTTTGATGATGCGTTGAGGTAAAAATATCAGAGCAGACTCGGGTGGACGACAACACAGCTGCGTGTAAGCAGAATGATTGTAAGAGCAGAATGGGAGCAAGACTGAATGAGTGAATGCTAGCAACTGTGGAGTGAAGGGTGAAGGCGACGATTTAACGAGGGGAAGAAGCCGGTTGATTCGCGCTCCAGTTGGGAAGCTCCTCCCCCAAAAAGGAAGGCAACACCCGGCCTATCCTCAGACAGGCCAGCCCACCTTTAGTCTGCGAAGATAACTTCTGTGCTGGAAGGAATAACTCCAGCTGAATTACTCTGAGATTATTCATTTTAATAATAACGAGAAGTGGCAGCATAACCATTAAGCTACCCATCTCAAGTCAAATTCTGTCAAGTTAATATGTACATCGAAGTCAACCGTCCAGCCATCATCCCGTCATCACTCGATCCAAAGCCGTAACCATAACATAATAACGGGGAATAGAAATAACAATCAAACACCTGTAGTATGGTTATCCCATTTTGAATCCCCGAGGCGCCATTTATCCCCAGAGCCCGATTCTTATTCCCAGTAAAAGCAAAACACCCGTCCAACTGTCTATCCAAGGAGGTAAAAGCAAAGAAGAGAGAAAGAACAACCAGAGCAAAATCGACCATCGATCAAGACCACGAGCAACCGAGCCATAGTAGCCTAAGCACTCCGAAACCACTTATCGCGGGGTCCCAGTCGCTGAAGCAGGTTGCTCAAAGGACGCCTGGCCAGGCGTAGAACCGTACCTGTCCACTTCATTGGTAGCAATAGGTTGTGAAGGAAGGATCGGCGTCGCTGCTTGAGAAGACTGATCGAAATAGCCTCGTGCCGCTGCACCGTTGGTTCCTTGAGCAAAATTTCGATTCCGTTGTTGCAAAGGAGGAAGGATTGTGGACCCAGTCTGGTATTGCGAACGAGGGTAGCTTTGTGGCATCATTGCTCCCGTCGAGTCCGCTGTCTATCCAGAATAATATACGGTTCTTAGCTTCTCGTCCTTAACGACGGGTGGTAGGCGGAGTCCATACAGGAGTACCAGGCGCGTTGACCATTCCTAAGGACTGCATCGTGGCCTGCTGGCTGGATCGACCGTGTGCCCCAGGGTCTTGCATCTGGGGTACCTGAGTGGAGGACGGAATTCCGTAAGACATCTGCCATATTGTTAGCGTCCTGCTTAAAACCCCCGGCCCTGGAAACGACGCTTCGTGGGGACGCTGCCGTTCTCTCAAGCCGGTCTCTTAAACAACGAATCGGGCAGACGAACCGCATAATCTGGAACCGCCGTGTGCCCGGCAGGGTAGCCTTGCATCATAGGAGTTGCGTAGCCGCCTGGTTGATTGTAGATCGCCGTTTGAGGGTACGTATCCATCTGACGCATCCGCCCATCCGTGTCATACATTCCCCGGGTCCCAAGATCTATAGATGACATTCGCGGCCGCTTACTGGGGTGTGTCTGCTGTCCATAGTACCCGTAGTCCCGACTCGTCGTCGGGTAAGCGCTGAACGCGTTGCTTGGCATTTGGATCGAAGAACGATCCGGCGAGCGCGGAATCGGCTGCGGATACTCCTCTGGCCGGGGGACAGGTCGTTTGCTGTCTCACTGGTCAATCATACAAAACCTCTTCTCGCAGGTTTCCCAGCCACTAGGCTACTTCACTCACATTAATGTTCGTGGCTCCTTTCTAATTCTCAACTTCACACCTTGGTCCGCGAAAGATCTGGACAAGAACGTCGACTCTGCCATGCCCGGAAAACTTTTCGGCGGGTACACTGTACGGGGTCAGGAGCTGCATTTTCATGAACAGGGTTCGCGGGGAAGTGAACGAACCGGTAAATCTATCTGTGATGATTGACTTCAAATGGGTTACGACGTCCCTTTAACCGCCGCACAATCAGCATGCGCTTCACACAGGCTGTGGAGAGGCTTGTTGGGAGCTACCGCGAAGCCAAAAGGAAACCTACTTTCGCATTTCGAAGAGGGTGAACTTGAGCCGAAAATCTCCCTCGATCTTTACTGACAAGTCCCCCCAAACGAAGAATCCGCCATCTGATCCAGATCCAGTCAGTAAGCCGATTTGAGGCCTGTTTTCAGGCTCACTCGAGGACCCAGCTTACCAGTATTATCCACATCTTTCAACCTGTGGAGAGACGAAACCAGTGTGCCGGTCAGAGCGGTGGACGGGGCCACGGGAACCGGATTGTCCTCTGACGCGTCATACAAGCTGCAGCACATAAAATAATAAGGGCTCTGCAAGTAATGCCTATCGAGGTTTGTCAGTGGGCTGAGTTCACCAACACAACACAAATCTCAAGCGCGAACACCTACTGCGCGAGATAGGTCCCCTCCTCTCTCACTCGAATCTGCACAATCGGCGGTGGATCTACTGGCTTGCGCTCTGCAGCGGGGAAACAGTTCCCAAGTCAACTTCTGCTCGTCCGTTGGGGGTACTTTTCAGAAGAAAGAAGAACGGAAGAGTCTGGCAAAGCGGGCGATTCCACATACCTTTCTCCTTCCCACCCGCCACGCGCGCCCGGTTGGGCTGCTGGCGAACGATCAGGTCAAAGTCGGAGCTGGTAATCATAGTCAGCTGGAAGCCCTGGGTAGCTGAGTAAGAGTTGAAGTTATTTTAACGAGGTCCAGCAAACTGGGGAGGACAAACCTCTGAGAATCGCGGGCAAGGGAAGCGTCCGGAAACGTCGACGCACTCATCAAGGCGAGCTCTCAAGGATCGAACCTAAGCAAATACGGGAGCCAAAGGATCCAAGTCGGATATCCGCAAGAACGGATAGCTGTGAACCACGTCTGAACAACAGAAGGTGGCCAGGGGAAAAGTGAGATATGATGAAGAAACAAAGAATGAACCGATGGATTAACAGCAGGGAAGAAGAGTTCGGGTCTCTGGAACCTAGCAGCTAGCGACTTGTGGTTCGACGAAGCACTAGAAGAGAGAATGATACACGGTGGGGGTGAAAGAGGGGAGTTGGGGTTGGTTAAAGATGGGACACGACGGTATGATTGACTAGTTAGTCAGTCCGTAGCAGCTGGAGCTGGACCTTCGACCCAACTTCCGGAGTGGAGAATCCGTAGGAAAACACCGTCTGGGCTGCCACTTGCGTCGGGACGCTGGGAAAGATGGCCGAAATTGCAGTAGCACCGTCAAGTAGTTTTCAAGCTGCAATGAGGCGAATGCGGTACGAAAACGGCGCCAAGAAGGAAGAAAAAGATGGATGGTGTCGTCAGAATGCAAGCGGCAAGAGCCAGCCGAGCACGGTTCCAGACAAACCTTAACCAGCCAATTCGACCCAAGTGGATTGCTAAGTAAGTTGCTTTGCTTCCTTTTCCACTTCTTCTTCACTTTTGACTGGACTGCCTTTTTCTTTTGACTCTTATAGGGGAGGAAAGCTTCTTGAGTTTGCGGCTGCTGCTGTTGTTGCTTGCTGTTGCTGCGGCTCCGATTCGAGAAATAATGTAGTAGTAGAAGTAGTAGTAGAAGGGTGTTCGTCACTTTTCTTTATTTTCCTCTTTTGCTTTTTTTTTTCCCCTTCCCTTCTCACTTTCTTTTTTTTTTCTCCGATTAAACTCTTTTGGTTTTCTCTTTATTTCCCTTCCTTTTTTTTTCTCCCCTCTCTTTATGTGTTGTTGGGTCTTGTTCTTCTTCGCTTGTTTTTGCTTGTTATTCAAGAATTCCCTTTTTCTTTAAAAAAATTTTCCTTTTTGTTCTTTCGAGGCCTTTTTCAGTAATAGATTTTTTTACCCTTGGAGGGATATTCTTCACGTGAGGATGAAACGTCGTGGGTGCCTGGCCAATCTAGTTCTTTTGGCTCCTTCACCTGAAGAAAATTCCGGGAATCCAAATGGTGCTGTGCTGCGACCGTGGTGTCTGTCTGGGTCATTCAATGGACGCCCGGGTCTAGACGTCACAGATCGCGCGGCCGAGTAGAGAAGGAAAAGAAAAAAAAAATATTAAGGGAAAAATCACAGACCAACTCGAGCGGAGAACAAAATAATTTTCGCGCCCCTCCTTGGAAACAAATTTTGCCCAAAAGTCAAATGAATAATAATAGTAGCAGCAGGCAAGCAAATAGTAGTTTGAAGCGAGCGAACACTAGGTGTGGCGGGATTGAACACCGCCCAGCGATCAGACGGTAGCTGAACGATGGGTCAACAAAGTCGCCTCTGACAGGTCTCTGACGCACAAAAAACCACGAAAATATATGCGTGGTGCCCGAGGGTGTGTCAAAATTAGGAAGTCTAGGGTAAAAATTTACTGGAAATCAAGAGGACAGCCAGCTGAAGGGTGAACCAGACAAATGACCTAGTGGAGCTGTACCGGAAATCGCAGAGCAACGCCGGCCACTGTTCGGCCGTCGAATGGTATCGTTCCCAGTCACTTCAACCACGGTTGGGCATGCGGGCTAGGGTGTTGTATCAGCCTTGGACGATCCGACAGGAACCGCAGCGACATGGAGATGATGCGCACATTGGCAAGTCCCGAGAAGGAAAAATGCGAAGGAGGGGAAATGACAATAAGTTCGCATCCAAACTGCGGCCACCTGCGCAAGACTCAAAGTCTACCTCCCTCCTTTCTAGGCTGGATCGCCTGAGAACCAACAACAGACCACTGGTTCGAGTTAGGCACAGAATCCACCGCGTTTGCGGCAAGCCACTACCCCCTTCCCCGAGCAATTCCCCAACCCACACGCGCAACGGCGTGGTCTCGTGCGCGTGGAGATGGAGCCGGCTATGCAAGTGATCAGACCCGTATCTAGGCGCCACGCAGGGTCTCCAGCTCTTGATTTGGCGCCAGTGAAGTTGTTTGATGCTGGTCGGTGCGCGTCTCTCAAGTCTCCAGTCAGACTCGTACTGTATCGTCGTTCCTTCAGCACTATACTGAGGAAGAAGCCAGTTATCTCTGCGCTGGTTTGAGAAGAGCGACGCTCATCCGTAGATAGATAGGCCCTTTAGTCCGTCGCCCTTTTTCAGTTGCTGGCTCCTACTTGTCCGCCTATCAAACTTTCTCTGCGTTTCGGCCGAGGAGTCAGCATCACAAGCAGTAACATCATCCCTCTTCATCACCTCACTCCCCTTCACACCACCACCACCGCTACCATGATCAATAACGACACAGCATCACAAGGACACGACGAACCATTGACTGACCTCTTATGTCATCCACTTAAGAACCGTGTTTCTAGACAAAGGAAAGATCCAAGGTCGAGAAGACGGCAGGAGGGGTTCAGGGCCCCAAGGCCCACTCAATATCCTTTGAGCCCTTTGTTGGACTTCGAGCTGATCCGTCAATCAAAATTAACTTTGTTCAAGCAATTATACTGAGGCTTTTGGAGGCTGCCTACCTATTCTGTACCCGTTCTTTAGTCGCGTGTTCTTGCTTGGGTTTGTTCGGGGAGGGCGCACAGGCTTGTCTATTCGAACCGCAAAGATGATGAAGAGAGGGGTATGAAAGGAAGAGAGTTGGGGCGGTAGTTTCAAGGCGAAGCGGTTTGGCCGAGAAGAACGGCGACGAGGAGTTGCTGCTTTTGCTGCTGCTGCCAACCCCGGTCTCTGTCAAGAGGGCCCATCCCCTGTCTGTTCGTTCTTCCCCTCGACAGCAAAGGCTGCAGCCAATTCCCAAATTCCAAATCCCTTTGCTCGGGGATTTATTCTCTTCGACCTTCGGTTGTTTCACTCTGGACTGACTTTTGTACGACAACGGGATTGACCACCCCTTATCTTGATATCTCTCACCCCGCGATGTTCACAATATGGGGATGCCCTCAGCGACGACGACGCAAGTGAAAGGAAGCCTGACGATCGTGGACAACCACCACCACTCTGGTCGGAAAACGGCAAAAAGAAAGAAAAGAAGGAATATGAAAGAGAGAGACAGAGAAATAAATATGAAATCGATCACAATGAGAATAGTCAAACCAAAGGTGGTGGGAGTGGGCCTCTTTTCAACGTGCAGGCGTGGGGAAAAAGGTCGGGCTCGAAAGTCAACCTTCTAGCTTCTGCTGCTGCTTCTGCTGCTGCTGCTGCATTCCTGGGACCTAGCCCGAGAGATGCATCACATTGCCTGGAATTTGACACGCAGGTCGCAGAGCTTGCGTCCCGCTCATACATTCATACTGTTGTGCTGGAAGGTTGATTCGATCTCGGGGAACGGGGCGCTCACCCCTCAGCAGAGCCGGACCGCCAGAGATCGGATCGCTGGGCTGATGCGGCGTTGAGAAAGTAAGCATGCATGAGTCGTTTCTGAAAAAGAGGGATCGTCGAGAGCAATTCTTCCCTCTCACTTGCCTAAGCGAGATTCAGCAATGAAGAGCTAACCTTACTTTAATAGTGTTGACCATCTGGTTGGACTACGCAGCCTCTCCATGCATAATCTGAGGGTCCCTGGTTCACGCTGTGTAAAAGCGCGGCTGAGAATTACGCTTCCTTGTTTCCTCCGTACAGCGCCTGTTCCCCCTTGGATTTTCCATCTGATTTTTGGTCCCTTTTTTTTTCTCTTTCCTGACTTTTCGTTTGCCCTTCCCCTTGTACCCTTTCTATTTTCGGGAGTTCCTGGGGGAACCTCTCACCCTTCCCCTCAGATGCGTTGCATTGCGTACGGATCCTGGATCTTATTAGGTGGTAGTGGCAGCTGCATCTAGCCGCATCAACTGCGAAGCTACTGGATCCAGGAGCCCGCAATCGCGATTCTCGCCATTCGCCAAGTGTCAAGCACAACTGGACGATCGACTTTGCCAGAGAGACTGTATTTCTTCGTTCAGCGCAGCGACGCGCCCAATTATCATCGCTAAGAGATTGGCATCACCTCAGACAGAAGTCCGGGGTTCATCAAGAAAATTATCACGTAAAAAGGATCAGCAGAAAGCATGCGTCCGATGATTGGCAATCCCTATGCAAGGGTGGCATAGACCAATGCCTAAGTTTGTAAGGATATGGATGGGCAGACGTCCAGGATAGCGGAGCTTTGGACATGGTACCTGCAAGTCAGGAACGAAATCCATCCCCGACGGGAAATAAAGATACCAGCGGAGGAAGGTTGATAAGGATTTTGGACGATTGATGCGACTTACTTTGTCCGCCGCACGGCTCAATCAAGCCATCCGGTGGACGACGGAGGTAAGCAGAAATGAGAGGGGAAAGAAGAGAGGGGTGAGAAAAGAAAAAGAAAAGAAAAGGAAAAAAACAAGTACGGAGTATAATGGGGCAGCAAAATGGGGAGTAAAACCAAGGAAGACCAGCTCTAGTCCATTCATCACTTTGTGGATGGGTACGGAGCACACACTTACACTCACCCAAACACACACTGGGCCTGATCGACGCCATAGACAGAGAGACCTGTCAGCAAGTCTCCGGATGCGATGCTACCATGGGGCCTTTGAGTCAAGGAAATTTCCTACACCACAAGTGTACCGATAATGCCACGTTTTGATGGCATGGTGTACGAGTTTACCGAGTCATGACAACAAAACAATGAAGCTTTGGGATGGACATTGTCCTTGCTTGATGGGTGCTGAATGGGCGAATAGACACAGACGCACACAGACACACAGATACACACACACGCACACCGAACAGGCAGTGGAAAGCCCACTGTGGGTTCTTAGTTTGAAGGAATAGAATCCCTACCGCCATGACCCATTAAGGTAGGTGAAAATTACCACAAAAAGACAGCAGCGAAAGGGATCAGGAGAGTAAAAAAAATTACTGATAAAATCAGGGTGGGTAAAGAATCGCAAAACGATTAGAAAAGAGAGTTAAGAAAAGAAAGAAAAAAAGAAAGAAAGAAAAAAAGGAAATCGAAAAAAAAAGAGCCAAAATCACCAACACTAGGGAACTAATTTTTTTTTCGCACTTTTTCCCCCCTCCTTTTCTTGTCTCTCGACAATCGAACAGTTGACCCTCTCTCCCCTTTCGACCATTTACATATCCGGTGGGGACACCGACCAAATGCACGATGAAGTGTTCGGCGGACCCAAGCGGTTGCCTTTCTGTCCAGACTCCAGCTAGCACGGGGAGCGAAACCTTTCCTGGTTATTGTTGACAGCGGTCCGCCGAACATCCCCAGTCTGAACCAGACTTTCATCAACGCTTAGACTACGCTACAGTTATGCTTATTCGGGGTCTGGGGGCGGTTCCGAATTTCAAGAAGATCTGACCCAGGGTATGTTCCTTGGAGGCTAGAACTTCCTGGGTTCGCTCGTCGCCGGTTCTTCAGGAGCTCCAGGGGGGCAGCCGAGGCCCGCCCGTCCCTGTTTTTGATTGATGAATCAAGTACTACTCCGTACTGGAACAAGAACTCTTGATCGTGGTTCGACCGGGGTTCAGACCACAGAATAATCCTTCGTCCATTGCATCGTCCGCACCAGAAGGTGCACAAAAGAAATTTTAATCCTTCGCTAATCGCGAGTAATATTTATCGACGCCTCAGCTGGTCCGACTAAGGAGAGCCCGGACAGGGATTCGGGCCTATCGAAGACCCCGAAAAGAACCCGGGAAGCCTTTATCGAAGCGATCAGAAAGCATCAGAAGGAAAGGCCGGGTGATTTGTAAAAAGAAGGCTAGATGATAGCACGAAGTACGGCGACGGGAAGGAGGGGATGGTCCGGAGAGAAAAATTCCTGACTAACTGACAGATCATCTTCAGAATCCGAGAGGTCAGACAGGCTAAGACGTCTCTCATCCGCTAATTGATTCGATGACGGGCTCGCCATTATTATCGATTGATTAATATGGTGATTTCATTGCCCTTCTTTCGGCCGGAGCAATAGAGTCGATATCCTTCTGCTTCCTCCTGAAAGGGATGAAAATAGCCCCAGAGCAGTCCATATCACCATTCACCGCCAACCCAGCCAAAATCGAACGTCATCACGCATCGCAGACACAATTTTCCACACAATAGCTATTGTCATGAATGGGGCATGTGAAATTCCAAATTCTCCATCAGACATGCAGTCAAGATCGCAGGATGCAAAACAGCACCTCCACCGCACCACACGGGGGAGGGGGTTTGTACCTAGCAGACACTATCACCACCATGGATGCAGCCCAGACGTACTGTACATGCCAGCCGCATCGCCACATCAGCACAGGACTAAGTACGATGTGCAGGAAGTCCGGAGCTGCTCGGCACATGAGCCACACCTCGGTTCATTCTGGCTGGAGACTGATAAAAGTCCTATCCGTCGAGTTGCTTCGTGGTCCCACTCAGCAACGCGATGACCTGTAACCTACCAATTGATCAGGAGAGAAACGAACGGGTTCGACTCTACAGTCACGGTATTTAGATTTTCTCCAACTGCAACTCGTCTTAATAAAACCGTCCATTGCGCCCCTCGCAGCGCTGTGAGTACCGTGTACTCCGGCCTGGTAAGTAGATTAATAAACCGCTATCCCCAAACGGGATTTCCTCCTCGGAAAAGGATTCCAAAATCCGATCTCAAAGCCACATTCCTTCTTGCTGTTGAGTATATCGCCACCGCCCGAGAGGGGCGTTTGTAGAGAGTCAATCTCGCCAAGTTTCAAGCCTTCAGCCACCGGGAAGAGGATTTTTTCTTTTATTCAGACGGAGACGAGTATTTCGTATACTGGGCACTTTTACAGGATGATAGATACTCCGTGGTAGAAGGGCAGTTCTAACTACTAAGTAGCTACCTAGGCAAGGGCTATACATACCCCTCCTGAGCCAAAAAAGAGAGGAAAACACAAAGAAACGCATGCAGGGAAGGTACTCCCCTCACCAGGGAAGAAGAAAATAATTGAATAAAATAAAATAATGGTTATAATAATGAAAAAAATACACACGAAAAAGTCAAGAAACAATACTCCCTATGTAGAAAAGTAAATGCAAAATAAACTTTCTACTGCACCGACTCCTCCTAGATACTGTAAGTACCTCTTGGATGAATTCCTGGAAACCGACTCTCACGCATCCTTTGAGTACCCACTCTTTTCCTCCTCTTCCTCCTCCTCATCCTCCTCCTCTCCAAATCCAACCTGCAAGTTGTCTGCAAGAACCACCTGGCCAAACTCTAAGTTGCCTTGCAACTTTCTCCTACCTTTTCTTTTTATTTATTCGATTCGATTTATACTATACAAGATATTTTAGTTTTCTTGCATTTTTTTTTAGTATACCCTCTCGGTCTATCTCCGAAGGAAAATATAAGTAGTAAAATATAAATAAAAATTAAAAAATAAAAATTAAAAAATAATAACGGTTTCTCATTCTCATTGGAGGAAATTAGTCTTGCTTGATTTTGTACTTCTATTAGTACTACTACTACTACTTACTTACTTACCACCTCACTATTACCGGAGTGTAGTAGTATATTCTGTACTATTCCCTCCCTATCTATGCTATGGAGGGTACTAGTACCATCCAACCGCTTGCAATATCCTAAGTAGCGGAGCGGAGTAGTATTTGGTACTGTAAGTTGCATTTGCTTACGGCATACGGCATACGGCAAGGTAGGTCGAAATCTTATCCACCTACCGAAAGCGGAACAGGCCCCCCATTCGGGCAACATTCGCTGTTTCAGCCACATTCCGGGGCAAACAACAACTACTTACTTACTAATTCCGATGGCGGTGTGTGTGGCGCTGCAAGCAAATTATTTGCTTACTTAGTTATGTAGTATCTATTTAGTAAGAATGTGGCTAGTTAGTTTTAGAGATTGAGTTTTTCGAAGGAATCGGAGGGGATCGGATCGGATCTCGCATTCTTTCTTTTCTTGGGTAGGGGTATGTACGTTGGGAGGAAAAGTATAATCGTTTGGGTTGTATATTGATTCTTGTGGTAGTAGTAATGGTAGAATGGGTGTTTATGGTATTGTCTAGAGTAATGATCAAATGGTATGAAGGTCGGTTTTGGATGGATTTGTCACGTTTACTTGGAGCTAGCTTAGTCTTGAGAAATTGCAGGTAAATAGGTAGGTAGGTAGCGACAATCATGATTTGGTCTGAGATTGAATCTCATCCTTGGTGGGAGAAAAGCTACGTTACAAAAGTAGGGCTGAATGAGAAACGCACAAAATGAAGCAATAGGCAAGGACGTTCAAGTTTAGTAAAATCAAACTCTCACATGAAATGGAGCAGTAGTGGGCGAATGGTAATGTAGAAAAGGGGGAGAAATGGAAGGTCTCACAGGATCCGAAACAAACAGCCCTGGAAACCGATGGTGTAGTAGGCAAATGTACTGAAGTGTGCATCGAAGGAAGAGACGAACCCAAAAACTCCGGATGACCCCGTCACTCCTTGCTTAGTACAATGTGCAGAGAGAACAAATAGACGTGTAGAGGCAGAAAGAGACAAAGCCAAGTAGGTGAAGTCATGAAGTGTATCCCCGTACGCAAAGTCAAAGGCAGACTTGAGAGTCAAGAAACAAAAACACCCCACACCCAACAATAGTAACTCGCAAAGAACGCCCCGGGAAATGCCTCGTGAATAGTAAAATCTTTTGGAAATGCATTCGAAACCTCCAGACCCTAGACAATGTCGCAGGGTCAGGTATCCATCACAGCGTCTCCGTCCGCGTCGGTACCGTTGCGCTCGGCTTTGTCTGCAACGCCGTTCTCGTGCGCCGATAGAGCGGTGTCCTCGGCAGGCACCATAAGCTCAAGCTTCTCCACGTAGGACTTGCGGCTAACCGACTTGGTGAGCTTGGGCTTCCCCTCCACACCCTTGCCTTTGGAAGGGGTTACAGGCTCGACATTAGGCGTCTCAGCCGCTTCATTCTCCGGATCCGTAGTACCATTAGACGTGGGCAGCTCCTCGTCCTCACCGCCAACTGCGGTCAATTCGGGTTCGGTGGATACATGGGTCTGAGACGTCGTATCTGGCCCATCTGCCGGTATATTCTCCATATCATCATACGGCTCGTTCTCAATGCCATCCGGCTCTACGCTCGTAGAATCCACCGCAGGGGAGTCCATCAGTTTCGCGCTACGGCCGCGCCGAACACTAGCTGGATTTGCGGAAGGAGTCACGGACGTCAAAACGGATGCTCGTCTGGGAGTATTGCGGCCACTGGTCCGAACGGCAACTGGTGTCCCGCCCATCTTGGCGGATTTGCTGCCGAACGGTCGGCCAGGACGCTTCTTATGGGATGGTGCTTGCACTGGAGGATAGATCTCAAATCTCCAGGCAGGGACGTCTCCAGCAGGATTGGCCTCGGCCGGTGTGCTCGAGGTCGCCGACGCCGTCTTCGGATGACGGAAGCCGTTTACATTAGAGAGCATATCAGTAGAAGGAGGTCCAGCTGGCTCAATCGGAAGCTGTTCGGAGTCGACGTCGCCAGTCCCATTCGTGGTCGGAGGACCAGAGCCATCCTCCTTAGACTCGCCAACATCTGTTGGAGACTGTCGCTCTTCTTCGTTTCCAGACTCCTTCACATCCTCGCTTTCTTCATCCTCCAGGCCCTCCCGGGGTGCCACGGCGTGTAACGGGGCGCGATCAAACTGGGATTGGTTGCTCCGACCCATGATGTAAGGTGTCCATACGAGCGCGTCGGGGTTAAGCTGGACATATCCTTTGCTTTCCCAGCTGGCGATGCACTCCTCGAAATATCGGTAGTCAAGCCGCAAGGCGTAGGTCTTTGTCACCGGGTCTCTGACAAGCGCCCGCAAAGCTTCCAGACCGGACACGATGTCATCTGCGGTCATACCGGTCCGCTCAGATAGTTCGGTAATACTAAGCGGCGTCCTTTGACTCCGCAACTGGTAAGATAGAATGAGACGCCAGTAATTCCTATAAGAAACCAACCCCATATCCGATAGAGGCTTCTCCGGTGAGCCCGTCTTGCCTTCAATGCGCGTGAGCAAGTACGAGAAGTCGATGAGGAGGTTTCCATAACCTTTCCGTTGGTGAATAGGGAGTGTGAGAATGCAAGAGACATTATTAGCCGAGCTAGGCCGCTTCTCTTTGCTGAAGTAGCCAACAAAATGGCAGCCCAAGTCATCGAACTCCGTCATGACATAGAATAGAAACGGCTCAACATCATAGTAGAGTGTCTTCGAACCCAGGAACAACTTGGCGAGCAGGCAGAGATTCTGACAGTAAACAGGGTTTTTTCGTCCGTCAACTTCGAAGATCGATATGGACCCTTCACGATAAATCTCATCGCCCGGAGGGTGTTTCGCCGGGCATTTAAGCTTGTGGCGCCACGCGACGTAGTCTGAGTTCATGTATTTCAAGCAAAATTCGCAAATGTAGAGAATGCGATTGCGACTGTACTCCTCCGGGTATGGTGCCGCGTACCAAGTCTCAATCTCGTAGCCGCCAAAGTTGATGTATTTGATTCTAGACGGGGGACCGGACACCTTCTGCGACGCATGCTGTACAGTCTCCCCTGTGCTCTCAGCTTCTAGAGCTCGTCGTTGCCACTCTTCCTCCGCTTTTTGGCGGGCCTTTTCGAACCTTTCGCGGTCGAGGTGAGTTGGCAGTGTCTTGGAGGTATCCGCATCCGTCTCGGTCAGGATGCCCCCATACGGTTTGCCCTTTAACTCATCCGTCTCACGGTCGCTAAATGAATAGAAAGGGGTGTAATAAGAGGCGGGCGTAATCGGTGCAAAATGAGTATGAGGCTCGTGAGCGACGGGTGGTGGCTTTGGGGTCCTTCTGCTTCTCATCTGTGACCTGCTGCGAGAATTGAGAATTTTAGACAGCTTGGACTCGTTGAGGCGAAACGCCATCACAAGACGCTCAAATTGTTTCAACACCACGCGACAGTGCTCTTGCTCGTTCCTACGCGTACGTCGCGAACGAGTCCGTACTGGGGACATGCCATCAGCTGTCTCAGCCATCTGTTCACGAGAGTCCGCACGATCGTAGCGCAACGGCGTCTGGCGTTGCCGTTTGCGAAGCACCGGCGCATGCTCCTCGATCTCAGCAGAGAGTGACATGGTCTTTCTCTTTCGCAGCGACCGAGAGCTATTCAATAGTTCTTCGTTGACAGTGACTGTGTTGAAAATTGAATGGAAATCGGAGCCGTCTTCACCCGTATGAGCCGGCAGGAGCTCCTTGCGCATGTTTTTCTGTCTGTTTTTCCGTTGCGGCGCCGCGCCATCTTCCGCACTAGGCTTCAACTTCTCGCGCACGCACGTCGGGCACCTCCACGGGTTCGCATCTAGACGGGTCAGCACGAGGACACTCTCGGACACTCTAGAGGCAATTTATTTCAAAAAGCAACGTACCTTCTGCATCGCCTAGTGCGTTTTGCTCGCGGGCACACTGCCGATGAGCTGCCGGGTTGCCGAGTCAGTAATGATCGCCCAATATCCGGGGAAATTATAGTTTGGATGGGGCCGCAACCCAACGTACAATGATCGCCGCAGACAGCGCATGTCAAATATTCCTCAAACTCCTCACTCGGATCATTATCTTCATCTTGCCCACAAAATCTGTCCAACCAGTTAGCCGGGTTTCCATGGGTATATTGTCGAACAAGGCATGGGCCAGGTCCCCACTCACATGCAGTTTCCGCGGACCGTGGTCTCCGCCTCCGCATCCTCATGGTCATTGCTTTCGCCCTCCCACTCTTCATCCGACTCATGACTGCTCGATGAAGAACGGTGCGCCTCCTGGTCACTGTCACTCTGGTTTTCGAATGCCGGATCTGCCTCCGCATCAGCGGCCTCCGACGCCGCATCGTCATCGTCGGCAGACTGGCCATTCTGAGGCACTTTGACTGCGCCAACCGGCTCGGTATCGTTCTGATCTCCGACCAGACTCATCTCATTATCCGGCTCCCCTTCTGCGTCCTGATCCTCCCCAAGGTCTCCAGTCGCAGTATCGTCCGCAGCCTCTCCGGTGAAAGCGCGGTGCGCGGCGTCCTGAAGCTGCTGATCCATCTGATACAGGTCCGTTTCCTCCTCCCCTTCCGCATCCTGGTCACTGTCCACTATATCGGCCGGGGTCTTCGACCCGGGGTCGTCGTTGGCCAGCGGTACAATAGCCGGCATAGTGTATGTCACGGTGGTCGCCAGGGCTGTCACAATAGTCGCCAGTTAATTATTCGGGGATTTGAGATACAAGGCAAGCCTAGGTGTTGAGGCTATTCAGGCTCCCCGCGAAAGTAGACGATCATCTGGTGCCGCGCGTGAAACGGGCATCGGGAAGCATAGAACGAATTGCCTGGGGCGCCACAGCTCTGAAGACCACGCACTGTAAACAGAGATCCGCACAAGATAGAAAGCTCGATTCCCTACAGCAAGCGCATGCTTTCCCAGCAAGGTCAGTGAGGAGTAGGTAGCAACAGCGGGAAGCGGACAATGGCAAGCAACACGTGTAGCGACAGGGCGGAAAACGTACCGTGCCCACAAACAGAGCAGAGACTCCGGATCAAGCAGAAGTAGACGCGTGTAACAGCCAGGGAAACGCCGTCTCAAGTCCACTTGCGCAATCAACGCAATCGTCGGCGGCCTCTTTGCCCCTTCTCCTGCCCGTGAGGTTGACGGTCGTGCTGACTCAGCCGTCCCGCCTAAACCGCTTTGGGCCAACCTCCAGACCTCGTCGACGAACGGCGGATTCCCGCGGCCACACCAGCTTCACCTTTCCCCTCGCTGCTACTCCAATTGAGCCTTGTGCATTGCTCTTTTCCGGTCTTCTCGACTTCTATTGTCATCATGGGTGTTCCCTTTGAGGCTCTTCTTCCCTTTGGTATCATCATCGGAGTACGTCCAGCGACCGTTTCCTCCCCTCAATTGTTTTCGACTTGGCGGGTACTGACCAATGCGTGACACAGTCGTTCACTGTCGGCGGTGCCGGCTTGTGGGCGGTCCGGAAATGGGACAACGAGGGCAAGATGCCGCGGTGGAACAAGGACAAGTGGGATAGAGTAAGTGAACCTGCCAGTTACCCGATGCGACCGGGATCAGACGTACTAACTCTTTTACAGCAAAGTATGTGATAACCTCGATTTGACGTCGTGCAACATCCAATTGGCAATCCCCTATTTCAATCTTGAAGCAGAAGCAGCGAACTAACCATCGACTCCCCCCGCCTACCAGTGATGGAGAGAGACCTGAGAATCACGGGCACGAAACGAGGCCAATCGAGCAACCATGAAGCTCCCAAGGGATTCGAGCTCAGCAACCCCTGGAAGGTACGAACCAGCACCATCAGCAGCAGTGAGCGAAGCAAGATACTAAGCTGTGGCAGATCGAGAAACGGATTTTCTAGACAGCATGGGTTGTCACACGTCATGTCCTTATTCCCACCTGTTCCTTATTTATTCGGCCGCATTACTTCCGAGAGAAATATCCGCGCAATGAAAGATTGTTTGTATCATACTATAAGAATTATCTGGCCGGCTGGGTACACTGCCAGGTAGAATTTGTCTAAGCCTTTGTTTCACACGTCTATATCTATTTGATCTCAGATACAAAACCGCGGATAGCCTCGACTTCATAATCGCGGAGGTGCATATCAAACCACTGTTCCAGGGCTTTGACGCGATCGGCTTCCCTTTCCAGCGTCTCTACAACCTCCGTCTTTCCAAACTGTCTCTTTTTCACCTCCCGCCCAACGAGAAAATACATCCCCTGCACCTCACTCGCTGCCTCATCCATGATGAACCTCGTACAAACCAGCGACTGCGTGAACCAGCTGGTGGGCCGCTGACTCGTCGCATAATTCATGATCTCGAAATCCTGCGGCAGGAACTCGGTCCCCAGGAATGAGTACATGGGAATCCACCTGCTGTCAGGCGTATACCTGATCTGGTAGATCCAGACCTTCTGCGTCTGGTCCGCATATTCAGGCAGGGGCTCATGAACGAGACGCATCTCCGTCGGGGCCATGCAGACCAAAACGACATCTTCTTTCAGCGGTAGGGGCCGGGTAGGCCCATTACCCCCGAATCCGACGTCAACCTGCACAGCCATTAGCTTGTAGTCACCAAGATACTTAAGATCCTAGGATAAGCATACCGCATACTTTTCCCCCTCAATCAGCACAATCAGCACCATATGCGACCTATACCATCATTAGTATATCTATACCACCATCCCCATAGAAAATACTTCTAGTATAGATAAGAAATAGGAAAACAAAAACATACATCCCCGTATACAACCTCTCCAACCCCTCCTTCGCCTGCCCCGTCGCAGCCAAACACACCCTCCCACCCGTCGCATAAACCGCATACCCTAGAGACTTCAACACCCCATACAGCAGGGTATTGTTCTCCATGCAGTAGCCATCCAGCCTACGCGTGACTAACTTTTCGAACACGCATGCGGGGCGGATATCAATGGTCCGGTGGTTAGAGTAATGCAGGGCTGAATTTCCCCAGGGAATGGATACTAGATGTCGTCGTTGGATCTCGTATAGAGTACCCAGGGGATCGGTTTTCACGGCTTGTTGTGCTTGTTGTAGTCTGCTGCTGGTGGCGGATTCATTGGAACCGTAGTGGATCCGCTCGAGGTAGAGGGTGAGTTGGTCGGGGGTGTAGGAATAGGTATTTGATGTCATTTTGGATGTTTGTATATTGAGGACTAGTATGTATGGATAATGTGTTTCGGAGATATAAAGATGGTAGTAGTAAATGTGGCCACGTTAGGTTATCTAGCTGTCATGAAATTCTACGGAGATCCGCCGGCGTTTTGCGGATGAAGAGGGGGGAGGGGAGTTTTCAGTAGGTACCCCAGGAACTAACTAAAACTACTAAACAAGTTACTTATTGATAACTATCTCATTGGATGGGACTGACTCGATTGGGTCCGAGGGTTCAATCGGGCCTCCCCCCCCACATTTACTATCCATGTTCGGGAGTGGCGGTGACATTTGTCAGGGACGGTCCGGGAGGGAGATAGATGGATGGCACATTGTATCTATACTGTTAGTATTAAGTAGTGAATAGCTGTTGTCGGATGAATGGGGAATAGGGAATAGAGGAGCGGAGTTTAACAGACGGGATGCATGTAGATCCGATCGGTCGAATGGATAGAAAGTATCATTACTATCTATTTTGTGTGACTATTACAAAGTAGGATGTTGTGCCTATTTAAGACATCTGGATGCCGACACATGATGTCAATGCAATTGATCCTCGGTTATGCAGGAAGAATTCTTTGCAGCTTATCTGATCGGATTCAGATTCACTATCCTTATACCCCTCCATATATCAATCTACTACTTACTCCGCATAAGTAGCAACTCAGTGTATCTACACACTTCAATTCAATCCAATAATCATGTCAACCCTCGAAGAAAAGATCTCCCTCTTATACAACTACTCCGCCTGTGATGTACATCCCTCCCATCCCCTCCCTCCCCTTCACCCACCTACCCATCAAAAACATCCATCCAACTAATAAAATAATAACATCAGGTCTCCGACGCCCTCCTCAAACTCCAACCCGTCCCTCCCAACACCCCACCCCGAGCAGGCTACATCGCAGACCTAAGTACATCCCCCTCTCCCCAATCCCAATTCCTCCCTACCCATCATCACCACCTACCTACCTACCTACCTACTAACATCAAAAAAGCACCCTACTACCCACCCACCCAAGATCCATCCTCCACCACACCCTCCAAACTAATCGCCCCAGCCAGCACCCTCCAATTCATCCCCAAATCCGCCCCCACCCCCTCTCCTCCAACATCAAAGGCAATCCCCCCCTCAACGCACTGGTCCGACCTGACCACCCCCTCCACCATCCTCGTAATCTCCCAACCGGGAGACCAGCACTGCGCCGTCGTCGGGGGCATCATGGCCCTGCGGATGAAAGTCCGGGGTGTGCTTGGCGTGGTAGTGGACGGGAGGGTGCGCGATCGCGCGGAGCTCAAGGCCTCTGGGCTGGGGATCTGGGCGAGGGGAGGGTCGACGGTGGGGAGTGGGGCGGAGGCGAAGCCCGGGGAGATGGGTGGGGAGGTTTGTGTTTCTGGGGTGATTGTACGAGAGGTAAGTCATTTTTCCCCTGTTGGGGGTTTAGGGTTTGAGGGTGTTTGTATTGGCTAATGGTGAATGGGTATACAGGGAGATATCATCTTCTGCGATTACGAGGAAGGAGGAGTGGTGGCTATACCTCGGGAGTTGCTGGATCGGGTCCTCGAGGTGATGCCGAAGTTGGTGGGCATGGATGATAAGGTTAAGGAGGCGGTGGAGGGAGGGATGAATGTCTTTGAGGCGTTTGGGAGGTTTAGGGGGAAGATTTAGGTCTACTCTTCTACTCTACTGTATAGATAAGTAGTGGAGTGGTTGGTAGGTTCAATTTGTATACAGTATGGTTGGTATAGTGGTGTGAAGACCAGCTTGAAGTATAACGTATTATTAGATACAAATCGCTAGGAGACACAACAAAATCATCAATCTAAGTAAGTTACACACAGCCTTTTTGATTTACTCCGCAACCCAAACGGCCGCCATACCCATACCTGTGCCCACGCACATGCTGCTGACGCCGATCTTCTTGTTCGTCCGCTTCAGCTCCGTCAGCAGCGTGCTGATCTGGCGCGAGCCCGTGCAGCCGAGCGGGTGTCCGAAGGCAATTGCACCACCCTTGGGGTTGATCTTCTCCTGCGGCAGACCCAGCTCGTTGATGCACCAGACGCACTGCGAGGCGAACGCCTCGTTGATCTCGTAGATGTCCACGTCGTCCTTGGTGATGCCGGCCTTCTCCAAGGCCACGGGGATGGCCTTCCACGGGCCGATACCCATGAGCAGGGGCTTAACACCGACGACGCTAGCAGCGACGTACTTGCCGATGATCTTCTGTCCCAGGCGCTCGGCCGTGGAGCGCTTCATCAGCAGCACGGCGGCAGCACCGTCGGAGATCTGGGAGGCGTTTCCGGCGTGGATGGATCCGTCCTTGGCGAATGCAGGCCGGATCTTGCCCAGAGACTCGGGGGTGATGCCGTCGCGGATGCCATCGTCGGCCTTGACGGTGATAGTCTTCTCTTCACCGGACTTGGGATCCGTCCACTTGACCTCCAGAGGGATGATCTCCTCATTGAACAGACCGGCTTTCTGGGCCTTGACGGCCTTCTGGTATGAGGCGGCAGCGAAAGAGTCCTGGGCTGCACGGGTGACGTTGCGGTCCTTGGCCATCTGCTCGGACAGAACACCCATGGGAACCTTGCAGTTGGCCGACTCGGGGTGAGCCTCGAGAAGCTCGGAGAACTCGGTCACGGCACCGGGGCTGATGCTCGTTAGCTTACACATCACAGAGGGTTGAGGTGAGGGGGCAGAACTTACCCGTATTGAGAGGACATGCTCTCGACACCAGCACCAATACCAACATCGATCATGCCCGATTTCACGGCATTGGCAATATCCACGATCGCCTGAAGACCGCTAGAGCACTGACGGTTCAAACTCTTGACAGCAGTAGACTCGGGGAAGCCCGCCACCAGGGCGGCAGCACGGAATTCCGTCGCACCACCACCCGGGGCAAGGACGGAGCCGACAGCGATGTCGTTGACCTGGCTGGGGTCGATGCCGCTGCGGTCGATGACCCCCTTGAAGACACCGGCCAGCAAGTCAGCGGCAGCGGTGTCCTTGAAACCACCTTTTCCACCCTTTGTAAGAGCCGTACGCAGAGCGCAGGTCACGACGATATCATCGGGGTGCTTCTCCGTGATGGCGGAGACTCCCTTCTTGCCACCAGGGCCGAAGTGGGAGGCCACCTGGGACAGACGTTGCTGGGCTAGTAACGCATAATCGTTAGTTTAGGACCCTTATCGAGACAGATAGAGGCTACTGTAGACATACCAGACGACATGATGACGTCAACGGGAATTCGAATATAGAAAAATGAGATGCGCTAGAGGTATCTCCAAAGGAAAAGAGAAAAAAGGTTTTGAAGAGACTGAAGATACGAAGAACTGAACCCCTGATCTTATAAGAATCTGGGGCAACGTGGAGAAAGCCAGTCAGTTGCAATCAAACCGGCTGGGGCTGCTCAGCTCTGCTTCAATGAACCGAGGCTTATGCGCATCATTGTTGTTCCGCGGAGGCGGGTCACGGGATGTCGGTCCACGAGACAGCGGTTTCATGTGAAAAAGCAATGCACTAGAATGGCTGCTGGGTAATGAGTTGCATGTGCTGCTTTTGGGGGGTGGATGCATAGTGGTACGTCATGCGATCAGCAGGACCAAAGATGAAGGCAGATAGTATTATGGTCTGGTGGTGTCCTGTACTAGTGATTAGTGATCTTGATGCATACTAACTAGTGTCACATGCCTATGTAATTGCTTTGTTTCGAAATATATATCAAGTTTAAACTCATCCTTACATCCTCAACGATCACACTCTACCACACTATATGCAATGAAACAAACGGTGTAACAGACAATATTGAATTATATACCAACCTAGGAAGAATATCCCAATACGTAGGAGAAAATAGTAACAAGTCAGTTAAAACAATGATAATCCACCACACAAACCAATCACCACCGAGCGGAACCCAACCTACGCCATCAGGCTAGTCTCTCCGCGGGCGGAATCCCACCCGCCCGGCGACAACTTTTCCTCCGCAATTCAAGATCATCCCATCCATTGACCGACCCTCTATAGTATCACCATCAACCTCAATCCACCCCTGCCTCACACCGGCAATGACTTCCTCCCTCCTCTTCCCGCGGCGCCTCGCCGCGCTCACACTATCAAAGCCCCTATTCCCAACACCACAAGCAGCAGCAGCAGCAGCAGCTACCCGCACCCTCCCACACCTTCACCACACCCAAATACAACAGGTACGCCTCCAATCACTCAACCAACCAACCATCCAAAATATAACATAATCTAACAATCAAAACCCCCAAACAGCAGCAGACCCGCCCTTTATCCCAAACCCCCCATACCCTCTCCTCCCCCTTCCGCCTCAGCACCAACAACAACCCGAACACATACGACCCCGAAGAAGGCGAATACTACAGTCCCTACAAACCGAAACGTCAATGGCCACCGGACATGTCGAAGCTCTCCCCGAAGCATCAGTTCCGGCTAGAACGGAAGTATCGTCGTCGGGCGGCCCTGAAATACGCTCGGCCGAAGTGGGTTAAGGCGACGAAGATTACGCAGTGGGTGGTTATCGGGTGTATGTCCATATGATCTATTCCCCGTCTGTATTGATTTGGCTTGGCGATGGCGGCAAATAATACGTGTGACGTGAAATTTGCGAGGTTGGCGGAAGGCTAACGTTTATAATGATGGAATTTAGTTGTTCTGGTGTATGCGTTGCTGTTTATGGAGTGGGATGAGCGTGGGAGTCCGTTTGATGAGGTGAGTAATCTTTATTTTGTCTGTTGGATATAATGGAGACAGTTTGTTGACTGTGGTTAGATTCGACGGACCTTCTTTGCGGGTGTCAAGGGTGCTTTTTCGACGCCGCCGCCGCCTCGTCCTGTGAAGAGGTCGGAGGATGAGTCGGGTGCGCAATAATCAGGTCAGGCCAGGTGCTGGAGGTTTACAGCGGTATTTCATTAGACTAGACCACTCCGTTCAATCTACACTGTATAGTATCCTATCCTGTACAACTATCTTATGATTGGAAAATATAATGACAGCGAAGCTTAAGCCGCTCATGTTGACAACAGTAGAACTAAGCATAATCCACATCGGTCATGTCGTGCCTGCTATAACGCATCTGTCCAAGAAAAAGAATGATCGGCCTGACATGCGATCAAAGAACGTCAATATCGTCAGGTCTGTGGCCCTATGCCGTCATGAGTCGTTTCGCCGTGGCCGTCAAGTGACGGTGAGATGCACCCAAAACACCGCAGAAATGCCAACGCCGTCCAATCCCCATTCTCCAAAGTCACAATGATGAATAACAAACAGATCAGGTAACAACAACAAGTCAAAAACAGTAAAAGCCGTCATAATGCCGGGTCAACGTCGCCAACCAAGTAGAGACGTGACCGGTCTGCGCAGCCATAGACTGACGTCTAAAGCCAATTCCCAAGGCCACTGTTGCCTTGGGCCCCGCCACGGCTAGCAGGGACATCCAGCGCAAGTTCCAGCTTGGGAGGCTGTTCGTCCAAGACACCCTTTCTGGGGCTTCCAGCTGCTGCCTTGATAGGGGACTTGCTCGGCGATCCAGGCTCCGGCCGAGGAGGGCCCTCGCGGACAGAAGTGTATGGCCACCCGTCATCTACAGCTGCAGCAACCCATGTCTTCAGGCAATCGTGCACAGAGGAATAAAACTTCTCCTTGCATGTTCGCAAACTGCCGCCCATGACTTTCTCGAATCCCGACGCTCGGAACTCATCTCGGAGCTGGTTACGTTCTTCACTCGTTGGCAATGACGCCACCAGGCCATTCATGAGGTCCAGGTGCGCAGCCAGGTAGTTAGTCGCATCCCATTCCACGCCACCAACATACGGAGCGGCGGGAACTGGAGGCCTAGGGGCAGGGAAATGACGCTGCCGGTAGCTCATACACGACTTATCGTCTTTCAAGATCGGGATCACGTTGAGATGATGCAGGAAGATCCAGAAAACTTCCTTGGTCACATTGGTAACCTCCTTGCACCAGACTCGGTAGGGGCGTGACTGATATATATTCGCGATGAAGCTCAGAGGCTGACTCTCCTCCGGGGGAGACGGGTCGCGTAGGTAGGATAAGATGCGTGAAGCCCGGCTGGCTGCCATCTCGTCGGACGATACAGCAGAGAGCTGAGTAAACAGGAGATTGATGATGATCCCACGGGTGGTGTACTCGCTTGGGCCCTTCTTCTCTTCGTCAAATAGCATTCGCAGCAATGCGGGGAACAGCTCGCCCTCGATGTTGGTGAGATGCTGCAGAGCGATGGATGTCGTGCAAAGAGCTTTTAAGCATAACAATGTTTCGTGGAGCAAGGTATCTTCATGCTCTTCCCTATTCAAGTTATGAGCCCCCGGTCTACCAATCAGCGAATACGTTAAACTCACCTCCATTCAACCTTCATGATCCTGTAGAGCAGTTGCACCACCTCATCCATCCCACCGTCCGCAATGAACGTGTCAACCCAGCTGACAGTTTCATTCCGGAGGAGGATGCGAAGCTTGTGCATCTTCCCAACCTCAACCATTTCCGGCTTCTGAATTTCTCTCAGATAATGCACAAAGTCCGACGGATCAGCTGCAGTATCACAAGCTGTGGCAGAAAGTGAGGTAGTGGAAGCTGACGGGGTACCGAGCCTGGAGAATCCTGTGGGCTGCGAATAGTCTGCCGACTTTGGACGTCTATAGAAACTTCCGCTATCGGGGCGCTTCTTGGGCGAAGAGCTGCCTTTGGAGAATGAGAAGCCGCGACTGCGGGATCGCGAGCGAGATCCTTTGCTGTCTTGGCCATGGCGGTCCTCCTTTGGCTCCTTCTTGCGCCCGCGACGACCGGTACTATCTGTACCACTAGCACCAGCGCTATGCGGCGTAGCATTTTCAGCTCGATCCTTCATGATGAAATCTGCCTTTATGTTGGTGTCCAAAGACCTCATCTTGTCTCGCATATTATGAGGTATATTTCTAGCATCCTGTCTCATTATTAGTCTAGGCTCTTGATGCCAAAAAACAAGGCTAGTTCAAGATGTACTTACCAGTAACTTTTCGAACTCGCTCTCAAGCTCCTTGCCGGTCAACCGTTTCTGCAGTTCAGCCTCCTGCTCTTTTGCATTGAATGCTGAGATTGCCGCTTGTACGCGAGAGAGTCGTTTCGGGCTTGCCTCGGGTCTGGGTTCTACTGGGGGATGGTATTCCGGGCGTGAGAGTGCTCTGGGCCTCCCATGTTTCTTGGGCGAGGCGGGTTCTGGTTGGTTACCCGGAGCCAGCTGGTTCGCCGTCATGCCATCTATAGGATCCATTAATTCTTTCACCTTGCGATTGCCCGCGAGGTAGTCCGATTTTGGGCGTGGCTTGGGATCCCCGCGTGCTCTGAGAGAGGGTCCATCGTAGTCATAGAAGTTTCGCTGAAGAGTGGGACCATACTCCCTAGGGGTGTAGAGGGAAACCTCTTCCTGTAAAGTCCTACGCTTGTGCTGGGAACTGGAAACCTCAGGCTGGTTGTAGTACGGCGGTGTTGGGTAGTGGCCCCACATTGGAGAGGGCATGCTATCGACAGGGTCCGATGGGCTGCGGTTTTCTTTGTCCCGGGCGCTCTTCGAGTTTTCTCCCTTTCTTCCGCGTTGGGATCGTTTCAGGATAGCCGTGAGACTGTTGGCCGACTTTGCTTTCTTTGGCTTCAAGTTCGGTGCTTCGTCATCTGGCGTCTCATCCGACTTGTCCTTGCGTTCCATATAGCTCTTGAGAGATTTCAGTGAGACGGCGCTTTTTGTCTTTTTGTGTAGAGTGTGTTTCCCTTGCTTTCCAGGTGATCTCTGGGTTGAACTAACGTCTGCTGAATCCCGGTTCGGGGCTATTTCTGCCAGTGGCTGTTCCGCAGGGTGGTAAGGTCCATCGACTGGGGGCGCATATGGGCTGCCACTAGGCTGGCCTGTTTCAACGACTCTCGGGGCGAGGACATCATCTGCAGATGAAGTCCGTTTGTGGGCCTTGGATGACCAGATAGCTCGCAGGACGGATGGTTTGGTAGATCCACGGGAGGAATCGTCAAAGATGCTCGGGGGTTGTATACTGGGAGCCATGTCTTATCGCCTTTGGCCCGAAACTGATTAGGAAGCCACAGGCTGTGTTAACAGATGAGAACAGCCATCACAGGATGAAGGTTATGGAACGGGTAGGCGCAGGCGACTCACGGTGAAAGGGTGCTCCCGCGTAAAGATAGATCGAACACCAGCGAAGGATACGAACGTAGCGGAAAATTCTATGCAAAGCAGGATAACAAGGACGTGTAATAGTAAAATACCGACGACATTGATGAATGTCAATTAGGAGAAGGAAATGAGGTCAGACAAAAAAAAAAGGTAACAAGGTAACTAAGGAAGAGAAGAGAAGACACCGGTGCGAAGGAACAGGAGACACACAGCAGCAATAGCAAACACCAGAGAGTCGACCTCAGGTGGGTAGACCGGGAATTTGAAGCCCTTCGAAGGTCTAAGACGGGCAGGAGCCGTAAGCATTCCCCCACTGCATAGCCTAGTCTGCCAACGCCGTTGCCAAACGGCTGGAGATGGGTGCACCGCAGTGAAGCGGAGGGTGTAAACACTGTGCGGGCAGGGAGGTTGCTGGGGGCAACCGCGCCTCCGGTCGCGCCGGAGAGTGCATCACCCCGTCATGATCGTCTATCTATCAATCGGGCAGTTAATTGATCGGGCAATCATATCACTTCCATCATCCTCCGTGTCCAGCCCGTCCAGAAAGCATATCCGATCACCCGTCATAGTGAGCTGGGGCCCGTCGCGATGGATATTGGGGTCGATGTCATAGTGGAGGAATAGCCGGCATGGAACCGGCTATTGAATGGACCATCACAATCTGCTTGGGTCGGAGTGGGTGAGAGGTCATATATAATGTCATTGGATAACCAGGAATATGGACAGAGTAGTATATTTGTTCAAATATAATGCCGTCATCATTGTGATCAGTAATAGCTGATGTGGGTTTCTGTTCCTCTTCTTTTCCTCATAGTCGTATCCACTGTTGGATGTCAACACGATGGGCTCTTGATCTGATCTGTTGGCATGCCAAATCGGGACTAGCCCGGCGCATGATGTAGTTACTTCCAGTCTAGACCACTACCACTATGCTCTCTCTGTATATACTTACGCTCTGCTCTCACCAGTATTTGCTTGATAAATAACTTATTGCTCTCTTTGCTTTTGCATCCCCACGCTAATCATTATGGAAGCCTCTACTGCTCTGGCCGATATCAAACGATGTGAACAGCAGGCAAGGGGTGCACATTGCCCCTATAACCTACTCGATTTAGGAAATAGAAGACGACCTCCTCACTGCTCTAGGTAGCCATTTAAAGGCCTCTGTCACAGATTTTCGGGAGTCAAGACCGTTTCTCAAGTCTAAGATCAGCAACATGAGAAAAGGGGTATCGCTCGGAAGATTTGAAACAATTTGTGCGACTTGCGATAGCTGAAAAGCAACCTCCTGGAGTAAACCAACAATTCCCATCTCACAATAAATTAGATTCGAATCAAGTGATTACTCCCATACAGGAAAATGACCAGGATATTCAAGAAGCCATCTGAAGTCTGTGAGAAGTGTAGGACATACATTGTTACTGACCATTTGCTTGATGCTACACAATGTCTACAGGACTCTCGATCCGAGTCGTCTGATAGCCGTTTAAACTTCCAAGCACTGACAGACGGTCTTGTCCTATTTTAAGATACTAATTGCTCACGTTAACCTACAGCAGGGATTAATATCTAGAGAAACCCTTGGAAGGATGCCCTGGGTATTGCTGGGAGACCTGTGTGGGCAGTCAACTCTGATATACCAATACCTAGAGGGTCAAAGCCGAACGCAGATTGAATATCTGACTTCAGTGGCCACAAGGGCTACATCGGTTGACTAGTACAATGGACACAAACATCCAGCATGGACCGTCTTCCCTTTAGACCTACCAATACAACAGCTGGTTATAGAAGCATATTCCACTCGATGTAGGTTGTGGATGCAGAACTCAGGTGGGTTCCTCAATGCCAACTATGCTGTTGATCTGGGGACTAGCATGCATCTTGCTTAGTTTTCAAAGTACCTAATATATCGAAAGAATAACTTAAAAAAGCCATGACTGTCCATCCAGCCATCTTGCATAGAGTAATAGTTGCCGTGCGATGGACATCAATTGGGGGAGCTCTAGCAATAAATAGCCTTTGAGAGGATCACCACTGGAGTTTTGTCTTCGAAAGTGCGTCTTTTTCTGATTGCCATTACGCGTTCTCTGACCCGCAATTGGTATACCAAGAAATCGTTCGGAGACCAGTCAAACATGCTGACCGAGGTATTTTGTCGCCTATCTTGTGAATTTGGTAGCATAGCGCTGGGAAGAAACCCCTGAAGCCATTCGGGCATAGGATCTAGACACTTGGCTCAAGGGTTGGCGAATCCATCAAAACCTGTTGCGCGATTAAAGTGATTTGGAATGGTGCTTTCCACGATGTTACCTCGAAGCTACAACGGTCCGGATCCATTCGCAAAAAATGGTCCGATATCGAAACAAAGATCTTGGACCCATTGATTGCCGACGCGGCAGCAGCCGCACGGAAGCACCAGAATCTCGCGGTCCCAGATTTCGGCCCCTATGTGTAAATTCTACAGTACAACCTGCCCACTATCAAGGAAATCATGCCGTTGATGTACTACGAAGACGCCAATTTAGGCGCTTAGATCCCGTGGAAGTGGTCGAATCAGAGGGAAGACAAAGGCCAAGCAGATCGATCAGCTGCAGCAAGGGGAGGACAAGGCGTATCACGGGACTTCAGGATTCTATGACTTGGCTGCCAAACCACCTCCTACCATCTATCAATGTGTCTATCTTCTGGGTCCATTAAACCCTTTCCTTCCGGTGCCCATGGGGTATCTATGCAGACTCCGTTTTTCCTCGCTGAAATTCAATGTGTCACCGAATCCACGAGAAACACAATGTTGCCTAGAATTGATGTTTTTAGTCGGTCTGGGCGGCCCAGTTGGCCACACTTCACCGCGAACAGCCTCAGAACCGCATGCCGTCATGCTACCAAAATTCTGAATCTCCCCCTCCTCTTCCCTCTCCTGCTTCCGACTGGAGTGAATGTTACTGATTTTATCTTCTGGACCCATCTTCCATCGTAACAACTGCATTTGAACACTTAGCAGTCGATCTATCTATTTCTTCCGACCCTCTGCCCTGTTCCGCAGTGGACGTGTCTACAGCGACTACCGCAATCGGGCAGTTTCGGGCAGGCTTCCCCGCAGGGTCCTTGAATCCTAGACTGACGTCCCGAACGTGGCGTTGCCTAAATACTCCGACCTCGTGGTTATCGGAATAGCTGCAATTGCTAATATCTCCAAATCGTGTCACTGAAGAGCTTCTCAGTCCGCCATGAATTGTCCTTCGCGCACCGATGACACCCTCGAGCACCCGGGATGGAACCAGAATCCGCCGGCGCTGAATGCCGACGTTACCACTCGAAGCGATTTCAACGGCATTGCGAACTCGAAGGTGCATCGGAGACACGCAGGCGGTATGGGGGGAGCTGCAGGTGAAGGAATTGCAGCGATGGATCATAGACCAAATAGTCTAGATGGAAACGAGCCCGAGATGGAGAAGAAGACACCCGGCGAAGTGATCGCTGCCGCTCCTGGGGACCAATCACCCAGGACGAGCAGCGAATCACCTCGCCGTCCTTTCAACACATCAACCTTTTCTTTCTTTCTCCGTCTCGCTCAAAGTATCAAGAAGTTTGGTCGCTTCGTGGGCCCGGGATTCTTGATCGCGGTAGCTTACATTGATCCGGGAAACTACTCCACCGATGTCTCTGCAGGCGCGGAGTTTCGCTATGCTTTGCTCTTCATCGTCCTAGTGTCCAATCTTTTTGCAATCTTTCTACAGTCGCTGTGTATTAAGCTCGGCACTGTGACCGGGCTCAACCTGGCGGAAAACTGCAGGGAGCACCTACCCAAGTGGTTGACCTACATCCTGTACGTTTTTGCGGAGGCCGCCATCGTGGCAACCGATATCGCAGAAGTAAGCAGCTAATATCCCCCCTTTTGCTTTCGGATGCTGGTGCTAACCTGGTTTCCTAGGTTGTCGGATCTGCCATCTCGCTCAACCTTCTCCTGAATATCCCTCTGGTGGCGGGATGCGCAATCACACTAGCCGATGTTCTCTTCATCTTGATATTCTATAGACCGAATGGCGCCATGTGGGGTCTGCGTCTGTTCGAGTTCTTTGTCATGCTGTTGGTCCTGGGAGTGGTGATTTGCTTTTGCATTCAACTCGCTCTCATTAAAGAACAGTCGGTCGGAGCTGTTTTCCGGGGCTACTTGCCTTCGTCTGCCATCGTGCAGTCCAATGGGTGAGTGGCCCGCTTCGTAAATGACCGAGACATTGCGCTTACTAACTTCCTATCTAACAGTCTGTATCAAAGCTGTGGTATCCTCGGTGCTACGGTGATGCCTCACTCCATGTTTCTTGGCAGCGGAGTTGTCCAATCGCGACTGAAGGAATTCGATGTTACCCAAGGCTATGTCGATCCCTCCGTCTGCCTTGGAAGCACCAACGGAGAAGTGGAATACAGGCCGTCAATCCAAGCCATTCGGGGATGTCTGAAGTACTCCGTCATTGAGCTTACGTTGTCCCTCTTTACATTTGCCCTGTTCGTCAACAGCGCCATTCTCATCGTTGCTGGTGCTTCCTTGTACGGCACTTCGGGAGCTGATGAAGCAGACCTCTTTGGCATTTACGATCTTCTCTCTAGCTCCATTGCCCCGGCTGCAGGTCTGATCTTCGCATTGGCCCTGCTCCTCTCAGGTATCTCCGCCGGAATCGTCTGTACCATGGCTGGACAAATGGTCAGCGAGGGAATGCTGAACTGGAGTATCAGACCTTGGCTCCGGCGACTGGTCACGCGGTCTATCAGTATCATCCCTAGCATAATCATTGCAGCTGCTGTCGGCAAGGAGGGATTGAACAAGACTCTAAACGCCAGCCAAGTGGTTTTGAGTGTCATCCTGCCGTTTGTCACCGCTCCTCTGGTTTACTTTACGTGCCGCAACCGTTACATGACCGTCCCTACGGATAGAAACTTCTCCGGTGAGAATGCCTCGGCCGACGGAGTCAAGATGAGAAACAACTGGTTTGTTACTGCCATCGCTGTCATTGTTTGGGTAATCATTGCGGTCATGAACGTGGCTCTGCTCGTCCTGATTGGACTCGGCAAGGCCTAGAGCGTGAAACAAATGGAACGCCGAACTGAAGGGGACGACATTTCTTCGAAAGGAAGTGTCGCTGGAATGTGCAAGCCGTGTAGCTCAGAAGGCTGGAGGTACGGTATGATACACTCCGAAGATGCAGACATGTAAAGGGGAAGAAAGTGAGCAGAACATATACAATAAATGTTCGTAGAATGAACACAGATTAATCGATAATTTGAGGGGAAGGAAAAGATAACAAGAAAAAATCCCAACTCCGATGCCACCATGATCATAACTCCTAAACCGCTATTCTCATAGTAAACCACGTATGTAATCCTAACCCAGCCCACTAGCAGGCTCCTTAACCTTCGTCTGCTCCGGCGGCTCATCAATAAACTGCGGCGGCGCCACCTCATCCTGCAAGAAACTCGGCATGGCACTATCCGCCATGGAGCTCTCCATCATAGTCTCCTCACCCAGCGCCTCCAATTCAGCATCCAGTTCCGCCTCATCCACATCCTCAGGAACATCATACGCCCTCGAGATACTTTCCTGAATCTCATTCCCCACGTCCATCAAATCCGCCATCTCATCCTGCAACCGCTCAATCTTATCAATATCAATCTGACCATACTGCTTCTTGAGTGTCTTAGTGGTCGTCTTCATCGCATCCACCGTCGTCATCACATTCTTCAGATTATCCTGCATCATGCCCGCTTGCTCCATATTCCACGACTGCTGCGACAGCTGATCCCGCTGCGCTTCGTACTGTTTCCGCCGCTGGAGTACCTTGAGCGCCTTCTGCCGTAAGGCGGTTTTTCCCGGCCCGTCGCGCATCTTCGAGATCTTCGTTTGATAGGTTGATAGTTCCGAGTTGAGTGCCGCAAGCTTGACGTCAATGCTGGAGATGCGGGTTTCCACCTGTCCGGGTGGGAGAAGTGTTAATCATGCGGGGTCGGGCGGATGAAGGGACGAGATGGATGGATTGGGCAACAACATTGATGGATGGATGACTTGTTAGGGGAAGGGGAAGGGAAAACGTACATTGGTTATGGCCCCGTCTAAGGTTGGCTTGGGTGCCGTATTCTTCGTACCGAATAGCCGGTTCATTTTGGCTGGTTGGATATGAGAGAGGATTGTGGGATGAGCTTCTTGTGGCAAGCTTGAGGGTCTTGAACAGGCCGCCCTGAATTGGGGGGAGGGGGGGGGGTAGATAGATGGATATGGTCTGGTTCGGTCCTTAGCGGCCGCGGTCTCGCCTCGCCGCCTTGGAGATAACCGGTCGGGTATAGAGCTGTGTCGGGTGGTCCTGTGAGTTGGGCTTTGGGCGAGAAAAAGGCTTCATGAATTACAGAATATTTGTGATAGTGAGCGCGAGATGATTCGACCAGGTATTATAATACAAAAAAGTATTAGGTCAGAACAGCGGGGGTGAATGTTATCAGTTGCGCTCGAGACGAAGCTTAGGCTGCTACCTAGAATTGCCCCCACGTGATGAGGTATAATACAGTAAGATGTGGTATTATGCAGGAGATACGTTCATGTGCCGTTTCTGGCTAAAATTGTCAGTGTGATGTTGACCAGTGAATTAGATGACAGATATGATATTATATTCCAGGCTATAACTGGAGAATTGTCCTGATGATCAAATCCAGACTTGACTCGTGATCCGAGGCAGATGAACCGGAGTGACGGAGTATGGGGTATTGTCTTCAGTTAATGACTGCAAGGCTGATCTGCTTACTGGCCCCCGAGTCTAGCCTAAGCACACGCTTGTTCACCCGAGTCCGGGTGAATATTTATGTGTTTGTTAGCATGGTCTGGCTGAGATTACTCACCTGGACACCATGATTCATGAAGGTGAATTGACCACCAAATGGTATTTTATTGATGATAAGAACAGTTATAGTGTAAGGTGAGTGACGGTAACATACCGCCCAGCTGCCTCCTCCCCCCCCAGCTCCGGTGAAACGAAACAAGACAGAGTACCCGGTACTTGTATCTGTGCACAAGCGGATAAGGCCAGTGCGGTACCTGATACTTTGCCGGCCTTTGCACCAAACCTGCAAGGAGTAGGTAATAACAACTCGTGCGTCTTGAAGGGAACGTTCCGGAGTGGTTACGCGAACGTCTGGAGGACAGCCTCATCAACCACAAACAACCATTGGACTTCTAGAAGGAGGAATAACCGATTAGAAACTGTATAACTACAATACTTACTTAACTTACCGTTCTCGCCGCGGATTATTAAGCGTCTGAAATTAACTAATTCCATCCACTCGTGGTCCTTTCACAATCATCCATTATTGCCCCCCTCTCCCTCGCGTATCTGGTTTCGGTTCCCCGCCGTCGCTCCTCGGGCTTGTTGGGTATTTCCGCCCTGCTTGTTCAATCGTCACCTTCCAGGGATCAATTCAGTCTTGCCGGCCGATCCAGACACTCCCGCCAGCGCACCACAAGTCAAACGTGATCCTGCGAACTGTCAGCCTGTGATCCTCACTTTAAGCCTTTGGGTTGTTGACCCTCAATTTATCCTTCCTCCTTTCCCCCCATCTGACGGACTGGTTTCGCCTGTGCAGTGCCGGGCTGACAAAGTGATTACATTGCCCGTGGGTCGCTTCAGCCCTCCCAAACAACGGACCTTGCTCTTGTTTCGTCTTTTGTCACTCTCTCACTCTCTCAGGTCGTGAAAGGTACGTGGTCTGGACCTCCTCCCTCCTTCCTTGCCCTTTTCGGATTTTATGGCAATGCACTTTTGTCCTGCTGCTGCTTCTGCTGTCATCCCCGTAAAGTCTGTCGTTTGCCGCCCTCATAGGCTCTTCGAGACCTGACTCCTTCCCCGACTGCCTGAGAAGCCCGCCCCTGATAATTCTTCAGCCCATATTCACCGATCTTTCTCTATTGAAACGCTTGAGGCGCATGCAACCTTACTAACTTTGTCTATTTTGCGCATGTAGCGCTTGGCCGCTCTGACCCGGTTTATCTTGCCTATCGTTCTCCTCTCTCCTGTCTTGTGTCTCGGGACGATTCGATCTCAAAACGACTCAGTCCTTCCGAAGTCTGTTTCGATATATGACTTTTCACCGAGTAACCATTGCATACTCAACACTTTGCATGAGACTCATATACTAGACCACCTCCGCTCACCCACGGTTTTGTATCATATTCGGCTCACCGTAACGACGTTCCGGCGACGACCTGCGACCAAAAGTGCCCGTGCTACTGTGCTTCCTTTCCATGACTCTTTTCGCCCAGTTATATAATTCATCATGTTTTGGCGTTTCGGAGGATATGCGAGTATCTCCGCCATCGATACCCTGCTAGACAAGCCCGATGTCACCCTTGAAGAGCTGTTGGATGAGTCTGAGCTCATCCAAGAGCTCAAACAAAATAATACGAAGCTCATAGAATTCTTACGAGAAGATAATGTTCTTAAACGACTCATGGATTATGTCACTGCGCCTAGTCTGGTGAATGAAGACGACGAAGATGATGACGATCACGAGAACAATGCGCAGACGAACAGAGATGATGATGCAACGGAAGAGGCCAAGGGGGGTGACCCCCTTAAGGATATTTTGGACCCCGAAGACCTGGAGCGGGCGGAGAAGGATCGCATGAAGCGAGCCTACGTCGCATGCGAAATTCTGTCGTCGGAGATATGGTCGATTGTGGAGTCCATTCTGCTCAATCCCGACAACTTACGAGATTTCTGGGGGTTTTTGCGGCGCTCGTCTCCTCTGGACTCGGCTCAGGCGAGTTACTTTACGAAAGTGAACGAAACTCTATTCGACAAGAAAACCAGTGAAATGCTGGAGCTATTCAAGTCAATGGAGGGAATTGTACCGGCAATTCTGCAGCACGTGGACAATCCCATGGTCATGGACCTTTTACTCAAAATCATCAGCTTGGAGAAGGTAGAAGGTGGCCATGGCATTGTTGATGTAAGTTGAGGGTGACTGTTTTCGCCTGTAAGTGATTCATGCTGATCAACGTCCGCAGTGGTTGAAAACTCAAAACCTCATACCCACGCTCCTCTCGTTTCTGTCCCCGGATCACCCTGCCTCGGTGCAGACCTCGGCTGGGGATTTCCTCAAAGCCATCATCACCATATCCGCGAACGCAACACAGAATGACCAATCCTGCATTGGCCCGAACAGCCTCACCCGTCAGCTGGTCTCCGTGCCGTGTGTGGAAAGTCTCATCAAGGCCATGCTGCAAGGTGGAAACCCTCTGACAGTCGGTGTTGGTATCGTCATTGAAGTGATCCGGAAGAACAACTCCGACTACGATCCTGAGAATATCAATGGTCCGGACTCACTCCCCACCACATACGATCCGATCTACCTCGGGAATTTGCTTCGGCTTTTTGCCAAACACATACCGGACTTCATGGCGCTGATTCAAAGCTCGAAACACACTGTGAACGATGGGGGCAAGGTGAGAAGTGTAGAAAGGGGCAAGCTCAACTCAGCTTGGGGTGCCAAGATCGAGCCCCTGGGCTTTGACAGATTCAAGACGTGCGAATTGATGGCCGAACTGCTACATTGCAGTAACATGGGCCTTCTGAACGAGCCGGGGAGTGACGATTACGTACGGCAGCGTGATGCTGAGCGCGAGAGGCTCATGCGCGAAGGTGTCTTCAACCCGCACCGCGAAGAGACATCGGCATTCGATGGGAACGACTCTACGGTGGACTTTGTCAATGGATCCGTCATTGGCTACGGTTCCCCCGAAGGCTCTAGAGTGCTTGAGGTCGCGAATACGGGCGAGGAAAGCTTCGAAGACGTTAGCGCATCCGGTGTTCTGGTCGACAAGGAGAAGGACGCTGAAGTGAAGGACACCAGCAGCGCCGAGTCCAAGCCGGAGTCCGCAGCTCCCTTGCAGCACACACCGACAGAAACAGCCGAAAATGCTTCAAATGGCGCATCGGAGGACGGCTCACACGATGGAAACCCTGCGAGTCAGGTTCGGGCACATACGCCTACTTCCGATCCTGTGTCAGCTACTGCGTCAGGTATAGCCGAAGTTAGCCTGGGCGGTGGACAGACCAGCAAGGAAGGCCAGCCAGCTGCAGAAGCGGCTTCCAACGGTATGGAAGGACAGACCACGGCGTCTTCCCAAGCCGAACAGGAATCGGCTCCTCTCGTAGACCAAACAAATAATCAACAGAGCTCCTTGACGCCTGATACTGCTGGCCAGGTCGGCGATGCTTCAAGCTCAGTTCCACCCGCTTCCGACTCGGCGCCAAACGACGGTGATGTGCCGCGACAGCTGCACCCAGATGTTCAGATTGATTCCAACGGGCAACCTGTTGTTGGTGACTATCTCAAGATTATGTTCGTTGAAAACAAGGTGGTACCGACTATTTTGGTAAGTCTGCAACTAAATTATGTCATGGGCAATTTCTGACGGATGTATTTAAGGACTTCTTTTTCCGATTCCCCTGGAACAATTTCCTTCACAACGTTGTCTATGATGTTGTCCAACAAGTGTTCAACGGTCCCATGGACCGTGGCTACAATCGTCTGCTGGCCATTGACGTTTTTGAGACTGGCCGAATCACCCAGAGCATTGTCGAAGGCCAAAAGCGAAGTGATGAGGCGCAGCGAACCAAACAGATCCGACTAGGGTACATGGGCCACTTGACCTTGATTGCTGAAGAGGTTGTGAAATTCAGCGAACGGCACCCGCCCGAGTTGCTCTCTCCCACGGTTATGGAGAATGTGCTGAACCCGGAGTGGATAGACTATGTGGAGCAAACGCTTTCTGAGACCAGAGAGCGCGACAACGCCATTCTTGGAGGGGTGCGCCCTGACATGTCGATTGGACATCGCCAAGGCATGCTCAATTCCGGCCAGAGCGCGAACACATCATCGGCGCTTGCTGACGCTGGCCTGAATGGCTCGGTGGGAGGCTCCGGGTTCCAGGGCTTCGACATGATGAACCAAGGAAGTGTCTCCGGCGGAGCTTTCGGGCTAAACAGCGGTAATTCTCTGCTGAGCGGGTTCGCTAGCTCCAGCGATGACGATGAAGATGAAGAAATGGAAGATCAAGATGATCGGAATATGGCCGAGCCTTCTGCTGAAGGCGGCTCTGACAATGTGGGTCATCACCTTTTCACTGATGTCGATATGCGCGATGCTTGACGCAATCCTGGATATCCCTCTCCGCCCTACCCTTTACCTTCTTCTTCTTCTTCTGCGGCCATCTTTGCATCATTTGGTACACCCTGTGTTGGTTGATCTTTCTTTGGAATCGGGCCTTGGGCTGGTATACATTTCATGCTGCGGCTGGGATAGCGCATGATGGACGAGAGGAGCGACGGAGGTCGCGGAGGGCCTTGCACATAGAGCGTTCTCCGACGCTTTACTTTACGTATGAAGTCATTCTAAAGAACTCCTGCTCCCCGCTATCATGTTGCAACTCTCTGGAACTAAGCATGTGCTTGCCGGTCACACCAGTAGTTTCTTTTGGCTTGCCGCCTAGGTGTTGACGTCGCCTTTGGTGTATCCCTAACCTGATTTCTGGATTTGCGCATTTACCTCGTCATCTACTATCCTCCATAATGGAACAGAGCTTGTGTACTAATCCGAATATGATAGGGCTCTACCAACTCTACCAGTCAGCCAATCCCGATCCTTCCCCCACCACCAGCACCGTTGAGCCAAGGTCCGTCTCGCGCACGGCGGCAGCTAGCAGCCCGACTTGCTGCCCATAAACAACAGGCTGCCGAGAACTCCGAGGGTGGTGAAGAGTCAAGTCACAACGAGCAAAGCGAACATGACATGCAATGGCCCACGAATCCATTTGTCATTGCCGGCTTGGACGAGGATGCCGATGGCTCCAACTCGCCTGCCAGTGCAGCCTTCCCGTCCACTGATTTCCCACCTGCCAACAAGGATGAGCCCTTCTCATCGCCTACATTCCCTGACTCCGGTTTCAGCCCTCCCGACTCATTCTCGACTAACTCCTCCGACGAGGATGGAGAAGGTAGACCGGAGGGCATGAGACGCAAGGAGCGGGTTCCCCTGGAGGTTGACGAGGAGGAAGACGACATGGGGGAAATGGTCGGGCCTTCGCTTGGGTCGGGCATGATGGACTCGGACGAAGAGGATGAGGCCATTATGAACGAATCTTTGGGGTATCCGGACATCGCCTCGGGGCGCTACAGAAACTTCGGTAGATCTCGGATGGGTGCCTCACCGTTCGGCGACGATGAAGATGACAGTAGTGATGGGGAGGATGATGATGGATTAGTCGAGATTCTCGTCCCCGGGCGAAAGGCTTCCACATCATCCACCACATCATCCCATTAGTTTTTGCACATGATGCTTGATGTCCACTTTCTGTTATGTATGCAACGCTTACTTCTTTTTTCCTTCTTTTTGGCGGTACTCTGATTTCTGTTTCGGCCTCTTTTCATTGCTTTTCATCTTTTGTCTTTTTTTTTGGATTAGTTCAATTCCCATGATGTACACTATTTGATCGCATGGCACTTTTGTATATGCTCCGGTTCATGATTGTATGCCTCAACGAGTCGGACCAAGCGGAATTCCGGGCAATAAGGATCGATCTGAATGATTATGTTTACATTCTTGCTGGAGAAAATGGCTCGTAGCTCCATACTATATAATATACCTTATGTTTGTTCGGATGTATGGGCGATTTTGATGCGGGAGGGAAAGTGGGACGCCGCATTCATTCTTTCCATTCTTGCCTTCCGCTCCTGCCAAAAATCCCACTTTTCGCTTCTGCAACTTTCGTCGCTCGGAGGAACTGAAGCAGTACCGGGGATTTCTCGAATTCTGCAGTGCTCATATGATTATTTACGAGTAGTATATTCCCCAGTACTCTTCTTTGCGATCATGGCAAGTGCGCCGTCAGGGCCCTCGGGGTAAGTTTATTTTTTCCCCTAATATTTTCGTTGCTATCTCCGCGATGACGTTTTCGGGTCGGACATCGGGGTTGCGGTGCTTTTTATGCCTGATGCTTCATGAGTCAAATTATCGCCTCAGTATATGCATATTTCCCGTCTAAGCTATTTCCAAAAAGGATGTATATGCATACTACCTGTGAAGCACAACTTCTATGCATTCTGCATGATGATAAATGGCTGTGAAGCATTCAGCTCACCCCTCCCCCGCCATCACGCTGCCCGCATGCCCACTCCATGATACAAAATCCATAATCTGACTAGCAGCCCCAGGCCCGGCGATGATGACAGTCTACAGATCTACTTTGATCTGCTTAATTGGATGGTTAAAAATGGAGGTCATCTGCACGAGAGCGTCCAAATAGCCAAGGATGAAAGCCGTGGTGTTCATCTCCAAGTCAAGAAAGACTGGAAGGATGCTGTCCCCACCGACACACACATCATCAAGACGCCTTTGGCTACTACTATGTCTTATTTCAATGTTGTTAACCAGTCCACTCCCTCAATCTCCTTTTCGGCGCATGGCCTGCATCTCCCCCAGTCGTTTATTGATGCTGTCGGAGAAAAGGAATCGACCATCTTCTTCTTGATTGGTCAGTATCTTCGTGGCACTGAGGGCTTTTGGTACCCGTATATTCGGACATTGCCCCAGCCTGGCTCTTTGACCACTCCTCCTTACTATGAAGGAGAAGATCTGCAATGGTTGGATGGTACTAGCTTGTTGGCGGCTAGGGAGAAGAGATTGGAGGTTCTGAAGGAGAAGTATGAGAAAGGTTCGACGGAGTTGCGCAATGCTGGGTTTGAGGGTGCCGATGCGTATACATGGTAGGCCACCGAGAGTGCTACTTGCAGTTTCAAGCCTTAGTTCAGAGCGGCATTGACACTAGCGATGTGTTTGTAGGGACCTCTATCTCTGGGCAGCTTCGATGTTCATTTCGCGTGCCTTTTCGGCGAGGGTACTTTCTGGCGTCTTTCCTGAAACGGATCTGTCGGAGGAGAAGCTCTCTGTCCTTCTCCCCATCATCGATATGGGCAATCATCGACCGCTAGCCAAGGTGGAGTGGCGGGCTGGTAAGGACGATGTTGCCTTCGTGGTCCTAGAAGACGTGTCGGCAGGCCAGGAGATCAGCAACAATTACGGACCGCGGAATAACGAGCAACGTAGGTGCCCTCCGGAGAACTGCTTCACGAAGTGGCTAGTGACTGACAAATATCAGTTATGATGAACTACGGTTTCTGCATTTCCGGAAATCCTTGCGACCACCGCATTGTCAGTTTACGAGCACCGCCTGGAAGCCCCCTCTACATGGCAAAGTCCCATCAACTGCAGATGTACCCTGACCTTGCTGTGGGGGAACCAGAAGATCACTACTACGTCTTCAACGTGTTCTACCCTCTTCTCGCTCCTGACATGTCAATGGAGCATTCCATCTTCTCACCTGCCCTGCTTGACGCCGTGTCGGTTCTGGCTGCCAACAACCGGGAGCTGGAAACCCTCGAAATCACCAATCAAGGCATCAAGATTCCAAACGTCTATGGTAATTCTAGGGCCCTACTTGCTGCCTTGAGTCAGGTTATCATTGAGGTCGTCACACATGCTGCCAAGCTCAGGGCGTCAGGGGAAGATCTTCAGACACCGACAAACCTCAAACAGACCCATGCGAAAGTATACCGAGACAGCCAGATCATGTTGTCTGAGACCGCTCTAGTTGTCGCAGCATGGACACTGAACCGTGCGCGGCTACATAACTTCACTGGGACCTGGGAGGAGACCAAGAGAGTCCTTGGGGCCCATATGGGCCGAATCCCCACCGGAAAGTTCCCAGAAGAGGTGTACTCGCGGCTGCAGGTGCGGATTTTGGAGCGGAAGTCTCTTCTTACAAACAACGGGGAGTTGTTCACCCTGGGTGAATTGCCCGACCTCCTCCCAACGGCGATGCAGCAACCTTGCAAGGCCTGCTTCCAGGACATCTTGTCAGTTTCTGAATCCGCCATTCCAATGCTAAGAGGAAGCGGTGGGTCATCGCCATTTGCCTTCCCGATGTTCCTTTGCCTGGTTGCGGCAGCCCACACTGCTAGCAAATCTGGTGCTTCCGAGGAATTAAAGCCCTCCCCCAGACTGTCCCGATGGGCTAGCTTCCTCCTGGAGAATTACCCACCGCCCCCGAATGATGTGGCCTGGGCCTTGGAGGACGAGGATGATGAGCACATTGTGAGTCTCTTTGACGAGACACTGGAGAAGATGAGGTCACAGAACGCAGGTGTGTTTACCAGTTTGGCCCCGTACACGGGAGACTGGCAAAAAGACGATTGGTGGCTGTCGCCCAATTGGTTGCGATGGGGATGGATGATCGGGGAGCAGGAGTGTGTGCAGATTCCTGACGATCCACTGCAGTTGTTGGCGACTGGAAGTGGGGGTCAGGTGAGGCTGATGACGGAGAATTACCTATATGTGCCCGGAGAGGCATATGAGTAGTAGACAGATGAGACATAGAAATAAATATAAGACCAGTGCTACCAGTACTAGGTAGCTATCAATATAGCAATCGATGTAGAACCAAAGAACGAGTAGATCTGTGGTGGTTAGTCAGCGTGGATCAGGTGACCCGGCTGGACCAATCAGGGAGGAGCGAAAGGCGGATATTCAGCAAGCGCAGGAATTGCCGCGACGGGCAGCTCAACCCAAACCACGCCTGCCACGGCTTTGTAACGCATCCTCGATTCTCCCACCTTTCCTCCCCCCTCCCTTTCCCCTCCCAAGTCAATTGGGCCAGTGTTCACCATGATATCTCGAGCGGCGGCTCCCTCCTCTTCCATCGCCTCCCTCTCCTCCCGCTCCCTCCGAGCCCAGGCCCCGGCCGCCCGTTCCTTCGCGACCGTCCAGGACAACGCCCCCCCGGTCAAGCACTATGGCGGTCTGAAGGACCAGGATCGGATCTTCACCAACCTCTACGGACACCATGGAGCTGATCTGAAGTCGGCGATGAAGTATGGTGACTGGCACCGGACTAAGGATATCGTTCTGAAGGGTCATGACTGGGTAGGCTCTGCCCCTTCGCGGGTCCATTGGACCCGGAACTGCTGGAAGATGCGGAAATGATTCCAATGCTGACTTGATATGTGTTCGATCTGTGCAGCTTATCTCTGAGCTGAAGGCCTCCGGTCTTCGTGGTCGTGGTGGTGCTGGTTTCCCCTCCGGACTGAAATACGTGAGTTGCCCTTACCGAGACTAATTGATGACATAGCCAGTCTTCGGGCTTCAGTCTAACCTTCAATTGCTGTGGTACAGTCTTTCATGAACTTCAAGGACTGGGACAAGGACCCCAGACCCCGTTACCTCGTCGTCAACGCCGATGAGGGTGAGCCCGGAACCTGCAAGGACCGTGAAATCATGCGCAAAGACCCCCAGAAGCTCATCGAAGGTTGCCTCGTCGTCGGCCGTGCCATGAACGCCAACGCCGCTTACATCTACATCCGTGGTGAATTCTACCAAGAAGCTACCGTCCTCCAGCGGGCTATCAACGAGGCCTACGAGGCTGGCCTTATCGGCAAGAACGCCTGCGGTACCGGCTACGACTTCGACGTCTACATCCACCGTGGTATGGGCGCCTACGTCTGTGGTGAGGAGACCTCCCTCATCGAGTCCATCGAGGGCAAGGCCGGCAAGCCCCGTCTTAAGCCCCCGTTCCCCGCTGCTGTCGGTCTCTTCGGCTGCCCCAGTACCGTCACCAACGTCGAGACTGTCGCCGTCACCCCTACCATCATGCGTCGTGGCGCCAGCTGGTTCTCGTCTTTCGGCCGTGAGCGCAACGCCGGTACCAAGCTGTACTGTATCTCCGGACACGTCAACAACCCCTGCACCGTCGAGGAGGAGATGTCCATCTCCCTTCGCGAGCTGATCGACCGTCACTGTGGAGGTGTTCGTGGTGGCTGGGACAACCTTCTCGCTGTCATCCCCGGTGGATCCTCGACTCCCGTCCTTCCCAAGTCCATTTGTGACGACCAGCTCATGGACTTCGACGCCCTGAAGGACTCTCAGAGTGGTCTCGGTACCGCTGCCGTCATCGTCATGGACAAGTCGACCGACATTGTTCGCGCCATCTCTCGTCTGTCGACCTTCTACAAGCACGAGTCTTGCGGTCAGTGCACTCCCTGCCGTGAGGGTAGCAAGTGGACCATGCAGATGATGCAGCGTATGGAGAAGGGTCAGGCCCGCGAGCGTGAGATCGACATGCTCCAGGAGCTGACCAAGCAGGTCGAGGGTCACACCATCTGCGCTCTGGGTGAGGCCTTTGCCTGGCCCATCCAGGGTCTGATCCGTCACTTCCGCCCCGAGCTGGAGGCCCGCATCCGGGAGTACTCGAAGGAGGTTGGTGGAAACGGACCTTACGCTGGTGGTTGGCACCCGGAGGCCCGCGCTGAGGGCAAGCTGATCTCCCCTGGCATGTAATTACCATAAACCTGTCTCAATACTCTTTTTACTCTCTCTCTCTCTCTCTGTGTGTGTGTGTACGACTTCCACTATGGGGATAGAATAGCTTCGCTCGCAACACCCTGCAGTTCGTCAGGTATAGAGCAACAGGGCAAGCGAGGGAGGGAAAAAAAAAAGCCAAAAAGAAAAGATGGAAAGAATAAAAGAGAGAGAAAAGAAGAGGTTAATCTTTGCTAAATCTTTCTGTCTTTTTTTCTTTTTTGGATTTTCTAGAGGGAGTGTGTGTGTTCTTCTCCAATTTACCCCTTGTCTCCCACCCAACCCCATCTCATATTTTCCTTTTTTTATATCTTACGTGTCGTGTTAGGTTCTCGATCATGTACAGTCCTGGTAGCAATTGAACTTTTTCTTTGGTTTAAATTCTTCTCCTTCAGAAGATGTAGGGTGTTTACTTTTTGCTGGTAGAACTTGAACAATACTAAATAAAGAGTAGTCCAGATTAACATCATATATTTGACATAAAGTAATTTATTACTAGTCTAGTTGTAACGAGAATCTTATCACGCCCATACGGTAGGTAATGAATCGAATCAACTTCACCGTTGTTGAATTCACCAACCAAGAATGGAAATGCAAATGCAAAAAAAAAAAAAGAAAGAAAGAAAGAAAGAAAGAAAGAAAAGAAAAGAAAAGAAAAGAAAAACCAATATACCAATAAATCTCATTGATACACCACTCAATAATTAAGTACAAATAAAATACATACACACACACACACACACAATCATCAATCACTACCACCATATAATCAACGACTGCAAGAACCAACCAACCAACCAACCAGTACACCCGATAATGTCTACGTTATTACCCCATTTTAGTCTCACAAAAGACGAATAAATGATTTCATTCGGGTCATACTAAATTGTCATAATTTCTATTTTTTTCTTCATTGATTGAATCATTGTATCATTGCTGTTGACTTAGGTAGTGGGTACTATACTACACTACTACTAGACTTAATTCAATAGATAGATGCCTCATGCTCAGAATTATAAGATGATAGATAGAGTACTATTACCCGGGGAGAGGGAAGGAGAGAATGAGAAGGGTTGGGGGATAAGGTCTGAGAAGGAAACTTTCCATATTAGGAGCGGAGGTGTACATCAGAACAGATGAGGTTTTCTATTAAAGATATCATTTGGGGGTGAGTTGAAATTAGGCTATTTGCTCGTAATTGAAGGAGATGCTGCTACTTCGTGGAGTTGGAAATGTCAAGATGATTACTTTGCGCAATTACTGTTTCGTTCACAAGGACCAGCTAGCTAACTTACACGCCCAAAGTTCTGCGCCCTCTGCAAAGTCCGAGGACGGAATGCATCCAAGAACTAAGGAAAAGAAAATAGAAACACAACGAACAACAACAGAGAAGTGAAAACAGGATCTAAGTTACACAATGGCTGCATGTCGTTCCGTCAACCCATAGACACAAAAAGATGCAAGATATCAAAGATTCAGCGTCGACCAGCACTCGGTATGCTGCATCCAAACAACGGAGTCCCTTCCACCCAAATTCCCGAAATCATAGATCAATAGCCCCCAGCCATGATGAGACTGTAGTACCGCCGACTCATTTCGGCTGTCTGTGCAAGGCGTGCATCGCCCGTCAAAGGCAGACTGAGTACGCTGGACAGCTCGATTGCCTGAAGTAGCAACTTGTCAGAACCAGGATGTTCGTCAGTCGTGTCAATGGAACAACGTACCTTTGAGTCCTCGTGCCCAGTCCAAGTGGCAACCACGCGGCTCATTTCCCGGAAGGCTACACGTTCCTCTAATCCTTCCACACCCGATCCCTGACTGACCTTGTCGCCCATCTTCACCAAGGCACTTACTAACCGGGCAAGTTGGCTAGCATCGCGCTTGCCGCTCTTGGCCGTAGCCAGGCGCAGGAAGTCGTCGTAAATACCACCACCATTGGCCCAGCCGCGCACCTTTCGCTCAGGTTCCTCGCCAAAGCCCGTCACCAGCATCTCAAGCGTGCCATAGTCGCCCTCAATCACGGCAGTTGGCGCCACAACACGACAGAAGGTAGCGTGGGCATCGTTCCAGTTCTTGCCACGGACAAGACAGTCCACTTCGCGTGCCGCATCACCCGTGTCGCGAGCATAAAGCGCCTTCGAAACCCAGATCCAGCTCTCGGGCAGCTGAAGATCATGCGTGAGATAGTGCCACATCACGTTGGTTTGGCCGTCCGAGGTGACCGGCTCCGGCAGCTGGGGCGCAAACCGGGCTAGAGTCTCCTTCACAGCACGCTCGCGATCAGATGCATGCGAGAGGTGGAGGAGGACGAACAGTGCCCGGTTCAAAGTGCCACTGCAGCAAAGCTCCCAAGCATAGTCCCACACGAGCTGGTCCAACTGCGCTGTGTTGACTTGGAAGCTTTCGTGCTGCCCAATGGCTGCCGCAAGAAGGTGACAAAGCTGAAAAGACAGCCGGCTTGACTGCTTATCCCCGCTGACCGACTCAGGCAGGAGAACGGCCGGGAACTCCTGTGGATGGAGATTGGCCGTCCGAGCAGCTCCACCAGTTGTCGTGGCATACACTTTCAGCAAAACCCAGAGAGGAGACTCGCGATCAACGATGTCTTCCTGGTTGTAAGGCGTCGGAAGGGCCGGCTCATTTCCTTCGTAGAGGTCGTCCACGAACTGGCAGACGGCGGCTTCGATAGGCTCATCGTCGGTGATACCATACCAGAGACGAAGGCCGAAAGCCTGGAACCAATCCAGCCCAAATCGCTCAGAGAAGGTGAAAGTAGACAGACGATCCTCCAGCGCACCAGTGGATTTGCCTTCGCTGCGAAGGGCGTTGCCGGCCAGAAGTTCGTACAAAGCTCGGACGGGCTCGCTCATTTCAGAATACACATTGTTCTGGCGCCACATCTCAATCTGCTTGGCCATATCAGTGCGCGTCGTAGGATCGCGCGCGATCTGAGCAACCAGTGTCGCAAGATGGAAATTCTGACTAGCAATTAGGACCTTGCAAGCCTCCTCAACCCGATGCGAGCATAACAAGTAAAAGGCACGCTCCTCGGCTGAGCTGGCCTTGGCCACAGCCTGTGCATGCTTTTCACGTACGATACCCTCCCACAGACGGGTCAGGCGGTCTTTCTTGATACGGTGAATGTATTTGGAACGAAGATTGGGAGGCACGCCAGCGGAAATATCATCCTCAGTCTTGTCGTTGAAAAGGATGTTGGCCAGCTGCCAGAGAAGTCGCTCGTGGTCAGATTGTACCAAGTTCGAAGCTTGCACGAACTCCCGGAAATCGGCCTTTGCCAGACGAGCAAAGGGAACACCATCAACACGCGAAACAGCAGTCAGCTTCCTCTGGGCATCCAGCATCTCACTCGGTTCCACGGCTGTGTTATATTCCAAGAGAGCCACATCTCTTCCTTCGCTAGTCACAGAGAGCTTGTGCCTCCAAACGCTATCAACCGCCTGCATGTCCGACATATCATTCTTGGCGCAGAGAAGAGAGTTCAGCGTGCCCCAACGCGGTTTGAATGAGTGATGGAAAGCAAGATCGTCTTCGCTTAGCTCGTGGGATTCGCCAGCAAATGTCTTGGGCTTCTTGTTATAAGGCCACTGTAGGGACAGATCGTATTAGTTTAGGCTATTGACAAACGAGGGTTCACAGTGCTCAAGTCATATTGTATCGCATCACTTCCTACAATACAACTTCCTATAGGGATAATAGAGGGATATAAGAGGGGAAAGAAGGAGTCAAACCTCAAAGCCATTAGGCCGCACGCTTTGTGCCTTCAAAGGAGATGCGGCTTGTTGTTTGCGTGGTTGCTGAAACAAAGAATTCATCAAATCGATGCTGGTGGCGAAGCCCTTTTGCCTGGTATCGGCGGCAGATGGCTTGGGGGTATCCTCACGGAGAGACCGGTCGGTAAAGGCATTGGCTTGGATCTCACGAAGTGCATCGCGATCTTGCTTCCGGGGACTGATGGTGCGTTGCAGATGCTCCGCCCAGTCTCCAGTAAGGTCGAGACGAGGCTTCGAAGGCGTGTTCCAAGGCTTCAATACAGGCTGGGTGGTCTCCATAAAGGTATCGGTGCTTTGGGTGTCATCGCGCTCCACGGTAGGATGGAGGTCTGGAAAGGTGCCCGCCATGTCCATTTCCTCGCCCTCATCCAATTCGACTAGTGACTCGCCAGAATGTTGGCTTTCGGTGATATCATCGCCGTCTTGCTCAATAGTCGAACCCGTGGAGCCTTCCCCTAAAAAAGACTCCTCATCGTCTCCAGAAACCGAACGCTGGTCCTCAACCGTCTCCATCATTTGGTTGCCAAACGCACCCGGGACAATCTTACGCTTTTTGAAATCAAAAGTATCATCGTCGACGCCAGCCATTGAACCCACAAAGGAGTCATCAGTGGAGAAGGCAGACATCATCTCCGAGCCCATGGTCGTATCGGGGTTGGCGGGGGTTTGAGCCTTCGGAGTCGGAGTGTCAGGAGCAGCACTAAAAGTGCTTTGGTTGAGGCTCTCACCTTCTTCTTCCTCGTCGCTATCATAATCAAGACCATAGGTGGTGTAATGGGGCACCCGGAACACCCACGTGCCGGTCTCCTTTTCGTAGTCCACGAACTCGGTGTTGTGCACCTTTATCAAGCGGTCGACGTGCTTATCGAACAAGGGGCCGCTGGTGAGAGGGGAAGGTGACTTCTTGTCGCGACCCCGAGGCCAAGAGTTTTCGATGCGAAGGGTGGAGGGAACGTTCAAGCCCTTGCCCCTCGGGGGCTTGATGGTTTCATCTGGATACACGGTAATCTTGCGCACACCGATGTCTACAAGGTCGCCGAAAATGCGGTCCAAGTCCACGGTGGTCAGATCAACGGGCTCATCGAACGTCACCTGGCCGCACCTTTGACGACCAACAGTAAAGCCAACAAATTTCTTCTGCTGCTCTCGGCTCAGCTTGCTGATCTCAGCGCGGGTGGGCTTCATCCAGTACTCGCCCGGTTGCGGGTCTCCACCGGGAACGAAAGGCAGACGAGAGGGACCCTCAGGAGTAGTTGAGGTCGTCACCGCATTCTCGGGGACGACGGCAAGCTCATTACCACGAACAGACTCCATCTCAGGACGGATAGAAGGCTCGCTAGGCTTGATACCGTTGAGGCCATTGACTGTGTTGCTCTTGCGGATGGAGCGCAGGAATCCCAATTCCTCCGGAGTAGGCTCGGGGCTTTGAGACTGCACCGGAACGATCTCTCCTCCAGTGGCTGGCGTATCCGATGATGAATCGAAACTGACCTTCTTCTTCATCTTATCGGCTGGCTGTGCTGCGTCTTCGCCGTTGGTGATCGGGGCAGCTGGGGTACTGGCTGGGCGAGCAAAGAGGTCATTCCTCAGGCTACGATCAATGGTGAGGCGCTTCAGGCTGCCGCTTGACAGACGGGAGCTGCCAGAGGTAAGTGCACCGGGCGACAAGACACTGTCGGTGTCGGGGTCGAATGTCTTGCGCAGATTGCTGGTAGACAAACTCTTGCTAAAGCTGGTGCGTCCAAGACTTCCATTGACACTTCCACGCAGGCTTCCACCCAGCACGCTGCCACCAAGTCCGCTAGGAGTACCAGCAGAGCTCGAAGGTGAGCCATAGGTGGAGTAAGAGAACCCGTATCCCTGGCGTTTGGGGGGTGTAAGAAGGCGGTTAGCGGCATTGGGGGTGATCTTATAGACAGGGAGCGGAGTGCGCTGCTTCTGTTTGGCGGCAGACGAAAGCGGCGTCGCCAAGGGGCCAGGGCTGGAAGCGCTCGGGGCTGGCAAGCCAGAGAAGATGGACTGGTTGCCATAGGGGTTGCCGTCCAAAAGAGAGGCCTGCAAGCTACCAGGGGCCGGTTGGGATTGCTGAGCTTGCTGGGGCTGTGTCTGCTGGCTGCCGCCAAACAAGCTCGAAGTACCAAGCCCTCCAGTCTGCTGAGGCTGACTCTGCGTGTTACCGAAAAGCGAACCGCCGGCGCTCGGAGTCGTGGTGCTCTGTCCCCCGAAGAGAGAACCACCGGTTCCAGTGCCACCGCCGAATAGACTCGGCTTCTGCTGCTGCTGGTTTTGGGCGCCGCCAAACAGGCCACCACCACCCGTCTGCTGGTTCTGAGTATTACCAAAGCCGCCAAATGCGCTGGTGCCGGTGCCGGTGCCGGTGGCAGGCGTGCTGCCGCCGAACAAGCTCTTCTGGCCCTGCTGCTGGCCTCCGCCGAAAAGGGAGCTTGTGCCGGTTTGCTGGTTGTTCCCAAAGAGCGATCCACCAGTCGACTGCTGCTGTGGTTGCTGAGTGTTCTGGCCAAAAAGAGAAGAGCCAGTCGTGCCGGTGCCAGTGCCAGCCCCAGTATTGCCGAAGAGACTCGGGGTACTGGACTGCTGCTGTGTGTTTGAGCCGAACCCGCCAAACAATCCTTTGTTCTGAGTCTGCTGCTGATTTTGGGCTTGGTTTTGCTGACCGAGCCCACCTCCGAACAAGCCGGTGCCGGTTTGCTGCTGTTGTTGGCCGCCGAAGGGAGAGGAAGTCGCAGCAGTACCACCAAAAGGAGAGGCAGTGCTTGTGTTCTGCGCGCCAAAGGCGCTGCCAAAACCTGTGCCGGTGGAGCCACTGTTTCCGAATAGAGGCTTCTGTTGTTGGGTATTGTTATTGGCGCTGCCACCAAACAGAGATCCGCCGGTTCCAGCACCAAAGCCGGTGGTTCCTGTGCCGCTTCCAAATCCACCCGTAGTAGCAGTAGTAGATGTGTTTCCACCGAAAAGGCTTGGCTGGGAGGTGCCAGTAGTACCAGTTCCACCCCCAAATAAGGAAGTGGCCGGCTTTGCTGCTCCAAACAAGGGGTTGGAGTTGGTGCTAGATCCGAATCCACCCGCCGTCTGCGTTTGTCCAAAGGTCGAGGGAGCACTGGTTCCGCCTCCGAATGGCGTGGAAGTGCTTCCAAAGCCGCCGGTCGACTGTTGTCCAAAGCCGGATCCTCCAAAGGCCGATGTGCCAAAGGCACCGGCTTGGCCACTACCGTTGCCGAACCTACGGCCTTGGTTGTAATCACCTAAGCGAAGTTCTTCAAAGGAATACTTGCTGTACGGCTGCATGAAGGTGATACTTTGGTAGTGATTCATCCCCGTGGTGTTACCGTCCTTCTCAGTGAAGGGACTAAACGGCGTGCTTCCAGTGCCATCAGAGGGAGGAATGGCCTGCTGGAAGGCAGTCCCTGTCCCACTACCGAAGCCCGATGCGGTGCTGCCGAAGCCACCAGTGCCACCGCTTGTACCGAATCCACCACCGGTGCCAGCTGAGCTGCCAAAACCCCCGGTTTTGTTGCCGAATAGGCCACCCCCAGTGCTAGCGGCGGTGCCAGTGCCAGTGCCAGTGCTGCCGAACCCTCCGCCAGTGTTGGAGGACGACCCGAAGCCGCCGAACCCGCTACTACCACCAGCTGTGGCAGTTCCGCTTCCGAAAAGGCCTCCGCCGGTCGAAGTCCCAGTTCCGAATCCGCTCGTGCGATTTTGTCCTCCAAACAGGGACGTCGACTGGTTCTGTGTGCCGGTTCCGAATCCTAGAATAACAAAGACCTTGAGTCAGTTTCGCTAACAAATATAACAAAGTAGACAGATCCTGGGACATCTGATTAGAATCCATCCTTGGGCCATGGATCTCCGGCGGTCAATGGACGACATTTGACGTGAACTTCCAATCCAGAGACTTTCTGTCATAAGAGCCAGTGGTGAGGGTCCTCGAAAGCGCCATTTCGGTCACGGATCGGTGATCGAGCACAGGAAAGTCGAGGGGTCCGCCCCAAGGCACAGGTGGAAGAGAAAGGATCGCCAAGCCCACTGAGATATAGCCGTCAGGCACGTACCTCCACCGGAACCAAAGCTACTGGAGGTGTTTCCAAACAAGCCACCACCGGATGTATTACCGCCACCAAAGGGAGACGATGTCGATCCAAAGCCTAGATGACGGGGGAGATGCTGTCAGAGACTGTATTGAAGCTGCGATCCCTTCTCTTGCAGTGCTGCTGTTTTGTCCCGGTGTCGAAGCCATCCACGGGCGGTCGGTGGTGGGAGGAGCCTAATAGGACGGTCGCAGCTCGACGTTCGGAACTACCAGCAAATACCGATCCTTTTGCACCGGAGAGTCTCAAGGGACGAGGTAAAAGGAAAAGAAAAGTAACCCGGGATAACCGAGGACGGGGTTCGCAACCAGACGAAGACACCTACCTCCACCAGTACTCGTGCCACCAAAGCCAGAGCCTGCCCCGAAGCCGGAGCTTTGCTGGTTGTTTTGTCCGAAACCTCCGAACATCTTGCTGAATGATGATGCTTTAAATTAGGGAGTCATTCGGTTCGAAGGACGTCTGCGATCGAAGGTTGGAAGGCTCGGAAGATCGTTAAGAGCGACGATGATTAGAGCTCCGTACAAATGGATATTTTGCGAAAAAGAACAACCGTAGCGCGCTAGCGTAATATAAAGCGACAACGTTGCGTAAGTTTGAAAAGACGATGTCGACGCGCTGGTGAGCACGGGTGTTTGTTTGGAGAAGGGAAGAAAAGAAGAAAAAAAAAGGTGAAGGGGTAAAAGTGACGAAAAAGGCCACACTAGCTACAGACGGAAAAGTACCGTCGGAGCTAGTAGGTGAGCAAGTCTGAAGGGAATCGACTTGAGTGGCAGTCGGGGGAAAAAGTGACGAGGTGAGGCAGAGGGAGGAGGACGCGCGACGGTGGTCGAGGGAAGAAGCTGCGAGAGCCAAGGAAGAGAAGAGCGAGAGAGAGAGAGGGAGAGCGACGGCAGGTTCCCTTCCTGCCTGACTGGCTCGTTGCTGTCGCTTAACTATGGGAAGGTCGGCCATGTCAGGTATGGTACGGTCACGGCGTGACGGGGCGGTGTGCTCACTGGAGTGGGGAATGGGACCGGGTGGCCGGGTGTTGATACCGTTGCATTACGACAATGGCACGTGATGCGACGGAGACTGATTCGGGAGCCCGACCGGGTAGCCAAAGGAATATCGAACTGAATGCTTGCATCCCGATAACTATAACATCCCTAGAATGGTGTCCGGCTTCACAGTAGCTGTGTCAAGTCTCCCACTACTGATGCAGCATAGTTACGTTATGTTAACTCCCGCAACTACGCCTGAGGAGCCCGACGCCGTATCAGTATATCGGTCCAATGAGGGACTGTTCCCAAGGTGTAACCCTGGACGTTCCCATCAACTACCTACCAGTAATAGAGAAGAGAGACCCCGACAACCAGTGCTGTCATGTGAAGGAACACCCCAAGCTACATTGGATAACAAAAAACAATTCGTATGAAGAATAGAAGTTAATGTATATTGAAAAGGTGATCAGCGATCACCTTAATGTTCATCTCTCAAACACGTTGGGAATCACTAAACGGGGTTTATAGGAATATGACTGCGCCTCCGGACAACTGTGTCCACCCAATAATGCTAATCAACTCATCATAACATCCTGATTAATCGCTTTCATTTCATGGCTGTGAATATCGCTCGTCTTGAATTCGGGTCATGCGAAGATCTTATTTGCCGCGGGCAGCATGCACCGTGGCAATGATCTTGTCAACAACCGAAGGGTCCGACAGCTGTTACAGGCTTAGTTAGTCTCCATTTCCAACATAGGCAAGAATGTGTGTTTTCTTACAGTAGAAGTGTCACCCAGGCTGTCCTCCTCGCCGCTCAGGATCTTCCGGAGAATACGGCGCATGATCTTACCGCTACGGGTCTTGGGGAGATCCTCGACAACGTAGACGGCCTTGGGGGCAGCGAAAGGTCCGATGGACCGACGAACCTGCATGATCAGATCCTTGCGGACCTGGTCGCTGGTCTCGTTGCCCTCCTTCAGGGCCACGAAAGCGTTGACGGCCTGACCAGTAAGCTCGTCGGCAATACCAACAACAGCAGCTTCAGCCACCATGTCTGCCATTACTGATTAGTGGCTGTTGTATAGATGGCGGTCTCTTGCGTTAACTTACGGTGCTCAATGAGGGCGGCTTCGATCTCAGCCGTGGACAGACGATGTCCAGAAACGTTAACCACATCGTCAACACGACCCCGGATCCAGTAGTATCCGTCGTGGTCACGGCCGGCACCATCTCCAGTGAACTATAAGCGCAAGTCAGTCAGCTACTGCCCGTGGAACCATATTTTCTCGCAGGGGTGCGAATGTCGCTTACGTAGTAGCCCTTGTAAACGTTCAGATAGGTATCCATGTAGCGCTTGTGGGCGCCCCACACGGTACGGGCCATGCTCGGCCAGGGTTGCTTGAAGGCAAGCACACCCTCCACATCGTTGCCAGTGATCTCCTCACCAGAGACCGGGTCAATGATGGCGGGCTCAATACCAAAGAAGGGAAGCGACGCGCTTCCGGGTTTCGTCGGGGTGATACCACCCAGAGGCGTGATAACATTCGAACCCGTTTCAGTCTGCCAGTAGGTCTGTCGAAGCGTATTAGACTACCTTACCCAACAACGAGAACCGATAATTCACTTACATCGCAGATGTGGGCTTCTTCCTTTCCGACAACCTCGAAGTACCATTTCCAGACCTCGGCAGCAATAGGCTCACCGACAGAGCCCAGGACACGCAGGTGTGCCATCTTGTGGTGGATGTGCTCGTCACCAGCCCGCTTCAGAAGTCGCAGGGCAGTGGGTGCGACGTAGAACTGGGTCACCTTGTGCTTCTCGATCACGTCCCAGTAGCGGGAGAAGTTGGGATAAGCCGGGGTACTCTCGAAGACCACAGTAGAGCATCCAAGCAGCAAAGGCGCATACACGACGTACGTGTGGCCGGTGATCCAGCCAACGTCACCACCGCAGAAGTAGCGGTCATCGTCGTGAATATCAAAGACATACTTGCCGGTCATGGCAGCACCCAGAAGGTAACCAGCCGTGGTGTGCATGACACCCTTGGGCTTTCCGGTGGATCCGGAGGTGTAGAGCAAGAAGAGAGGGTCTTCCGAGTTCACCGGCTCAGGAGCAAGGTAGTTGGGGTACTTTTCGACCTCCTCGTGCCACCAGACATCACGGCCCTTGGTCCAGGGAACCTCGGCGCCGGTGCGCTTGTAGACCAGGACGCTGGTGACATCAGGGCACTGCTTCAGAGCCTCATCGACAATGCGCTTGGTGCCAATGACCTTTCCTCCACGCTTGCCCTCATCGGTCGTGATGACGACCTTGGAGCCCGCGTCCAGGACACGGTCCCGGAGAGAGTCGGAGGAGAAACCGGCGAAAACAACGGAGTGGACGGCACCGATACGAGAGCAAGCCAAGAAAGCGACAATGGCCTCGGGAATCATGGGAAGGTAGATAGCAACGGTGTCACCCTTCTTCACACCCTGCTGGCGGAGAACCCAGGCAACACGAGACACCTCCCGCAGGAGCTCACCGTAGGTGATTGTGCGGCCCTCGCTGGGCTCATCGGCCTCGTAGATAATGGCCACCTTGTCGGGGTTCTTGAAGGCATGGCGATCGACGCAGTTGTAGGAGGCGTTCAGACGACCCTCAACAAACCAGGCATTGTCGCCATTTTCCAACGACCCACTGTGGGTGGTCTGGAAGTCTTGGTCGAAGTGAAGAAGTTCGCGGGCCATACGAGCCCAGAAAGTGTCTGGGCTGCGGATGGACTCCTCATAGAGCTTCCGGTACTCGTCAAGGTCTTTCAGGTGGGTACCTGTCGGGTGCTTCTGGTGGAATGCTTCGGGGACATGGAAGGTGTCGACTTCGTGGGCCTCGACCACCTGAAACCAACGGGATTAGCACGGAGACCCGGCGATAACTCGGCCAAATACGCGCGATTTCTTACCACGGAGGACTTGGGGGGCATAACACTGCCGTCGGCCATGTTTTGTGTCCCAACGAAAATGTGTGTTTGAGCTGTACAATGTTAGAAAGGGACGGACACATTCCAATTACAAGGTAGCCCTCTTTTCTGGTGGGCAAAAGGGCGAGGGGTTCAATTCGTGGCACCGGAGTGCACGTGAGTTTGCGGGCGGGGGATTAAGCTCACTTGTCAAAAGAATTGCTGGTTGGTGGGGTTCAGGCAAAGTTTCGCGCAAGGGGAGGAGGGTTTATTACAAAGGGGAGAATTGTAGGAGGGAGAAAGAGGAGGGAGAGGGAGAGGAGTAGAGAAAGAAAGATGCAAGATTGGGAATGAAAAAAAGAGGAAGAAGGGAGGGGGGAAAGAAAAGCAACTGGTGCCCAGGATGGGGAAGAGAGACAGTTATTTATTGAACCCAATGCCCGAACTGAAAAGAGGGATGTCCCTTTTAGAGAGAGACAGTTTATGATTTTAATTGTTGAGAGGAGTCCCGCTCCCCCGGTGTCCGGGTGGAGGCGCGCTGCTACTTCAGGCTTGGTTCAGGCTTGGTACCGTCGTAGCTTCACACTGGCCAAGGTTGTACTGCTCCCGGCTGCTAAGGTACCTCCTCAGTACTACTCGCTACTTGCTACTTTTACTACCACCTAGTTACTATTTCCTCCCCTTAATCCATCCGTCCATCCTACTTACCCCAAGTCAACCTTCTTTCCCTTCCGCGCGACCGTAGGTATGATTAATCTTGTCGGACCAGGGTTCAATCCTTACTTTTCTGGATCGGCTATGCAGATTAACCTAGATCTTACCGGGTGTGAGTTCCAGAGCAGTATTACCCCTCCAATTGTTCCCTCCTTCCTCCATTGAATTGAGATCATGATGCCGTATGGAGGCGCTGGTCTACTTCCCACCATGGATGATACATACTACATACATACCTGACTAGTCATGCTTGTCGCTCTAAGCGCCTCTCCACACTCGGGACAGCCACGACTACTGTAACATAATAAATCAATAATAATAACAATAATTATTACTATAATAATTAACATAAATGAACGGGTTGCGAGGAGGGGGAGGGGGGAGGGTGGAAGGATTGTTCTGGATGCGGGTCATCGATAAACGGACTAGGGACAGTCTTTTCCCGGCAGGCCCTCGCAATGTCACTGGACAGACGACCTCCTGCATTGGCGGCTGCAATCCCAGTCCGTTGCATTCGCTCGCACTATCCAAGACTAGTTCGGCGTAGTTCAAACGCACCGCCAAAGGTTGGGCTCGGCCATGCGGGGCTTGACAGGCTCTCGTTTCCGTTGCTCCGGGGAAAGTAGTCGATGATCAACTAGCGAACAATCATCTCGTTATTCGCCTACCCCCCTCTACCTGGAGACTCCGACCTATTCACTTCGGTACACTATTGCGACGCTCCCGTCTGCGAGGTGTTGATTGTGACCTTAGTCTACTTCGGTTCTTGTCCATCATTGGACTGCAGACCAATCGTCAATTGCCAACTAAGGTAATTCTTCCAGCAGAGGCGACTGTTGTTAACCTAGGTGGTCACCTCCGACAGCACTGTGCACATTCGTATCCATGGTACGCCATAGCACGAAATGGCACAGGGAGATATTAGCTCCGTGATGCTGTGGCGTTCATCCAACCAACATCATCATCAGCTCTGCCCCAGATTCGCTCACGCGCAGACGGGGGGTTGATACTTTTGGGTTTCCGGGGGATGGCGGGATGGTATCACAAGAACACTCGCCAAGCGCCCCGATCGGAGGGGTCAATCAGTACTGGAACGTGTCCATTCTGGATGCGAGGCTTGAACCGTGCGGGGGAACCAAAACCTTAGCTGCGCTTTTTGAAGGGAACTGCTTATAGTAAGATTCAACGGGACCGTGGATGAGAGAAAGGAGAGTGAGAGGATCTACAGAGTACTCTGGAGCAGTCAGAGATCCAGAGAGCAATCTGAGGTGGTGAAGTAGATAGCAGTCAAGCTAATCAGCATTTAACTACACCTTCCACATGCACCTCAGCGATAGATCGCTGTGAGCATCCCCTGCATCGTTGGGAGAGGTATTATCTATTAACTTATTAAGATACCCCGGTGGGCGATCCAATAAGACGCTTAGATCAATGGATGTGCTGCTGTTCGCGGAAGTTTCACTGAAACCGGATTAGGGACCCCCTGTATGGCCCACAGCCAGTGCCTGAAGGGCTGACCAGGAAGATGCAGTAGTTCGAGATACTAATTACGAGGGAGATAGGTAAATGGAAGGTCATCTTGCATTAGTGAGATATTGCCGGTGAACAGAACGTGGAAATAGATGGCCTTGCAGAGCCGAGGCCTGGATGGATAGAATGGTCATTCTCTAAAGGTACTCCCGATTATCGCGATCACAAGCATAAATGAGTATATCTAGTAGCAGTTTAAGCCGAAAATTATATTGGATAGTGATTGTTGTTTGTTCATCTACCATATTGGTAGATATCAGTGTCTCAGGTAGTAGTATTGATGTCCGTCAATGCACCTGACTTGGCTGTGTGCATGATGATCAACACATTGAAGGAAGGTGCATATTAGTGGTTCAGAGAATTAGTTCATGTCTTTGATTCTTCTTTCATGTGCTCTAAAAGTAGCAATATCCATCTAATCTTCCCTCAGCAATAATAACTGTAGAAGGGGAATAATAACTCCAGGCTACGGAACGTCACGGCAGTACTTTCCCTAACGAGGAAGACTGACCCATTACGGCAATGAAGCTGCCCGTGACTTGCCCATCTCTCAACAATGCCGAAAAGGGGATTGTCTGCTATTTTTGCCCACTCGGTAAAGACAGATGATCAGCTGGGCTGGGACGAAACACTTTCCTCGACGCGCGGGTCGAGGGACAATCGGGATAACCGTGGTACTGCTTGCTGGGGGTTCGGCTATCGCTGCCTGGCTCATTGCTCCTTCTCCCCGTTCCCGCGGACTTCTCTCGGACCTAGGCTTTGGTTTCTCCAGCTTTCCTGGACGGAGAACTGGAAGCTCTGCATCTTGTCTCTCTGGACAGCCGAATATTCAGAATTCAGGAAAGAAAAAAAAAAAAAGGTAATGGACATAACATTGTCTGCGATGGCACATCATTCCAGGGGGGAGATCACCCCGCGACTGATGTCGCAACGAGCGCAGAGTCAAGACTCCCCTAAGAGAGCCTACAAACACCACCCCCCACCACAACTAAGGACCGAAAGTACCACAGTTCCCTCGATTGTGGGGACCTTTGTGGGTGTGGCCGCCTTGATTGGGTGTGGATTAGACCACCGATCCGAGAGGAACGGTTTGTTCATGTTTATAATGCCATTACGGAGCAACTTCCACCATCAGAACTAGAAGCATTAATATTGTGGAGGCCGTCCGGCAGAATTCCGTTCACCTTTTGCAGGCCTCGAATCTGCCCCTCCAACATGTCCACCTTCAAGCATCGTCTCGGCAAGGGAACCATACTCTTGTGCCCATGAATATGGATACATCGTCCCTTTCGTCGTTTCCCTCCCGTGAGAGATCTTCAATCCTTACTCCTTCGCGTCCGTGTGTGGTAATAAGGTGAGTGCGTTCGGGTCCCGGGTGTCCCGTTTAGTCCCTGCCCACACTGCCGACTACAGAGCCCTCATGCTAATCGAGACCCTCTATCTGTTAGCAAATCAACGTCCTCAATTGTCGCTGGTGGCTCGGCCACTTCATTTATCCCAGCCTCTAGGGAGCCTCCCGATACGGTGTCAAGCCCACCATACCCCCCGTTTCCGCTTATCAATGTCAATCATTTTATCTCGGTAGCCCCCTGCACGGAGTGGCATCTCTACGAGATATTGCAGGTGTATAATCGCCTGCTTGGTTATTGCCTGGATACATACTGCATTCGAGATGTATAGCAGGTTACGTACCCCAACCGGTGAGAGTATGCGCCTTCTCTCAACACTCAGAAAAGACCCATTCCCATCCTGCTTGAGCCCTACCTTTCTCAACCAGGATCCAGAGGCCGTGGCCTTTCCCGCCTGCGCTATAGTTTAGTCCCGGCCGCACTAAGCTTCTCGGTCCGCTTTTGCCATTTCGACGTCTGAGCCCGCCGCCAGACTTTAGTCTAGTAGCCAACCGGTGTGGGCTCGGATGGTTAGAAACGGCGAATTTCTGGCCCGTCCTGCATCTACTAAACACGGCGGTAGGAAAAGTCCGTCCCAAACTCCCAATAGCCCCCTGCAAGTGCAAATTAATAACGTCTTGGCCCTGCCCGTTATTAATTTCCTAGTCCACCCGATGGATCAGTACGCGTTGTGCTGTGGCCAAGTTTGGTGGGACATTGGTAATCGCCGCGAGAAGTTTTCAACTTTTCACAGCTAATTCAACCTCGTTTCTGGGAGCCAGCGCACAGGCCAGTCGGAGTCCGAAGGAGAAATCAACCGGGCCAGAACTGAGTCGTTACGATAGTAAAGGGTCGGACTGGGCGACCAAGATATCTCGCACGTAAGTGTACCCCCTAGATTGTACTTTCGGACAGTTACACCCAAGCACGTGGGAGCTGCGACTGCAACTGCATCCGCCTAGGATACTAGTCGATGGCAAAAGAACCACCCCAGCAAGCATCAAACTATCAAACGTTATGCCAACGATTTCACATGCAAATGCAAGAATCGCATAATATATTCCTAAGCAGAGCAGAAACATCCATGCCATAACAACCACAAAGAGAAAAGATAAACACATGCAAACCCAATCCCCCAGTCACTACGGACTACTCCCTATCTAATAAGCCATCCACTCCCGATGCCACCAATTTGCCATCCCAAACAAAAACAACACAATACTCCCATCCCTGGCAATATCCCTAACTAACTGCACCCACAACCCCAACCCCCCTCCTCCCCTCTTCATCATAACCCTCGCCCCAGTAAGCACCACCTCACCCGTCGTAAAGAACAAGAACGGATTCCTCGCCGTCGCCGGCGGCGGCGGCTGACTCCCAAATGTCGCCACCGACGACCCAATCAACACCAACAAATACACCCCAATCAACACAGAAAATACCACATGCAGCACCTTCCACACCAGAATCTCCCGCTTCTCCTCATCACTCTTCTTCCGCGTCGCCTCCCCCAACATACTCGCCACAAACGGCGGAACTCCCAACCCCGTCAGTAAGTCCGCTGGCGACTGACCTCCAGGCAAAGAACCCTCGCCTAGTGCACTGGTATCCCCAGCCATCAAGCTCGAAAGAAGCTTAAGCGTCGGATCGTCCGCTTCACCACCTAGTCCTCCCATCCCTCCTGGTCCTGCTGCTCCTGCTTGAGGTCCTGGGCTCCCACTGGGTGAGTCGCCCGGCTGGCCAGACTGGCGGAGCAGGGCACGGAAGAGCTCCTGTTGCGCTTGAAGGGTTTCGGGGTCGATCTCTTGCTGCTGCTGGGGTCCTTGGTCTTGGAAAGAGGGTTGTGTGGTTCGGGGTTCGGGGCTCGGGCTAGGACTCAGTGCCGTAGTGGTAGCTTGTGGTTGTGCTGCTGCGGCCGGGGCCGGGGATGGAGATGGAGAGGGAGAGGTTTCTTCGCGGACTGTACATAGCAAATCCTGTGTTAGCTTTACACACTATATTCCTTTCTTTTCTTCTTCCGTCCGCTTAAGACTTTATTCCGTAAGAGAGAAAAGAAACAATGTGCCACATACGACTAGCAGGAGTCCGTCCACTCAAGCTGGTAATCTTGTCTAGACGAGCTGCTCCATCGCCTTTGATTTTGGCTTCGCGACGTTCGCGACGCAGGCGGGCTGCTCGTTGAGCGGGGGATTCTTCGGCTGAGGACATGATTGTTCTTTCCTCGGTTTCTTTTCTTTTTCTCAGTATATGTATATGAGGTTCACTCGTTGGTGGTTGTGGTGATTTGATTTCGCCGGTTGGTGTTTTGGGTGACGTAAGTTCGTTCAATTGGTGTGAGTGAATTGTTTAATGGGCCAGGGAAGGTGAATATTTATTCTAGGAAATTGTAGATTGAAGATGTCGGTGGGAGCAGTTGGAGACCGCTCCAGGGAATAAGAGTGAAGGTGGAGGTAGAACTAAATTGAGCCACAGGTTGTTGCGGCGGCGGTGATCGCTGATGATCTGTGATGTGGTGGCCGCATGACGGTTGGCTCCGCTGGTATACGGGGTCACGTGATTGTGTGTGTATATCTTCGTGGTGTACGGAGTACGTTTGGATGTTCGTGGCTAATTAGCTGTTCTAGTAGTTGTTGATATGTACTCTTAGCTGTTAACTGTATGAATCGAAAATATGGCTTGTGTAAAATATAGAGGATCAAGCTTCAGTTTTTTCTACACTACTACTAGCTCAAAATATATATTTCTAGGGTAAGTATCATTATCTGCATCATCATGATGTTTTTCTTTCATATGATCTCTGGCAGTGCCAAGTAGTAGAATTAATATCATTAATGCCTTCTATGAGAAAAGTTCGTAATTCTATTTTGAGTACTAATATTCATGTCGCCGATCACATATCCCTCTGCCAATATATCATCAGTCACCAGCCTAACCACGAAGGGTCCCTCTGCTAGTAAACATACGTTTAGTAGTAAATGTCAGTAAAGCCCGTCGTGATACTGAAACGGCCAACCAGTTGCTTCATCTTTTCTAGCTCATCTGGACTGGCGCCGTCGGAGAATTAGTAGGCCATCAAGGATTTGTTCCTCTCCACAGCAGCCTCATACCGCTGAGCAGGCAGCCAACCTTCTTCTGAAGTCCACCGAGTTCGTCGCGCCACTTATTGATAAGTAAATTCAGATTGTACCACGCTTGCTCACTTTCAGCCTGGTCATTAACTTCTTGTTCTGAGAAAACTATGGGCATTTGATATCATGGTGACCCTTGCCGATGAGATAAGATCAAAGGTTTTGCATTCGCGTGTCAGCAACTGAATCCTGAAATGATATTTACAGAGTACAAAACGTTGAATGCGACAATATAAATAAATTACAAAGATTCTAAAACGTGACTCAGTCGAGTCTCAGGTGTTGTGTGCCTCAAATTTGTGGCTAGTAAGGCGGGCCAATCCCTTCCAACAAAATCACCACAATCATGTGCCTCATGGGGTGGTATGATCTGGTGGAAGATCCTTATTCACACTAGCACAAAGCCCTATAATTACTATTCTTATTGGGATCAGCATATGAATTACAGGGGTTTTTGAATTGACTTCTTTGATCGCCTTCTCAGATGTTGGTATCATTGATGACATCATCCCTTACCACCTCGAACATCTGCCCATCATCCATCATCACTTTGAAGGAAAATTGCCTATGCAGCAAGCCTCAACACCCATCCCCATTCAATTGGGGACTGCATCTCAATTTCCAAATGATGATTGCTACTAGTCAGCTAGTACACGGTCAGCCTTATCCTTCTTTGGATCCAACTCTAAAGTCCGCCATTCCCGGCATCCACGCCAAGCTCCAGATTTCCGCCATGAATGACGGAAAACAAGAGGATGCAGCCAGCCTCGACTTGGTATAGATCCATCCGGTGGAGAAGGTAAATAGACCGACATCAGATCCGGTCTGGATGCTCGGGATATCCCCCCAGCCCTGTGCCAGCAAATAGTCGGACGCGTCCGAGCTCCATTGGCAGCGCCTCCTCCACAATGACGTAGTCCAGTCTTGCAGGGCCAACCTTGACTTTCGCTCTGACTTCACCTTACTTGGCTGACATCGCATGAGAGAGGACTTACAACCAGATTTCCTTCCCTCTCATTATTCCTGCTCTCTTCCCATATCAACAGCGGTCCCGGCTTCACGGAGCTAGGGATGATAACCCACTCACCTTACTTCTGATATCTCTTGCTTACCTGCGTACCTGATCATCCCATCACTATCAACCATGTCGCAGGCTCAACCTGGGCGGGAGTCACCCAAGACTCACCGCTTCGGGGAGCATTGGAGCGGAGCCAACCCTGTCCCGACCATCGACAAGTTCCTACAGCGTCTAGAGGTGGATAAACAAGAGCGCAAGGCCCATGAGGAAGCCCTGGCGGCCAAGCGGCGGGAGAAGGAGGAACAGGGAGAGGAAATGGCTCACAAGCCCCGGAAGACAACGGGAAAGACTCGCATGGTGACCGATCCAACGACTGGCAAGGATATTGAAGTGGAGGACCTCGACGAGGATTCCATGGAAGCAGTGAAGGATCCGAAGGTATCCATACCCCATTGGCAATGGTAGAACATGCCACTAACCGATGATAATCATAGCTGGTCGTCCCAAATGCTAATCTTGGAAAGCCAACGGTGAGTCTATATAAATTTGTTCATCTAACACTGAACGTCAGCTAAGAAATCTCGTAGGACGTTAAAACTGAACCCAACCAAAGCCTTTCCCAGTATAAAGAAAACCAAGATATAACCGCACCCCCCGACCCAATCGCAGAAGGCACTACGTCAGATGTTCCTATTCATGGCGAGAAAACCAACATCCTCTTCCATCCTACTCCGACAGTCACCTATAAACCCATGTTTGACAAATTGGAGAGCCGTGGCATCGGCCTGTGCCTAGGAATTGTTGCTGCCATTGTCTTTACTGGTCGGATGTGTGGTGGCTCGCTCTGGGGCCTACTGCCTTTATCATTCGGTGTTGCAAGTGGTGTGTGGTTATGGATACAAGAACTCATTCGCAGCGGCCGGGAGATGGAATGGAGTAGTGAGCAAATCAGAGGCCAAATGGTAAGTTTCCGCTCCCCGTTAAAGTACTAAAACTTACATGTTACGCTGTTAGGCTACTGCAAACCTCCTACCTGAGTCGGTCGAATGGATGAACTCTTTTCTCGGGGTCTTCTGGGGCCTCATCAACCCGGAGATGCTGACACCCGTTGCGGATACCATCGAAGACATCATGCAGGCGTCTGCGCCTGGTGTAGTGGAGAACGTTCGGATTGCGGAAATTGATCAGGGAAACAACCCTATCCGAATCTTGAGCTTGCGGTCTCTTCCGGACTCTCATGTCCAGCAACTCAAGGATCACATCCACGAGGAGAACGTGAAGAACAAAGACCCTCAGGAGGCGGCAGCTGCTGAGGAGGGCGGTAGCTACTACAACATCGAGGCCTCCTTTGCCTACCACGCGAAACCGAGCGGACAAACCACTTCGTCCAAGGCGCGCAACATGCACATGCAGATCGTTTTCTACCTGGGAATCAAAGGCCTCTTTGGCGTTCCATTCCCGGTCTTCGTGGAGTTAAACGAATTGGTAGGCACCGTCCGCGCCAGGTTTCAGATGATGCCAGAGGCCCCGTTCATGAAAGACGTGACGTTTAGTCTTGTTGGACTTCCCCATATTAGGGCCGGTTGTATGCCAATGGTCAACTGGGGTGTAAATATCCTGAACCTCCCCTTAATCTCCAACTTCGTCAACTATGCTATTGCTACGGCCAGCGGTCTGTTTGCAGCTCCCAAATCAATGACTATGGATCTTAGCATGATGCTCAAGGGTGACGATATCGTCAAAGAGACCCAGGCACTGGGCATCATGTGGATCCGGATCCATCGTGCAATTGGCTTGAGCAAACAGGACCGACGTGGAAGTTATGGCGGCGGCAGTGACCCCTACATCAACCTCTCTTTCTCCAAGTACGGCAAGCCCATGTACTGTACCCGAGTAATCACCGACGACCTGAACCCCGTCTGGGAAGAAACCGCGGCGTTGCTCGTAACGCCAGAGTTGATCAAGGCGGACGAAGCTTTGAGTGTCGAACTCTGGGACTCGGATCGGACCACCGCGGACGACATTGTCGGCAAAGTGGAATTGCCCATACGCAAAATGATCCAACACCCGGGCAAGATGTATGCTCAGGTTTCCAAGCTCCAGGGCCTCAACGAGGGCAGTGAAATGCCGGGAGAACTGCACTGGGAGGTCGGGTTTTTCGGCAAACCCAAGCTGAGAGCCGAGCTGAGGACCGACGGCAAGAAGAAGGATCTACCGGAGAACTTCAAGGACATTCCTGAGTTCCAAGACGAAAAGGGTGTCATCAGTACCGATCAAGAGGACGCCATTACCAAGACCCCACCAGATCCGCTATGGCCGAGTGGAATCATGAGCATTGTGGTCCATCAAATCGTGAATCTAGAGATAGAGAACGTCAAAGGCAGTCACGGTAACCGCAAGGGGAGAGACTATGAGCCAGCCAAACCGTATGGCGAGCAAAAAGAGGAGGTTGGAGAGAACTTGCCTACGAGCTACTGTAAAATCATTCTCAATGACGAGCTAGTAAGCTATCCCCACATACCCCCTTTTATATTCACAACTCGCTTAACATCTCGCAGATCTACCGTACTCGTGCAAAAGCCCTAAGCTCCAAGCCTATCTTCAACGCTGGAACTGAACGGTTCGTCCGAGACTGGCGGTCCGCCTACGTTACCGTTAGCGTCCGCGACCAACGATATCGCCAGCACGATCCTATCCTCGGCGTGGTGCCATTGAAGATTTCGGAGCTCCTCGAGAACAGCTCACAAGTGACCAGATGGTACCCTCTCACTGGCGGTATCGGCTTTGGACGCATTCGCATCTCCATTCTCTTCCGGCACGTTGAGACCCGTCTTCCCCCACAGATGCTTGGCTGGGATGTCGGCACCTTCCATTTCATTTCCGACAAGGTCACCGTGAAGGGCTTCAACCATCGCTGCAAGATTCGCCTCCGCACCGGCGGCAGCAGTGGCAAGATCACTCGTCATGTGTGCCATGTCGAAGGATCCAACATGACCTACGACCTCTCCAACGAGGACTACCGACGCGCCATCCGTCTCCCCGTCAAGCACCGCTACCGATCGCCCGTCGTCTTTGAATTCCAACAACAAGGCCACCACCACACAACCGCCTATGCCGTCTACTGGCTCCAACACATGGCCGACAACGAAGACACCGCCATCGACATCCCCATCTGGGTCACCAAGAACGGCAAGCGACTCACTCAAAACTACATCACCGAGCAGAACTGCCACATCAAACGCAGCCCGGGCCTCGAGGACCTGCACGAAGTTGGCCGCCTGCAATTCCACGGCTTTTTCAGCCCCGGCATCGACGACTCCCACGAACAATACGTCATCGACAACGAATCCCGCGAGACCTTTGAAACCTGGGAAGCCTGCATCGCCCAAGGTGTCCGCGAACGCCGCATCTCCTCCGACATCCCCGAGGATCTCGAAAGGCTGCATGAACAATCCCTCCTTGACGGCCGCGACATCCTCAAACACGCCGAGCCCCGCGAACGCCGCCGCTGGATTGACAAGCAAGGCCAAGACTGGAGCGGCGCCTTCGGCCACGACCCAGGAGCCTATCTCAACAACCACGGCCACCAAGTCGCCGAACCGGGGCGCGAGACACCACCTCACGACCCCGTGAACCCACCTCCCACCGTCGCCCAGTCCTACGGCACCATGCACGGGGAAGAAGCCCGGCACCAGAACTCCCAAGAACAAGAGCAAGAAGAGAAAGAGGCATCTTCCTCATCCAGCGAAACCGAGGACGACAACGACGACGATCACTACCCCCATCAGCAGCAACGCGTCTCACAAAGTACAACGTCCACTGGCGGCGGGAGCAGCAGTGCCGGGCCTCCCAGCATCTACAGTATAGATGACGGGTCCCTTAAGAAGGCGAATAAACGCAGCGAGGAGCGTCAACACCGCGGTAAGATGCAATGGCGACCTGTTCGGAATGCCGTGTTTGCGCGTGACGAGGCTAAGTATTCGCTAAGGAAGGTGAAGAGGAAGTTTACTGGTGATTTGGCGGGTCGGGAACCGGATATTGAGACAGAGACGGGGACTTGATAAGCCCTTTCATTCTATTCATGTAGGTTTCTATGTATGTATGTATGCATGTACGTGTGTATGATTGAATGATAGGATGTGTATACTAGTACTTCATTTCTTCCTGGTCAGCATCTTAACTGAAGTGATACCGCCCGAACTGCCCTGCAGCACATGTAATATACCCAGTACCCAACCCAGTACCAAAAATCTAAGCAACTCCATACTCCACCCACCCCCTCAAATCCCTACTACTAGCCCCAACCCAAAACCGATACACACCCCTAGCAAGCACCCACTCCTGCTTGCCTACATCCCAAAAACTCGAATCCCTCCTCCTCAACCCAATCTCCACCAATCCTTTCTCCCCAGCCCTCAGAAAAACCGCATCATGTGGTCCGTGATCTTCACCTGGACCATCCTCCTCAGCACCGTCGCATCGCAAATCTTCACCGCGCCTCCCTGGTCCATGTCTACCGTCGCCGTCGACAATCTCACTGGCATTGCGCCATTCATCGGCTCCGTTCTCGGCACTGTGATGGGCGGCTGGGCCCGCGATCTTAGCAGCAAGCTCATGGCCTCCCGCAATAAAGGCGTCTGCGAGCCTGAGTATAGACTGCTTGTCATACTCCCGGCGACGATGGCCATGGCTGCAGGAACCTTGATAGGTTTATTTAGTATAGAAGTGTTTCGCGATGTGGGCCGGATAGTGTTAAGTTAATATCAATTCCGGTAAACTCAAGAGCTATAGACTTGGTTACAGAAGAGACACCGTTCTTGAATATATTATACCAGGTCTGTGTGGCTCCTGGCCAGAGAACGTTCGTATTGGAAATGACCACTGATCACCATTGAATCGGTGCCGTTCTTTCTCACATCGGGAATGGATATAGATGCTGCGGACATTGACGTTGAACAGGCTCTCAGATACCTATAACTTTAGAAGATAACACGAGCCGCTTGGAATTATGCAGGATAACAGAGTGACTTGACTCACTCGGTATGGTCCTTGAGCATATCTGAAGACATTGGATGTTCATAGTAAATCGCAATTTCCGTTTCACCTAATCTTCTCTTCCACCGGCCTGCCGATCAAACATCAAACATGGGAGTTGTTCCAGTTGCATCGTTGACTACCACTTCCCATACGAGAACAAAAGTCTTTGGTATTGCTCAATAAAGCAAATTTGCGGCAATGCTCCCCCAAAACGGAAGGTGCCTGAGATGTTGCCTTCGTACGGTATTAGGTTAGCGTGGCTTTCCCGGTGCCAAGTAGATACGCTTCCGCCATTGTTACCCAAACGCGGTTAGAACATAGATACATAGCCATTGGCGACATGAATCTTCTTGGTCATAAAGACCGAAGAAAGACGACGACTGTGGTGGATCCCCATGAGAAGCTTGTGGGCCAAGAGATCTTAGCAGATCTAGCCTTTCGATTGGACCTTCCTCTTTAATCTTACAGATACAGTGTTCTCGGGACTTTCGGGAACGTGCATTGCGAATAATTAACACAATGAGGATGATCCTTAGCAACAAATTCAATCTTCTGGTTTTGGCAGTCGCCTGAGCTTACGCTGGATCAATTTCCAGGATGTTATATTTAACAACCCCTAGAAGGCCTCATTAAGGGCATCTGATTGTCTTAAACTAAAGCGCATTTGTGACACCATCATGGCTCCCGATATTAACACTATTCCTGGCTACACCATCTTCCGTGAAGGAGACTATGATTCCGCGTCCGCTGCTGCTCTCATTCCACACGGAGTGCCCCACGTATTAGGTATGATGATATTGATTCTACCTCTCGATGCTGCGAATCTGATCAGATATACCAGATCAGCTATCAATCACTGAAATCCCCGCCGCCGCTCAGCTCATACGTGAATGGGCCAGCCCTAAATTACTCAAATTCAACTGCATCACTCTTCGCGAGCCAACGAAATCGGAATATGTCGCCTACAAGGAGGGACATGCTAGCCGGCCTGACCGCCGTGCCTTTGCTATAGTCATCGAGCAACAAGGGTCGGGCCAGATCAGCGAAGTTGTCGTCAATCTTACCAAGTCCAAGGTTGAACGCTGGAAGGAGGTCAAGAACGTCATGCCCACATTGACCCTAGAGGACTTGGACATAATGGAACGGATCTCCCGAAAGGATTCTCGGGTGATTGAAGCGTGCAGGGGTCTTGGTATTACAGATATGTCGAAGGTTTTCGTTGACGGCTGGGCCATTGGTGTTGATGAGCGCTGGGGCTTCGAGCGCCGTCTCCAGCAAGGCCTAGCTTATTATCGTAATCACGCACTTGACAACCAATATGCCCATCCGTTAGACTTCACCGTCATCGCTGACACCGAGAGGGAAGAAGTTCTGAGCGTTGACATCCGATATGTCAATGGGGAGAGAACAGCCATTCCGCTGACGGAACACCACTACCTTCCGAATTTCATTGGCGACAAGTACAAGCACGACACGTTAAAGCCGATTGATATCACCCAGCCCCAGGGCGTATCCTTCCAGGTACAGGGAAATGAACTTACCTGGGCAGGATATAAAATGCATATTGGTTTCAACTACCGTGAGGGGATTGTGATTTCCGACGTCCGCATGCATGATCCCTACGAAGACCGGGATCGTGCCTTGTTCAACCGTATCAGTGTGGTAGAGATGGTTGTTCCATACGGCTGCCCAGAAACACCCCATCACAAGAAACATGCTTTCGACCTGGGTGAGTACGGCTCGGGCTACATGACGAACTCGCTCAAGCTAGGATGTGATTGCAAGGGAGCTATTCACTATCTGGATGGTGTCCTATGTACCGGAAAAGGAGAGGCTGCGGTGATCAAGAATGCAATTTGTATTCATGAGGAGGACAACGGCCTTCTATATAAACATACCGACTACCGTGATGGGACCGTCGTGTCTGCTCGCGACCGCAAGCTTATCATCTCCCAAATCATCACCGCGGCTAACTACGAGTACGGCTTCTACCATACCTTCACTTTGGATGGAACATATAAGCTCGAGGTCAAACTTACTGGGATGCTAAACACCTACTGCATGCACCCTTCTGAACAGGCCGCTTCCTCCCCCTACGGCACCGAAGTTGCGCCGGCCATTATTGCCCAGAACCATCAGCACATATTCTCCTTGCGTGTCGACCCTGAAATAGACGGTCACAACAATACAGTCCTTCAAAGTGACGCTGTTGTATCCAAGCATCCTCTTGGTTCTTCAGAGAACTACTACGGAAATGGGTTTTACTGCGAAAAGACGCCTCTTCACACTGCTCTCGAAGGCGCGACGAATTATAATCATGAGACAAGTCGGTCGTGGGACATCATTAATCCAAATAAACTCAACAAAGTTTCGAAGAAACCTGTTGCCTTCAAGATCGTCAATAACTCTTGCCCTGCCCTCCTTGCTAAACCCGGTAGCGTGGTCTGGAAGCGTGCCGCTTTCGCCCGGAAGTCGCTATGGGTTTTGCCCTACAAGGATTACGAATTGTATCCAGCTGGTGACTACGTCTGTCAATCGACGGGCGAGGAAAACCATCCGGATAACCTGACCATTCAAGACTGGGCCAACCGGAACGAGAGTATCGAGAATACCGACATCGTGTGCTATGTCCAGTTCGGTCTCACTCATTTTCCGCGCACGGAAGACTTCCCCATCATGCCGGTTGAACCGGTGAGCGTCATGCTCCGCGCATCTAATTTCTTTCAGAGGAATCCTGCCCTATGGGTTCCGCCGTCGGCGCTCTGTGTCGACAGTATCTCCCGGAATGCCTTCCCAGCCTGTTGCTCAGGCGGGGAATCGAAGAACCTGCCAAAACTATAGGGGAGGAGGGTATATATATCGACTGTTTCTGACCTGGAGGTCGACTTCCGACTCTCTCATGCATATCAGTGCAGAGCGCCTGTATCCCTGAAGTAACTGAATGCGTTTGCTCCCTTCTTACTTTTTTATTACCAGCTAGCACATATTACACTGTACTTCAAGCAAGACTTTTTCACTTCCATTTCAAAAAATGCATTAATAAGTACTTCAAGCTCCGCATACATCCTAGCCTTCACCTACAAGTTATTAGATGAGTTTAAAATCTCATGGATTATATCATACACAGAATAAGAAAATATGATTTGGTGACCACGGCGATGTTTCAACCAAAAGTCCGTTATCGTCTAGACCACTTGGACACCCCATAACTCAAGTCACCACACGTTTTACACCATCAACAAATAGCAGCTGAGGTCTTGACCAAGCCGGTACGGCTGTATCGCACGAAATGGCCATGGTAATGTCGTTGTATGGTTTTATGTGGAGGTTTGGGTCCTGAACGTATCCATACTATGAGCTAACACCCCCAGCTACCTGAGCGCCGCCGATTCTTCCAGCCTTGAATTCATCCACCATTTCACCAAAGGTACACCATTCTACTCCTTCGTGGGCGTTCAAGTAGTTGATCAATCTCTGGTGCAAGAGCATGATCTGAGGCTTCCCACTAACCTGGGGATGGAGCGAGATTGGGAAAACGAAGGTATCGTACTCTTGATAGAGGAAGTCGAACTGATCCTTCCACAGTTGTTCGATAACGTACGGGTCGACATACCCATGAGAAGGGCCATCTTCAAGCTGAAAAGGTGGCCAGTCATCCAAGTGCCAGTTGGCGGGAACCTCGACAATTTTGCTGGGGGTGAGCTTCCCCATCGGAAGCATCCAGGAAGCGGCGGGCTGGGATATATTGGTCGTAGTAATCTCCGCATGGCAGTGAGGGACGTAGTAGAGCTGAGAGTCATGATGCATAAAGGAATGATCATATTCCTATGTGCCCACTTTAGTTTTCTTTGGGGTTTCCATGTTGTGACATATAGTGAGTGCATGCGTTCTTACTATGTCGAATTCCTCGAGCAACTTGATGGTGCGAGGAGACGTCTTCCATGATGGTGCGGTCCACCCCTTCGGATGCTTCCCAGTGAATTTGGTTAGGACTTCAATAGACCGCGCGAGCACATCTCGCTCTTGTTGATCTGATAAGACATTGACATGCTCATGTGAGTAACCATGTAAACCACTATGCTAAATGTCAGCCGTGATCTTGCCGTTACACCAACTGGCGAGTGAAGACACACATCTCATGGTTTGCCTCTTTTATTTTTTGTATTTGTTCTGGGAATGACTCAATCGTATGTCCCGGAACAAACCAAGATGCCTTGATGTTATTTTGATCAAACAATTTGAGTAGTCGGTCGATGCCCACTGTCGCACCGAAGATGCCACGTGATACGTCGGTCAAGTCCGGTGCAGAACCGTCCTCGGAGTTTATCCTGGTAAATCATTTCAGTATGGTAACAATAACGCGGGTATGTGGTGTATGATCTGCCTGTACCACCCACTGACTGCATCAACGTCGATTCCATATCCGACAAGCACACGTTTTCCCATTTTGCATATATGAGCAGGAGTTGATGATGGAGATTTCGGGAGGTGAAAAAGTGTTCATTCAGCATCATTACCCTACACTACAGTTCGATGAACTGAGAACGTATGAATGCTTAAATCAGTTCATTGCCTCAGATGTGCCTGTAGCCGGCGGATGACACGCTGCGTATCACGCTGGCACTATGCTCAAAGACCTTCCTAAAGTGGCTAAACCGTGAGCCGCCTAGCTTATCTGTTAGCCTCTTTTGGTTAGTATATTCGGGCAATCACTCTATCTAGAGCTGACAGTGCCGATGAGCTGCTTTATTTAGAAGTATTCAATCATTGCATATTGATGGGACAAAGACCCTATTCTGTATCTATATCTTGAATGTTTTTTTTTTTTTTTTTTTTTTTTTTTTTTTTTTTTTTTTTTTTTTTTTTTTACCACCAATGCACTGAACACGAAAGCACTACGCGCCGATTGACCGACAACATACCAATATGAAAACATTATTGTGCTATGGAACACCGTACGAAGTAAGTCACCAGCCCTGGGTTTAGCAAAGACCATGAAAGTATATTGACAGGCAATAGCTCGGATTGGCACATGGAGTTGGTGCGAAAGAAATGATCAAGCGTAGTATTTTATTCTACAAGAAGATGTTTGCTTATAATTGCAAACTCGAATGGGATGCTGTCCGCATGATTGCCAAAGACTGGCAGAGGGAGATAGAACAGAGATGTCCAGAATATTACAGTGAAATGCAGGGTGTGTTGATTAATCTGGCCCTAATTCTTCCCTAGGATGTCGCTGACTAAGAAGGGATTACAAGGAATTGCGGACGGCGCTGAAATCCCAGTTATTGACATTTTGATTCTCAATATCCGCACTGAAATCGCGTTTGGGATGTTCAATGATGGGTGCACGAGCCTGTACTGGAAGACTGACACGCAATCCTTTCTGGCTCAGAACTGGGATGTAAGTATTGCTTTGATTCTAATGACCAAACCAATTTTCTCATGTTGAGACAGTGGATGGAAGAACAAAAGCAGAATCTTCTTCTCTTGGATATCAGAGGCGCCGATGGGCCTCGAATCAAGATGATCACCGAAGCAGGCATTATTGGAAAGATAGGGTTAAATGAATTTGGTATCGGTGTCTGTCTCAATGCTATCAAAGTCCCTGGCTGTGACTTTTCACGACTGCCAGTTCACCTTGGCCTTCGAAAAGTATTGGAGAGCACATCAGTTGATGCTGCTGTTCGGCAGCTGGATGAAGTTGGGATCGCTGCATCGGCGCATATTCTGATCGCTGATCAAGAAAAGGCTATTGGACTTGAATCAACAGCGAGAACACTGCGGTTTATGCATATGAACGAGGGAGATCGCATCTTCCACGCAAACCATTTACTATTGGAGCATGATGGCGCGGTAGATGGGACTTGGCTCCCAGACTCGCCTGCACGACAGCATCGCATCCAGCAATTGGCGACGAAGTATGCTCCTGCTACGGGTGGGGGGCCAAATACAGTGGATATCATGAGGATGTTGGACGACCACGAGGGGTTTCCGTATTCAATTTGTCGATACGAGAAGGGTCCCCTGGGAATGGACGCCACCCTATTTAGCATTGTGATGGAACTTCGAGGTAGAATAGCGGTTGTGCGCCTTGGGAGACCGTGTCAAGTCGAAGAGACAGTGGAACTATGTTTTGAGTGATGAATCTGGAGTTTGCCATTGGACTTTTGAAGCACATAGCCACGGCTAGTAATATGGTACGCGGTTGTGAATAACTTAACATGAAAACTAGGCACGCGAAGTTGAGTGGGTTTGGCCAGAGATAAGCTATTGATTTAGAAAGACAATGACCTTCGTAATAGAAGTGTTTGATAATGCGGTGGCGATAATGAAGTAGCTTATCGTGCATTAGTTAGTAAATGTGAAAAAGAGATAACAAGGTGAGTAATTATCGACTGGCTTATCGTGGTTTAGTATGGGGAAGAGGTTAAGCGGGAAGTTCTACCCGAGGTCTTGAGATAAACTAGGAGAGGCCTATCATCATCATCTTCCCCGCGTTCTTCCTTTGGTCCTCCGCCCTTTACTTTCACCTTTCCCACTTTTCCATACACTCACATACCTCCTGCTCGTCACTATGTCCACCCCCCAGCTCTTCGGAAGAGCCTGCAAGACCTGTCGTCGGCGAGGACGACGCTGTGACCGAGTTTTGCCTGCATGTGGCACCTGCGAATCTAATGGCCTGGTTTGTGAAGGATACTTGCTGCGATGGTCGGGTCTAGCAAGCAGAGGAAGACTTGCTGGCAAGACTTTCCCTATGAATGCAGCCTCAAGTGAAAAGCGACAAATACGGCCGCGACGGTCTCAACAACAAGCTCCACCAGCTGCATCCACTACCCGGTCGCCTACCGGAGAAGAAAGATATGTTCAAGATCGCCAGCCTTACGACGAAGCGACGCCTAGCAACGGATCTTCTGAGTGGCTACCGGCTGAAAGATCACACTTGAATACAGATACAGGGTCGCCAATTGACTCAGCATCATTCACTGTTCAACCTGAAGTGCTGGATGATACTTTCTTACCAAGTGACGAAGCAGAGATAGCACCGGAAGTCATTGCGCCCTGTGATGCTCGTCTGGAATCAGGACAAATCCCAACTTCACAACCCCCTCTTTTTCCCGCCCTGGATATCATCGCTATCCCGACCGAACTGAAGTTTATCTTAGAATACCGTAAAATGTCCCACCGAGTCAATCACAGCAGGAAAAAAGGAGCTGACTTTCCCCCCCTCTGTAGACCTCTGCGAAGTTGTCCCCAAGTTGTGCGTCGATAACCATGATCCCAAAAACCCATACCGTGATTATATATTTCCTCTTGCCACTGAGGTTCCATCTCTTATGTATGCGTGTGCCGCTCTTGCAGCATGCCATTTCAACGTACGGCTAGGGACAACTCAGTTCCAGAACGAATTCCTAAGATTCAAGGGCAAGGCCATGAAGCGTCTACAAGAGGATTTGTACTCCCCAGTGCGGGCCAAACAACCTGCAACGATAGCCACGATCCTCATGCTCTGTCTTTGTGATATCTGTCACAGGGGTTTCTCGACCTTTGATTCGCACTTTCGGGGGGCTAAGAAGTTGATTGAACTACGTGGCTCTGACCGCACCGTTGGCTGCTTCGTAGAACAATATCTTGTCTGGTAAGTTGTGAACTTACAGGAATGGTTCGGTAAGTGTGTTCATGGACAATTCAATCTAATCTTTCGTTGCTTCTAGGCTTGATATCATGGCCGCCGCTTCGCATTCAAGGCAGCCAGTCTTCTCCCGCCAAGATATTGGTGAATTTTTTGATGGAAGTGGGCCGGATTGGAGTTTTGATGTTTTCCCATGCACATTGGATCAATTTCAGGTTCTGTGCGAAATTGTCAGCGTCTATAAAAGCCAGACTAATCCGGAACGGCCGTCAATGGAAGTGTTATGCCAGGTGGAAGAGATAAAGCAGAAATTGTTACAAGGCTGGCCTCGTTCCAATCGAGGAACGCACTGGTTTCACCTAACCGAGGCGTACCGATATGCCATTTTGCTGTATTTGATCCGTTTATTTCCCTGTGATGTCGACGAGTACGAGATTGATTGGCTGGTTTCCAGTGTTTTCTACCATGCTAGGTCTACACCTCCGGCCTCGGGGTGGTCGGACCAGTTACTTTGGCCACTTTTCCATGCTGGCCTTGAAACCAAGGACTCCAAACGGCAGAACTGGCTCAGAGAACGAGCACAGTGCATGCAGATATCGGGCGGATTTGGCAACGTGCAGAGTGCGCTAACCATCCTGGAAGGTGTGTGGGCGGGCCAGCGCCCCTCTAAATATTTGGATTTGATGCAGGGGTTTGAAAATGTCAATCTGCTTCTGATCTAGGGTCACCACCGACTTGGTTATATCCGCCTTCATAATCTTCCCGCCCGCTCTGTGGTCCCCTTATAATATTTTTCCATCTCTTGCGCACAGCGAATACCTATCAAGTAGGCGTTGATCTGTGTGTGATTGCTGTTTACATACATGTTACCAACTACTTCTGCCAACCTGATATATGGAAATGGGCGAATGGACTTACCAGGTAAGGATGGGACACACACTGAGATCCGCCACGCGCAAGTTCCGCATTCCAAACACGCGGAATCGATCATCGACAACGGCAGTCGGATCCTCACGTGCTCCCATCTTGCAGGTACCCATACTGTGATAGCCCTGGTCAAGATGATCTTGAATGAAATCCAGCAGCTCTTCGTCCCTTATACTGTCTGGTTTCGTCGAATTGATGTCGATGCGCGGACCATGCACGATCCTCTCAATTGTTCCTCGATATGCCGCCGTGTTCGCCACCTTTAAAGCAGTACGGACCGTTTCGATTGCGATACGCTTGTCAAAGGGGTGAGAAAGGAAATTTGGATCCACGAGGGGTGGATCGCGTGGATCGCGTGATCGAAGTGTCACGGTGCCCTTGGAGAGATTGTTCTGTATGAGCATCTCATGGGTAATGTAACTCTTTGTTGGATCATTCGCGGGATAGAAGCTCGGGCCCGATCCAAGCCAGATTTCTGCAGAAGGCCTGGTGGAGTCCAGTAAAAACTTCTGAGTTTGGCCGTCCAGATCAGCAAACTCCTTGGATTCAAACAGTCTCTGAATCCTTGGGAATGCCACGGTTCCACTGGATCCGTACATGGCCAACGGCCCAGTGCGGCTGTCTGCATACTGGGCTTTCGCCTGCTTATGGAGGTCCGGGTCAAGAAAGATCTGATTATGCGCAGGGATTTTATCGTCCACCTTGTATTCACATGTGATGATCGAGTGGTCGAGCATATTTCGACCGCATCCTAGTCCGATTCAGGTCATCCATGTGGTCGTGTCAATTAGCTGATCATAGGACGAACCTGGTGAATTCAAGACTGGTAAGATTCCATGTCGGTTTAGAACATCAAGTGGCCCAATTCCAGAGAGCATCAATATCTTGGGAGACCCAAAGGTTCCCGCGCACAGTACTACCTCTCTCCGACATCTAATGTATACTTTGAAAAAACAATCAGCTTCAATCACAACACGAGGAAATCGGATATGCACCCACCCGTTTCTTGAGTTGGCTTGTGATATAACTCGACTCCCGTGGCGGTCCCGTCTGCACAGTAAATTTTGTCACATTCAGTGTCTGTCATGATTGTTAGATTCGGGAGCCGAGTGCGTGAAGAGTGATCCAGAAATGCATTGGCTGCGTAACTCCTCTCACCCCGGCGGACATTGAACTGTGCCAGTCCAACTCCCACGGGGTTCCCGGAATTGTTGTCCAGGCACACAGGCATCCCGGTTTCAACACAAGCTTTGAAAAATGTCTCCACACCGGGTACCATTTCCTCGCCGAAGCCAACTTTGAGGGGCCTAGCATGATGTCAGTAGATCCCTTCCTTTGCCTACTGGTTTCACTTGCCCTGATCTTCCATGGTCAGAAGGCTTCGGGCGCGCAAAGTCTTCCACCCCCGGTGGGAGTCGGGGGTCAAAATCCTCGAGCTATTGCAACTACTTTAGTCCAACTCACTACCCCAGCCCATTACATTCAGGGTCGTACCTCTTTCATTAAGGGGAGAACACTTTCCCATTTCCACCCATCATTTCCAGTCAACCTTGCCCATTCGTCGTAGTCTGCAGCCGGACCTCGGGCAAGAGCCATATAATTGACCGCACTGTGCCAGACAATGAGTACTGATATTATGGAAGAGTGCAAGAGATCACAAACGAGCTGCCCCCTAGTTGTTTACCACGCAGGAAAACCAATTTTCGATCTTTCAAGTGCCGTTGGGGAACGGTCTCCAACTCCCACAGCCCGGCTTTGTCCTCCTGAAGCTGCTTAACATAGTTCCCTGGAATAAGAACATCTGGACTTAGACCGGCGTCCCGTCCGGACTCGACGAGGAGTACGGAGATATTTGGTATGCGGGCAAGACGAGATGCAATGACACAACCCGACGTACCACCCCCACAGATGATAAAGTCATATGCGTGACCATGGATGCTATTCAAATCGGCCTGGCTGCCCGAATGCATTGTATTGAACTTCTGTTGGCGTTGTGGTCGAGCAATGGAGGTTTGGATTAATTGCGTTCTCTTTAGTTCGAGAGTAAGATAATACGGCTCTCTAAAATAAGTTCAACATGACTGCCACTACTTCGCTATGACAATTTTCATTTTTCCAAAAACCATAACTGACAGATGCACTAAGAGGTTCTCTGCCGTGTGCTTATCCTTTTACCGTAGTAGGAAGGTGGATCGGCAATGTGCCCGTCTGGTCTGAAGCTTGGCCTCGGAGCCGGTAGCGTATCAGTTATTAACCAAATCAGGAGTGTGGATGAAACTGGAGGTTATCCCTGATTAAACAATCGTTCTCCATATGCCCGATATCACATACTCCGTACGTAAAATTCCAACCCTCCAACAATCACCAGGGAAGGACTCAAAACCAATACATAGAAGGGCGTGCCGACAAGGAACAACCCATTTCTCAAATTCTTGCATATACATTCGACAAAAGCGTTACTAAGAGCAGGAATATTGATTTAACTCCCAAAGACAGAAGACAAGAAAAAAAAATTCCTGTTATAAAAGAAAAATAAGAACAAGAAAAATCTTCTCCAAATATAGGCTAGCAACACGATTTGCCGAGACAAGTTTACGGATACTCATGCTAGCCGCTCGTTTCATCTAGGAGAATAACTAAAGCGAAAGCATACATGTGACAAACCCCCCGATTGAATTGATCAGGTCCAATATGTTCTTGAGCCAGAAAGCACACAAATATCTCAATGTTTACCGATGCCACCACAGACCACGGTCACAGTTCCACTCATTTCCCATCCCGATACGCCGCCTGAACCTGAATTTCCACCAATGCCTCTGGTGGAAACAGCGCATTCACACAGATAGCCGCCCAAGCAGGTTTGTTATTCCCAAAGTATCGCGTCGCAATCGCGGCAATCTGTAATTGTTCCTCCCTTGACAAAACGCCAACGTGAAACGATGTGACGTAGAAGACACCCTCCCACAGCTGTCTAGTGTCGGTGATATGAGGTGACGCTGCGGCCAGGGACCGCTGAATATTAATCATGGCTTTCTCAAATTGCTCCGCGTGCGTCCCCCACAGGGGGTCATGATTATCGGCGATTTGGCCGGATGTGGCAACGATGCGGGCGTCAGAGGGGATTGAGACGGCGGCTGAGATGTTGAAGATTTTGCCGAGTTCTTCATAGCCTGGGTAGTTGTATGAAGTGACAGTGGGCATGGTGTGTGCTTTGTGGATGTGATTGCCGGGGAAGCTAAGAGATGAAAGATGTAGGTTAAGGGCTTTTTTTTAGTTTTTTTTAGTTTTTTTTTTTTTTTTTTTTTGGTCTAAGCCGGCTGAAATGGCCGGGTTGCTTAAGTATATTGCTATGGTCTAGAGCTCATGTTTGGGACTAGAGGGAATTGGGGCAAGAAATGCATATGGTCATATCGATATACTACTTTAGGTAAAAGGATGAGATGGCTCGAAAAGCAGAATTACCCCCACGCAGCACACAATGCATTGTTACTCTCGTTGTTGTTATCGTTATCGCGGTGGTCAAGTAGTAGTGAGGCTATTTCTTATCCAGAAACATAGCCGACTGACAGCCAGTACCTGCTTCCTTTGGGCAATATATGATCGATCACTGAAGGGCCTAGCTAATGGTGATAGACGTCACTGTCGTAGATTAGTGGATTTGTAACGGTGAGCTGATTATCTGCAAAACTGGCAACTGGTATTATTTGATTTGGATCAGGAATCTACGGTCCGCGGAAAATTCGTGCAATTCTGACTAGTATGTAAACTTCTGGAGCTACAGCTTGATAAAAAGTCTGTTGGTGGTCCTATACCCTCAGACCATTCTCCTATCACGAACAACAACATATCATGAATACCATGTCAGACCTTTTTGTTCAACTTACTGCTCCAAACGGCTGCACATGGATGCAGCCAACGGGTCTTTTCATCAACAATGAATGGGTCAAGTCGTCCAGCGGCCATAAGATCGCCAGTATCAATCCTGCGTACGGTTCAAAATCTACCCCTGGTTTCATCGTATTACCTTGTCCGGACGAGACTAACGCATCTTGGGAGTAACAGAAACTCAGAAGAAATAATTTCTGTCTATGGAGCTACCTCAGAGGATGTTGACAAAGCTGTCAAGGCCGCTAGGGCTGCCCTGACAGACCCTGCCTGGAGGGATCTCTCCGGATTGGATCGAGGGAAACTGATGAGTCGACTGGCGAAGCTCATCGAGGATAACCGGGAGACACTTGCTACGATTGATACCATTGATAACGGGAAGCCGTATACGGTCGCCTTGAACGAAGATCTTACCGAGACAGCCGAGACCATACGATACTATTCCGGTTTCGCAGATAAAGTCTTCGGCCAGGTGATTCCAACAAATGCAGACAAATTTGCATACACCGTGCGAGAGCCGGTTGGTGTTTGTGGCCAGATCATCCCGTGAGTGCTCTCTTTTGACCCTCGGATTAAGTGAATACTGCCTCTTTCGATACAGTCGCTGACTCCCTTGGACCATTACAGATGGAACTACCCCCTTGCTATGGCAGCGTGGAAACTAGGGCCTGCATTGGCGTGTGGCAACACCGTCGTCTTGAAGCCCGCCGAGCAGACGCCTCTCTCTGCTCTTTTCCTGGCCAACCTGATTGTGGAAGCTGGGTTTCCACCCGGGGTAGTAAACATTGTCAACGGATACGGATCAATCGCGGGTGCCGCGCTTGCGTCTCACATGGACGTCGATAAAATCGCTTTCACTGGAAGCACCGACACTGCGAGGCATATCATGAAAATGGCAAGTGGGAATCTGAAGAATATCACCATGGAGACTGGAGGTAAAAGCCCTCTGATCGTGTTCAACGACGCAGATCTAACGGAGGCCGTGAAATGGGCTCATTGGGGCATCATGTCCAACCAAGGACAGGTATGCACGGCTACATCTCGGATCTTGGTCCAAAACGACATATACGACCAATTTCTGAGGGCGTTTGAGGCCCAGGTGAAGAGCGTCTCCAAGGTCGGTGATCCTTTTGACGCTAGTACCTTCCAAGGCCCTCAGGTGACCCGAGCTCAATATGACCGCGTCATGTCCTATGTTCGCATAGGACAAGCAGAGAAAGCCACCCTGCTATGCGGTGGCAAACCAGTCAGGGATATTGGGAATGGGAAAGGCTTCTACATTGAGCCCACAGTTTTCACGGACGTCTCCCCCGAGATGCGCATCTACAGAGAAGAGATCTTTGGTCCCGTTGCGGTAATTGCTCGCTTCGCCACCGATGAGGAGGCAATCAAGATGGCGAATGACAGTACTTATGGACTAGGAGGTGCTATCTTCACGACAAATCTGACGCGTGCCCATAAAGTTGCGGGTAGAGTTGAGGCTGGTACGGTGTGGATCAATTTCAGTAATGTTGGGGATTGGCGTGTCCCATTTGGCGGCGTTAAGCAGAGCGGTATTGGTCGTGAACTGGGACAGGCTGGTCTCGATGAATATACGAACATTAAGGCTGTTCATGTCAATATCCAGTCTAAGCTTTGAAAACAGTCGAAGCAAGAGTTGTATCTCGCGGAAGAGCAGTTGATTATCCTGGGCACTTATAACTATCAGTTTGAGGATCTTTTCTTCACTTCAACTAGGCACAAGAGTAGCGTAGCGTTATGCATTCTTTCAAGCTCCATGATATGTACTCAACGGTTTATGGATACATATTGCAAAAGACGAGTAAGGGATAAAAGTGAAACATTGAGACATGAGAAACCGGCTACTTCTTCAAGTTGTATGTATGTAAGCAATCATCCACTGGGAATAAAAAATAAAACGGATTCTGAATTAAATGTGCATCATATCCATAATGCGTTGGGCTGTCCCACTCCACTACAGGGCACATTTCCCATTCTTTCTCACACCCTGCGTTGAACTATACCCTCGACTAGGATGGCTGTTCTGCATACGTCCCTTCCACCGCATATGCTAGAAGCACACAGTAAAGTCTGGTGGCAAAAGCAGATCCTTTGACCATACCTAATCGGGTATATAAATGAGCTCCGCTTATCACCATGAGTCCCAGTAAAAAGCCAAGGTGCCCTTCAAGGAGTTGCGATTCGAGATAAGGGAATGCATAGGACTGTTCAAGGCGACTGAATGATCAGCTTATCGCAGTTCATAGAATTTTCAACAAGGTTTTGTGGCATTCATTCCGGACGATAACAATAGATCCCCCTATCAGTAGTAACGGGAACTTTGATATACGTTCTGCTGCAAGTGCTACGTGAATCCACGGTTTTGTAATAGCGGGTATAGAAGGTATAATACTGCCATGCTTTGGGGAAATCTATCCTACATGACTATTTCCTCATCTTTCCATTCCCTTCGGAGGTCCTCTTAGGATTGAGGTTCAGACCCTATATTACAATGACAGACCGCACGACCTGCATATCCAAGTCACAAGGCCAGCCTGACTCCAGTAATGGGCTTGGCGACCATGTGGAAGCTCCCCTGGATCTGAGGCGAGAGGAACTGCCTGTCCAGTTCTCTCTTTTCTCTACAATCGCATTGGGATTCAGCATGACCAATTCCTGGCTTGGATACTCGGCCACTTTCGTCACCCCACTCTTGATGGGAGGCAGTCCGGCAGTATTCTTTGGTCTTATTGCTGCATCTGTTGCGAGTTGCTTCATCAGTAAGACATCCTGTTCTCATCTGAATGCATAAACTTCCTAACGCGTCATCTGTGCCTAGCGGCGGGTCTGGCGGAGCTCGCCTCGGCGTATCCATCCAGCAGCGGGCAGTATCATTTTGCCTTTATGGTCAGCTCCCCAAAATATCGTCCCGTAGTGGCCTTTACGATGGGATGGTTAAGTGTAGTCGCATGGGCTCTCACCAGTGCATCCACTGCCATTGTCTGTGGTGAGTCTTAATTGATCGAAAGAGGTTCATCAAAACACAACGACATTCTGATGAAAGACTGGCAGCTCAAATGATCGGAAACTTGGCTAGCATATATCGCCCAAGTTACACTGCAGAATCCTGGCAAACGTATCTCATATATGCTCTGCTAATCTTGATTGCGACTGCCATTGTCTGCCTACTCCCACGAGCACTTCCCAAGGGAGAGATCGTGATGTTTATAAGCAGCTTCCTAGGCTTTGTCGCCAGCTTCATCACCGTTCTAGCGACGCAGAATCATAAACAGTCAGCGGCAGTCGTGTTTCTCGACTATAAAAACACCAGTGGCTGGAGTGATGGGACATCGTTTCTCATTGGGCTCGGGACATGTATGTATGCATATCTGGCCATTGACGGGGCCTGTCATATTGCAGAGGTAAGAAAACCCCACCTTAATTTGGGCTTGATGTTTGCTGAGTGAAACCGCACAGGAACTCCCAAACCCTAGTCAGGATGTTCCTCGCGCCATGGGACTAACCATGCTAATTGGTGTGACGACGGTCATCCCTTGGACGCTTGCGTTCCTGTTCTCCGCAACAGACACTGACGCCGTGGCCTCTTCGAGTATACCGATTTACACAATTTATCTACAAGCCACACGAAGTCAACCCGCAGCCACAATGCTCACCGTATGGATTCTTTTCGTCTACTCCGGCGCGTTAGTCTCTTGCATAGTAACAACCGGGCGACTAGCGTATGCTTTCGCTCGCGACGAGGGTCTCCCATACTCAAAGTTCTTTGCCCAGATCCACACCAAACGAGAGGCACCCGTTAATGCCACGATCGGGTGCGCTGCAATTATTCTACTCTACGGTTTGATCTATATCGGATCCACGACAGCATTCAACAGTTTCATATCCATGTCCATCCTGTCCCTCAATATGACCTACGCCGTGCCACAGGCGATTGTGTTGGTCCGAGGGCGAGATCGCATTCTGCCCAAGCGCTCATTCAGTTTGGGCCGATACCTAGGCCCGGTATGTAATGCGTTCTCTGCCTTCTGGGTGCCTTTCATCACAATTATATTTTGCTTTCCCACGTCTCTTCCGACCACAGTTTCAGATATGAACTATGTCAGTGTGGTGATCAGTGGGATTACAGTTTTGATCCTTATATCATGGTGGGGAGGTAAACGGAAGACGTTCTCCGGTCCGGTAAGACTTTCCGTATATTTTGTCGGTGCCTTCAGTATGCTGACAGTAATAGAAAACTGAAATACAGGGCCTCGAGGTTATAATGGAGAGTGATGATATGTCCTCAGGAATTACTCCGTCAATGAGCCAGAAAGGAAACAATGCTTGAGCCGGGCCATGCGTACAATATTCTACTTCACATCCAAGTACCACTATAACAAATCGAACTGTCTAAGTAGTATCACGAATTCCTCTTGGGTGAGCCGTACATAGAATAAGTTGTATGAGATTCGAAAGTCGTATCTACTCTAGGTGAATCCATATACAGAATTTATTGGGATTGAAAACATTCCAAGGGAAGGAAAAGATGATATACACGATCGAATGAGTTCCCCTTATCTGTATTGTAACAACTTTGTCTCAATCAAATGTGTTAAGTATTTTACACAATCATGGTATTGACTTCGTCCTACGTGGCATGGGGGCGGCAGGCATGAGACTCCAGACTAACATGGACCCTGCCTGAGGCGGTCCACAGCTAGCGCCCTTATTGACCGTATTTGGTCAAAATCTACGCAGAGCAAAGAGCACCTCAACTGCGGACATATAGTCATCTTAAACTTGATACGGAGTCTCAATTGGAAGGGGTAGCCATAGGCGCAAACTGCGATAAGCTCACCACTTACCCAAGGCGGTCATAATGTGATTCAGGCTACACCCGGGCTTGCCTATCTCGTGATGCATTGTTTGCTACACGCAATGTAGCTGTACCAAGTGAGCCCTTTGTCATGCTTTCCGATAACGTCTGCTTGGGCTCTCCAGGAAAGCGCGAATAAATGGCTAGTTATAAAGCTAGTGACCAGGTCTTCGATGCTTACTAAAATTGAAGAGCTAAAACACAATCGAGAAACCAAGTCCCTGGCGCCATTGACAGTTCAGTAAACATGGAGTTCCATCTATACTCCATCCTCACCCTGCTCGCTACCACTGCAGGCGTCTTCAGGTTCATTTTATACCCGGCCTTCTTTTCTCCCTTGGCCAAGATTCCAAATGCCCATTGGTCCTGTAGCTTCAGTCCTTTGTGGATACTATGGATGAAATGGTCGAAACAGGAAAACCGCGAGGTATACAAACACCATATGGAAAAGGGCCCTGTGGTACGACTTGGCCCGAGTCTGGTCAGTGTGAACTGCTTCGAAGACGGATTGAAACGGATCTACCACGGAGGGTTCCCAAAGCCTGATTTTTACTTCAATGGGTTCGCCGTATACGGGTATGCACATAATGTACACGTCGACAAAGGAGGACGGGCTAACTTCTGCCAATAGAACTGGCAATCTATTCACAATCAAAGACAATGCAGCACATGCCGCACAGAAGAAAGCATTGGCGAACTGCTTCTCAAAGTCCTCTATCATGTCATCGCAGAGTGTACGCGCCGCATCACGAGACGTCTTGTTCAGGCGTCTTCTTCCGCTTTTATACAATGCTGCTAACCTCAACAAACCAGTTGAGGTACTAGAGCTCAACTACTCGTATCTACTTGACACCTTTGTGCAGTGGCAATTCGGGCAATCGCTGCGCAGCAATCTGGTTGAGGACGAAAAGGAACGGAGATTCTACCTTGACGGGTTTCTGGGAATATCCAAATACACCTTTTGGCAATATGAGTTTCCCGGTCTGATCAACATGCTCCAGAAAATTGGGATTCACCTCATCCCCAAATCCGTGATAAACGCATTTGAGGGCGTCGAAAACTGGAACCTAGAAAAGTGTGACCAAGCCCAGCAACTCCTAGCCAGCAGGGAACAGTTATCACTAGATGATCACCCGGTGGTGTTTGAACAGGCGCTCAAGGGGATGAGCGAGGTCACCTCCAAGCCAAAAGCATACCCTCGTCGTCTCCCACTGGCAAGTGAAATGTTTTCCTTAAACTCCGGCGCGTTTGAGACCAGCGGCAACACCAGCACCTACCTGTTGTACGAGCTCAGTCGACACCCGGAGTGGCAGAAAAAACTTCAAGAAGAGTTGCGCAGTCTGTCCCCGTCGTTGAAATATATTCCTGGAAAGGTAGTGGAAATCGACGATATGACCAATCCTCAGGATATCGACAAATTGCCAATCCTTCACGCTGTCCTGATGGAAACCCTTCGACTCTGGCCCTCCGTGCCTGGAGGTCAACCACGTGTCGTGCCATGGCCTTGTACCCTAGGGGGCTACCACAACATCCCCACAGGAACAATTGTGCAGTCATACGCTTCTGTTCTGCATCGCATGCCTGATGTATTTCCTGATCCTCATGAATGGAAGCCAGACCGATGGCTCAATGCGTCACCAGAAGAATTGGCTATCATGAGAAAATGGTTCTGGGGGTTTGGCAGTGGTGGAAGAATGTGCCTTGGGCTTCACTTTGCCTATTACTGTGAGTATGCTTCCATTTCTCGGCAGTTGATAATATAAGCCACTAGCTAACCCACATTCTAGCCATTAAATTCTTGTTCGCGAGCATCTATTCCAACTTCACAACCACAATTCATGACCATGGGGACATGGAACCAAGTGACGGGTATCTGTCATGTCCAAAGGGACATCGTCTGGAACTAAGATTTCATCTTTTGCAGTGAAGTATGTGGTAGTCGCAAGGTTAGGTCGCCACATGTTGCCATAGGCTTAAACAACTGGAGACTAAATTCATAGTACAGGTTCGAAAGAACTTGATACGTTGAAATGGGCACTATCTAGTGTTAGGTAGTATGTAGTTTTCTATATTTTGCCAAAACCTTGTTTTCAAGAAGAATCATCCTTATTCACTACTCCCTCGAAGGCCACATTTGTGGTAGCGTATTGAGCCGAATCTTACTTTCATCGATTCCATTATCTGCCTTGAGATTTTATTGAGTCTTTCTCCCATAAGACTACACGTTCATTTGAGATTGTCCTTGTCTCTGAAGGCATAGTCCATGCCAGTATGACGTTTCGATACTAATAATTGACGGTATCATCAGGGAATAGAACGGTATGGACCGTCCCAGTTTGACCTTTACTATATCCCTAGCCTTGTTAGTGCTGGATACTGCAGCAGTGCTTTCTAATTCTAATCCACGGATTCTGTGGTTATCACAAGTTAAATTGGTTAGCCAAGTTTATTCTATTATACTATGCTATTGGTCTTATCTTTCAGTTAGTATAGAGAAACCAAGACAATACATACAGTATATATAATAAAACTTAACTTCTGATCAACGTTGAAAGAAAAGTGGAATTGTCATGGCAACTGGGTATGTGGAACAGTCATGTTATCTCATGAGGCTTGCGCACATTGCTGCATACTCTAAGCATAAGAGCCGTAGGAAGGTATGGCGAAGTGATATCCACGCCATGAGTTAGTATATAAATCACTTCCAGTCTTCGGTGACAAGACCAAAAGGGAGGACTCAAGTCTGATAGTATGATCTGCGACAGGTTACATCACGTTCAACCAATGGCCAGTTTCTCGTGAGTTTTTCCCCGGATGTCTATAATTTCCGACATACCGGTGAGCGTTTTTCTGCTCCGCAAGGGATGAAGGTTATGACTGTTCGGCATATGCTGCACATCGCCCTTCCCCTCCTCAGGCTCTGCACGACACTGTTTTAGCCTACCACCAGTCTCCCCGCGAACTATGTGTCGACCTGGGTACTGGCCATGGGGCTGTGGCTCGCGCGCTGGCCACCCTTTTCAAATCTGTTATCGGCGTTGATTCCTCCAAGGGCATGCTGAAGCAAGCTGCAGGAGCTCAGAAATCGGACGTCAGTAATATCCAACATCACCAGTCCAATGCAGAGTCTCTCCCCTTCATTGCATCGAAGACGGTTGATCTGGTGATCGCCTGTCAAGCAGCACATTGGTTCGACCCTGAGCCGCTCTGGAAAGAGATGACACGAATAGTCCGGCCTGGGGGTACTGTTGTTTTCTGGAACTGGGGCCATTACGTCGTAATGGGACGTCCGCAGGTTAATAGGGCCCTGCAAAAGTTCTTTTTTGAGGATCTGGTACCGTACTGGCCTCAACCAGGAATATCAGTGTTCAACAATGAATGGATGTATCCTGTTGAATGCCGGGACTTTGCTAACTGGACCGACCTTACAAGGTTGGTGAGTGTTCCTGCCGATGATGATGCGCCTGGCGTGTTGGAGACGCCAGGAGCTGTAAGAATGCGTGCATCATAGACACTTGGTAGTCTGGAGACCCTGATACGGACATTGAGTATGATCCATGAATGGCGCAAGGCACAATCTGAAGCTTTATCGGTAAAAGAAGGCGGGTATGGCGACTGCGTGGACACTCTCATGCGAGATATGATCGAGGGCGACAAAAAATGGCGCGCTTTTGTTACACCGGGGGGCGATTGGCGGGACATCGAGGTAGATCTCGAAATGCGCAGCATTCTGCTAATGGCTCGAAGGAAACAGTCCCTGTCGTACTGCGCAGATCCGCATCAACGCTAGCCATGACAGCATCCGTTCGCCTTTCGATTGATCCTATGCAGGTTGGACCTACCTGAAGCGTATGCTTTCTGAAGGATACTAGAGATCGCCTTCTTGAACAATCGGAAATGGAGGTTCAAACTTCTGGAGAAAGTATGTAGGAGAAGATGATGGAGCGGCCCGTTGCTGCTGCTTAGCAGGTCAGGTGCTACACGTGGTTTTTCTTGTTCGCGGATTGTTACCATTTCTATTCTGTAATTTGCCTTTGGATATCTGTCACCCGTAGTCTTACGTTAATCTTGGATTTCCTGTCAACATTATAGAATTCATTATCATATTATGCGAGAGAAGAGAAGGCGACACCTTCGAGATCATGGTTATTACATTTCTGTCCTGGCTCGACATACAGTCTGCAGCTCTGACCGAGTTGGCAATAGTCTATGAGCTATTTCTCGTTAATCTTTTCTTTTCTTTTATCTTCTTTCTTCTTTCTCTTGAAAGTCTGAGGGTTGGCTGGCTGGCACTATAAGATCTATCTAAAGGATGATCTGCAAGTCGATGCAGCTATTACTAGTTAGATTAGTTGGATATTATGACGCAGAGACGATCCACGAAAGTTAATATCATGGGGTCTCCGCATGTTATTATTGTTGCTATATTAAGCATACTAGGATGGGGAATGCGTCAGAGATCGACCGTCGTATTTATGATTTGTATGAAGCATGGAGCTGCATGAACATACGGCAGGCACGTAGCACAGCATTACACGGGTGAAGGTGGAATGTAGCCATGTAATCATCTGGTCAGATTGCATTCACATGCATATAAATGTATATTATTGGAAGAAGATATGAAAATATTTATAGAGAAAGTAGGCAGAAGTGTAAAAAGTTGACTGGTCGGTGAATGTAAACGGCATGAACGTCCAGACATTCAAGGTAGAGCTTCCCGACCAGAAAAAGAAAAAGGAAAAGAAAAGAAAATCCCAAATCGATAATAGCTATCTAGCAATATGTCTGAAAGTAGGATGGGGTATGCTGTGGTTCATCTGCCGTCTATATGCATAATTCGTGATCATCAATGCAAGGGGGTTCGTAACCAAGCATGGGTTATCGTCATTGATCGGCATGTGCGCATTCAAGTTCGTGGGTGGTGTGCGTCTGCCACTCGTCATTTTCCGTTTCCACATCCGACGAGACAGATGAACTGGGGCTGGAGTGATAGAGTGTGGTACTGGCGCTGGACAGCGGAGGGTCGGAGGACGGGGTCTCCGTTTCGGACTCGTGCGGCATCGTTTCAGGCTGGGACACGGATGATGTTGAACCCGTCTCATCCTGGACGGGATGAAGCAGTTTGTCACGATTCTCTAACGGTCCCAGGGTCCATCGCCATTCACAGCGACGTTTAGCTCGCTTCCTGCGCGGCGTTTGTGGTGTCAGGCTGCCTGGGTTGCTGGGTCCCGCAATTCCGTCCATCAAGGCCACTGCCCGGACTTGCCTCTCGGCATTGGAATGTTTGCGCTTCTTCCGCTTAATGGGAGACGATGTCTTCTTCCCTAAGCCGGCCTCGGGCTCATCTTCGGAAGTGCTGGAATCCGAGGGACACCCGCTGGCGTTTGAATCCGAGTCCTCATCTGATGAGGTCACCTCTGATTGCTGAGGTTGAGGTTGGAGTGCAGGCTCGGGTTCATCGTGTAGATCAGAGTGGCGCGCCGTGTAGTGCACGGTCTGAATTTCCTCTTCCAAGGGATTGCGATAGCTGACTTGCTTCTTCGCGGGAAAGAAGACGCGGCGCGCGCTCGGTCCACCATTCGGCCCGGTAGTGGCCACCGATCCAGCCCGTCGGCGGCAGGTCGGCTCGAGCGGCGAGTTTCGTAGAATACTCTTCACCCCCAGGGGGAGTTGGTATGGGTTGTGTGTGGTAAATGGAGAGGACGGTTTGCTGAAGCGTTGGTTGGATGGGTATTTGGATGACGGAGAGGCGGTGGCAGACGCAGGGCCGGTGACCTCGTAGGCATTTTTGAAGGTATTACGGACGGTAGGAGATGCCGTTCCGGTTGCGAGAGAGAGGGACAGTCCCGTTGAGGATGTACCAAAGGTTCGGGGAAGAGAGGAGGTTTGGAGAGTGAGCTTCGGTCGGGATGATATCGTAGTTTGTTGTGGGGCACTGGCGGATGAGGAGGATGAAGAGGAAGAGGTTGTGGTGGTCGCAGTCGAAGCCAGACTGCAGACCATGTTGGAGGAAGAAGACGAAGGGTGGGATGCTTGCGGGGTCATGGGGGTTGCGAGCATGGCGAAGGCCCCCAAACACGACGGCGGAGGGAGCAGTAGAAGAAGAAGAGAAAGAGGAAAAGGAAGAGAGAGGAAGAGAGGAAGGAGGAGGATAAACGAAATGAGATCAGAAAGCGAGGAGGTCTTGGAAGGTGCAACAGTAAGGCCCCGCACCAAGAAGCAGGAAAGACGAAGCAGAAGCAGTAGCGCCTTGCCAACAGCACCGGAGTGTGATTCAAGATGCAGAAGTGCAACAACCGGCTCCAAGCGCGTCAAATCCAGGGACGATAAGGTTCTGAAATAAGACCAGGTGGGATCCCAAGCACTGGAACCAAGCAGACAAGAGACGTGGGCGCTTGTACGAGGGTCGCCTTATTTTAGAATGATCTGCGACTCATGGTTTGCTGGAATGTTGAAGAAATGACTGTTGGAACCAGAGGATAAGCCAGAGGATAGGCAGAAGAAGATTGATTAAAGTCAGTCCAAGAGGAAACTGGGTTAAAATGAAACTGAAACTGAAAATGTCTTTTAGCCGCGGGGGAGGGAAATTAAAGAGATCAAGAAATTAAGAAATTAAGAAATTACTGTTAATCAAAAGTGCTAAATTTACGAGTCTTCGCCATCCTATCATCCAACCATCCAACCATCCAAGCCGGGCTGGTGGATGGAGTCGCTGGACTCCATCGTACCCTCAGCATCTCCATTCAGGCATGTCTTCACAGTCTTAGTGCTCATCTGCTGGACCACCGACCGGCTAGTCGCTCCCCATCTAATTATAACCCAACTATTGACGCCGCCGCCGACGGGCCCCAGTTTTCCGATGATCGAGAATGGCCGATCTTTCCAACGGCTCCATTCCATCTGCCATCTTCTGGCCATCGACGCCCGGGCGAGACACGCGGCCGATCCATTCCTCCAGCAGTCTGATCTCCGCCATGTCTCTGGTAGAAATCTGCCTAGTGTTGACTCACATCCACCATGAGTGTATGTTTTGATTCATTTCCACGTTGAGTATTGCTGGTTGTCGTTCCCGGGCACGAGTTGCGAGACGTTATTTATAGCAATTGAACTGGAGCAAGAAAAAGGGAAAAGGTGCGCGTCACAGTGCGGCCCTTACGTAAGGCAGTTGCATCTGACACGGACCAATCAAAACTGCAGCTGACGCGGTGTTCTAAAAATGGGATAGTCCCTGCACGAAGTGACTGTGGGGAAATGACACCCCTTTGGGTTAGCGTCATGGTCACGCACCTACTGAGTCAGCCAGGGTCCAACCAACCAGAAAGTCTGAATGGGCTTTACCCCAGCCACCTAGCGACTGAAGCGTGACCACTGCACCAGCCACATCCCAGCCGCAGGTTTGTTGCCCAATCAGCTGGATGACTCAATTCGCACTAAACAGAATGTTGCATCGCACTATCTATCCTATCTATGGATTCATCTCGGTTGACTATCGAATCTCTTCTCGCTACTTGATGACAGGTGCGGACGGACAATTTCCCTTTTTGAGCTCCCATTTCCAGCCCTCTGCATTCCGGTAATATTATCCACCGGAGGTTTTCGCAACATCCTTTTCGCCTCCCTACTACGGATACAGTAGGGACTCAGTACAAGGTCGCAGACGGAATACAAGTTCCCGTTGAGGTCTGCCTGGAAATTCGATCCCCACTGGCCCTCTCTCAGTCGATGCTACATAGTTCATGGCTGTGTTACCATCCAGAGACGACCGCCGAATCATCCTCCACTTTGTCAGTCACGCTACCCATATAGTGATCCATACTGCACTCAAATAAAAATAACGTTTTCAACATCCTGCGGGAAACGTGACTCCATTCGGCCGTTAGCTAACTGCCTCTCTGCAATCCCCACAGGATTATGATTGTTTCTACGCCTCGGTCTTCGAGGTGGAGCAGCCGGTGCTGAAATCCTTGCCGTTGGCCGTCCAGCAGAAACAGATTGTAGTCACCTGTAATTATGAGGCCCGCCGGCGCGGGTTGCGCAAGCTCCAGTTGATCAAAGAGGCCAAACAGATCTGCCCGGACGTCGTCATTGTCTTAGGTGAAGATCTGTCTAGATTTCGTGATGCATCCAAGGATTTATTCCTCTACATTAGGTCCTTCGTCTGGGGGGAGAAGGTCGAAAGACTCGGGTTTGATGAGGTATGTATTGCTAGTTTCGACTACAAACTTGATTTCATTGTCAGGACTGCCCGTTGAGGTGGTTCTCCACGGGTTCCTGGGCTGCAGTGAACTTCTTCGCGATCCCATCTAATACCCGCCTGCAGTTGTTCTTGGATGTCACCGAGATGATCAACTACAATGTCGATTTGTTAAATCGCTATGATCTGGAACATTCATTCTTTCATCTGGACCGGCACGAACCCACCGTGGGTTTCACTTATGATGCCACCCGATTATGTGGCTCCACTTACCCAGCTGATCCGAATACGATCGCTGCCGCTGCGCCCTCGACGACTGCGACAGCTGACGAAGACGCATCAGCCTGGCTTTACACTCGACTGCTGGTGGCCTCGCACCTCGCAGGCTACCTTCGCGGTCAACTGGAGCAGCAGAAAGGGTACACTGCCACAGTGGGGATCTCTACGTCCAAGCTTCTCGCCAAGCTCGCAGGCAGCACTCATAAACCGAACAACCAGACTACGCTGCTTCCCCCGTATACTACACCGACGCTTGCTGCGTCCAGTAATGTGCTGAATTTTCTCGATGCGCACGAAATCAGGAAGATCCCTGGGATCGGCTCCAAACTGACGCGGAAACTCTGTCACTATCTTGCTGATGAAGGCGCTCACTCAGTCCCAGCGGTAACCGCCGACGACACCGCTGACTCTGACAAGGTGACTGTGAGAGACATCCGGTTGTTGCCTGGCATGGGCCCGTCCCACCTCAGTCAGATCTTAGGTGGTCCAGGGGCACCCCGAGATATCGGGGTGCGGGTCTGGGGACTGCTGCATGGCGTAGACAATACCGAGGTCATCCAGGCAGGAGATTTGCCCACGCAGATAAGTATTGAAGATTCCTACGGTCGCCTGGACAGTCTCGACAGCGTCCGTAAAGAGCTAGTCTCGCTCACAGGGAGCTTACTTCGTCGGATGCGGACGGATCTGACAGAGAAGGACAGGGAGACTGACGGTACAGCAGCAAACCAAGTTGCAGTGTCTAAAGTCCGATGGCTCGCGCATCCACGGACCCTGCGGCTGTCCACCCGGCCCCGATCTGCCACCGACAATGCGCAAGCTTACCATGGGGGGAGAATTTCTCGGTCAGCGCCGCTGCCCGGCTATGTCTTTCATCTTGATGAGAGTGTAGACGCGCTGGCTGAACGGTTGGTACGAGATCAGCTACTGTCCATGTTCCGCAAGCTTCACCCGGAGAGATCTGGGTGGAACCTGCGGTTAATGAATGTCGCTGTGACAAATCTGGTAGAGGCAGCTGGAGAACGGAAGCAAAGCAGTGGACGCGATATTGGTAAGATGTTTCAGAGCCAAGGGTCGCGGCGCAACGATGCCTTGGCCATTTCTGAGCCAGTGCCTGTCTCTACGCGTAACAGCGGCACGATGCATCACCTTCAGGAACCCCTTCATCGTGGAGACAGTGCAGCCGTGACCGAGAACGAAGTGGAGGAAGCTGCATGGGAAGAGAGCGATGGAGAAGATGGCATGGCTTGTGTAGCATGTGGCGTCTGCGGCGCCATGATTCCGCATTTCGCCCGAGAGGCGCACGAAGCATTTCATTTGGTTCCCGACTGATCTTGAGTTGGGGTTACTGGGCGCCAAACTGCGGGGGAATGGTGACACTATGGTTGAAGAGTATTGACCACAGGAATGAGTGGTTATTAAGACAACAATATAATGAGCGATGATCCGTAAGCGCCGGGAGGCTTGGCGGGTGTCCGCGACAACCAAAAGCGGAGAAGCGATGAATCGACCATCAAATGGTTTGTTGTTGTTGATTCGGGGTCCAATTGCAATCCCTGAACCGGACCCTGTCAATCCCTCTCCTCAAGTCCCTCGCTACTATCCTCCGCTTTTTCCACCCCCTCCACCTTATTTTCCCATCCATCATCTTCCATTTTCTCAATTCAATTCACTTTCGTTGAATTAGACTCGCTCCTGTTTGCCCTCTGGACCAACGTGTATTTGTTTACTGCTTGGAGGGAGATTCTCGCCATTCATTCCAGATTTCCGCCCGCTCGCCAAGGCGGCTGCGCCTCCAGCCAAGCCAAAACCTCCTTGGTTCGCCAACTGGAAGAATCCCTTTCACTCCCCCGTCAAGTGAGTCTCACTGCTCACTCCGGTTGTTGCGCGCGCGCTCTCTCTCTCTCTCTCTCTCTCTCTCTCCTCTCCACACCTCCAGTATACTTCCTCTGAAGGTGTGAGAGACTGCGACGATCCGGGGAAGAATAAACCCTCCTTCAGTGCAGCTTAATCTCCGGCGTGATCCGTCATACATGACCGGATCCCGAGCCAAGATCTCGACCGGGTCCATCCAATTAGCTGTGAAAGGGAACTCATTCGTTTCCACGTTTCGTCGCTGCCTGATGCTGTGGATCGAAGGGGTCTGTTAACCCTGACTTCCCGGATCTCTCGCTGTTGTTTTGATGCCAGCACACTCGTTCAGCGCATACCTTCAACATCTCCCATCGGCTGTCTTCACTCGCTGACAGCCATGCGGTTTCTTACCTATTCCCTGCCCTTCATTGCAGGTGCTATATCACTCTTTGGGGCCAATGTACAAGGTGAGCTCGGCGATATCTGGCGCATGGATCTGTTCTAACTTGACCGAATGCAGCTCGATCACAAGCTCCAAGTGCCATCCGTCATGTGTCGACGCTTGACCAGCCCACCATCAAGACGCCCTCGCAGCGGGTCAATCACCTTGACCACTTTGACATCACCTTCGATATCCATGACACGCACCAGCGGATCAAGCTGGAGCTGGAACCCAACCACGACATCCTGGCAGAAGACGCAATCGTACAGTACCTCGACGCCGACGGGAACGTGCGACGTCACGAGCCCATTGCCCGACATGAGCACAAGGTCTTCAAGGGGAGGAGTCTACTCGGGCGAGGAAAAGGCATGTGGGATCCGGTTGGATGGGCGCGGATCTACTTGAAGCAGGATGGTTCGGAGCCACTGTTTGAGGGAGTCTTCAGTGTCGACGGCGACAACCATCATGTTCAGCTGAAATCGGCATACATGGAGAAGAAACGCCCCGTGGATGTCGACCTTCCTGACTCAGCGAAGGATTATATGATCTTCTACCGGGATTCGGATATGGTGCGTCTACATACGGAATTGAAGCGGTCGTCGCTCGGATCAACTTCGTGTCAAGCCGATCAGCTCGGCTTCAACACCAACCCCAACCACCCTGTGCTACAACCGTACGTCCAGGCGGAAACGGATGCGTGGGGAGCGATGTCGTTGAACTCTTTGTTTGGACTCAACAAGCGCCAGTCTGATATCGGAAGTGTGTCCGGTAATGCTGGTGGTGTCAATCTGGCATCGACCATTGGCGATACTTCGGGCTGTCCGAGCACGAAACAGGTGGCTCTGATTGGTGTTGCAACGGACTGCTCCTTTACCGGCTCCTTTAACAACGAGACGGCCGCCAAGGAATGGGTCATCAGTACTGTGAACAGCGCGTCCAATGTTTACGAAAAGTCCTTCAACATTACGATTGGGCTGCGGAATTTGACCATTACCGACAGCTCATGCCCCGACAATCCGCCCGCGGCCACAGCATGGAACATGCCCTGCTCCAGCGGAAATCTCACCTCTCGTCTGGATCTGTTCTCCAAGTGGCGCGGCGAGCAATCGGACGACAATGCTTATTGGACCTTAATGAGCGATTGCGCGACGGGCAACGAGGTCGGACTGTCCTGGCTGGGCCAACTCTGTAACAGCGATGCTTCTTCGGATGGCTCCAGTACGGTCAGTGGAACTAACGTTGTCGTTCGGTCTTCCGGCTCGGATTGGCAAATCTTTGCTCATGAATCTGGCCACACCTTCGGCGCCGTCCACGACTGCGACTCCCAGACCTGTGCACAGGATCTTGAAGCCTCGTCTCAATGCTGTCCGTTGACCTCAAGCACCTGCGATGCCAACGCAAAATACATTATGAACCCCACAACTGGAACAGACATCACCTCGTTCTCGCAATGCACTATCGGAAATATTTGCGCAGCCCTGGGCCGCAACAGCGTCAAGTCCAGTTGTCTCTCCGCCAACCGCGACGTCACCACCTACACTGGCAGCCAGTGCGGCAACGGAATTGTCGAGTCCGGCGAAGATTGCGACTGTGGCGGAGAAGATGGTTGCGGCGACAACAACTGCTGCGACGCGAAGACATGCAAGTTCAAGTCGGGAGCTGTGTGTGATGACTCCAACGATAGCTGCTGTTCGAGCTGCCAGTTCTCCTCGGCCGGGACAGTATGTCGCGCCAGTCGCGGCGACTGCGACGTGGCAGAGACCTGCAGCGGCAACTCCAGCACTTGTCCCACCGACTCGTTCAAGAAAGACGGCACCAGCTGCGGCAGCAGTGGCTCGGGACTCGCCTGCGCCAGTGGCCAATGCACCAGCCGGGACTACCAGTGCCGCAGTGTAATGGGCAGTCTCCTCCACAGCAACGACACCTACGCATGTTCCTCCTTCAGTTCCTCCTGCGAACTGGTCTGCACCTCCCCGAAGATTGGCACGTGCTACAGCGTCAACCAGAACTTCCTCGACGGCACTCCCTGCGGCAATGGCGGCTACTGCAGCAACGGGGACTGCAAGGGCCAGAACGTCGAATCCTGGATCAAGAACCACAAGGGCATCGTAATCGGTGTCGCCTGCGCCGTAGGCGCCCTCATCCTTCTAGCCCTGATGACCTGCATCGTGAACCGCTGTCGTCAAGCCCGCGCCCCCAAACCCGTCCCGCGTCCAATGCCCTACGGACCCTGGCCCGGCGCTAGACCTCCCCCGCCGCCGCCCATGAACGAGTGGCCGGCGCGAGGCTATCAAGGATTAGGGAACGAGCCGCCGCCACCATATCCAGGTGTAGCTGGCCAGCCAGTACCGCAATATATGTCTCCCCAGGGGCGGTACGGTTGATTGACGAGACTTTCCGTGCGATTTAGTATGCATTATGATTCTTGCAGCCACTCGCATTGCATTTTGTGACGATTGATTGATTGAAGTAATTGACCTTAACATTCTTTGTCTTGGAGTGGAGGCGTGTTTTAGAGTTTTGGTTTGGTGCTGGATTGTTGTTCTTTTCTATATGGGGTCTGGGTGTTTAAACCTACAATTAATGGATACAGTGGCCGGGGTCGGTTCACGTCTTGCTCAATTGATAGTTTGTTTCGTTCTTTGTTCGTTTACCTTCTCTCCCTTTCTTGCCCATACTAGACGGACCGTGGTATGTATGGTCGGGGGTATGATGTATGTATTCTTGCCGTGTAGTATAATGAACTCTTCGATTTAAATAACTTCCGTCTTGTAGGTATAGTAAGCAACATTGACCATAGCATGGTAGTCGTCAGGAAGGGAATCGATATTGATAATCCTATTTTCATTGTATAGTCAAAATTCCAAATCAATTGGCGCCAGTCCATGCAGAGTACGAGTGGTAAATGATTAGACGTCAACAAGAAAACAGACACACACCAAAGACAAGTCAGTGAGGTAAACAAGAATAAACCATCCATCTCCCATCTACCCACGAAACCGGGAAATTCCACCCAATCCACATACATATCCAATAATAGAAAAAAAAAAAAAAAAAAAAAAAAAAAAAAAAAAAAAAAAAAAAAAAAAAAAGAAAAAAAAAGACTAAAGAAAGAGAGGTATAAAAAAAAAAGAAGAAAAATCACTGCCAGCAAATCCCCACAAACGCCTCGCGCGTAACACCCCCGACACCCTCCAAATCAAACTCCTCAATCATAGCCCTCAACTCCTCCTCTTCGAGGCCCGTCTCACCCAATTCCCTGGCCACGCGCCTCAAGTCCTCCAGATCAATGTATCCCTTCCCGCCTTCATCGAACAGTTCGAACGCGCGCAGGATCTCGTCCCGCGGATCCCGCTCCAGTATCTTCAGCGCCGTGACGGCCTGAAAGGCCGATAGTGGCATGAGCAGATTACTCGGGTGTTGGGGGTTCGTAGTTGCTGCCGCGCGGTTCTGTTGTTGCTGGGGTGGGGGAGGGTTGCCAGGGTTCTGTTGCTGTTGTTGTTGGACTTGGGGACGCGGAACGCCGTAGGTGGTTAGGAGGGAGATGAGCTCTTGTTTGGGGAGGGTGAAGCCTAGGGCGCGGAAGGCGACGCGGAGTTCGTGGTAGTCGAGGTGGCGGTCGCGGTCGAGGTCGAAGAGGGTGAACTGTTTGTTATTATCTTGTTAATCATGTGTTTGTTCCTTGTAGGATGCAGTGTATGTATGTATGTGTTTCTTGTTGACGGGGAGTGACTTGGAAAAGTGGGTTATTACAGCTTCGTTGATCTCTTCGCGTTGCTCCTCTGTCAACCGGTTCAAGGGATTCGTGTCTTGTTGGGGTTGTGAATGCATGGGTGGTTGCGGTGGTGCTTGCGATGGACCTGGTGCCTGTTGGCTAGCTTTGGGGTCGGCGAAGTCGCCGGCCGTGGGAGCGCCGGGCGCGCCGGCGAGACTGCGGTGTCGCGAGAAGGAGGAGGCGCTGAAAGGGAGGGCGTTGGCGTTGATGGATCGGTCGGGGAGTTTTCCAGAGGCGTAGGAGCGCGTGCCGAAGGGTTGTGAGGAAGCCATTGTGTTTGGTGGGTGGTGGTGTGGTTTAGGTCGGTGAGAGAGCACCCCGACCGCGGTCGGTCGGTGGGGGGTGGAGGGTGAGAGTCAATGGAGGGGCGTTGTTGGTGCAAGGAGTTGGAAGAGTGGGATTGAATTTGCGATGGGTAAAATGACAGGTTGTAAGGGGGTGGTGGTGCAGTGGGTAAACAAGCTGGAGACGATGAGATGAAGAGCTGGAGGAGGAAGAGGAGAGAAAGATGGAGGTGGAGACGCGATGGAGACGCGAGGCGGCGGTTTGATTGGCGGCGGAGGCTAACCTGGAACACGTTTGGTTTGAACATCCTACTTTGTATTTATTTCTTGGTAGACTGAAAGTCTAAATTGAAGAAAATTATGGTCTGTCATATAAAATCCTTGTTTCTACCACGGTCTATTGTTCTTGGTAGGAAATTATGTGTGAGGCTGTTCCTTAGATGTACCCCGGGTGTCTGCTGGCCTCCATGGTTGCTCATACTCCTATCCAATCGCCCAATGTGCACTTCCCTGTGCCTGAACAGGGGAATGCTATTTCTGGAAACCCCTGCATGGATATTGATGGTCTCCGTCTGACCGTGCAGATGGACTTACGTCCCAGATCTGGCATTGACATACTGCCAACGCTCGAGGCGATCGAGGTGGTCTTGTGTAAGCATATTCATGCCATGGGGCACAGGCTGGTTATACGTGGCCTTGTGTGTGTGATGACAGAGGGTGAGTCAATGGCACTGGCAGGTTTATACTGCCTCATTGACAGCGACATGATAGTCTACCTCATAAGATCTGGGTCCACCTGATGCCCTAAATCGTGATCCTCCAAAAACTTCCGTCCCAAAATCTGCTCCGGAAGATAATCCTGGACAACCTCCCCATCGACATAGTTAGGATTATACTTGTATTCCTTGCCATATCCGAGCTCCTTCATCAACCGAGTCGGCGCATTGCGCAGATGGATCGGAACCGGTAGCCCAGCGACACCGGGCTCTGCTAGCGCAGCAAATGCATTGTTCAGGGCGCGGTACGACCGCGTGCTCTTCTTTGAGAGTGCCATGGCAACCGTCGCATGTGCCAGATTGATCCGTGCCTCCGGTAGGCCGATCTTTTCCACGGCCGAGTGGGTCGAGATGGCTAGCGTGAGCATGCTGTTGTCAGCAAGCCCAATGTCTTCGGATGCGACCACGATGAGACGTCGAGCGATATAGAGCGGGTCTTCCCCGGACTGGATCATGCGAGCAAGATAGTATAGCGCCGCATCCGGATCGCTCCCCCGGATAGACTTGTGAAAGGCGGAAATGGTATCGTAGTGTTGGTCCCCGGCCCGGTCATAAACAAGTGTCTTCGTCAATGACCGCTTGATCTCGTCCTTGTTTATTCCAGGCCGTTTCGACAGATCCATGGCGAGCTCAAGAAGATTGAGGGACGTCCGCGCGTCCCCATCGGCGAACTTGGCCAAGTAATCAATCAATTCCTCGTCGACCAGTTCCGAAGGCGAATAGTTCGGTCCTTCCAGGCGTAGTGCCCGATGAAGGATTGATCTGATATCCTCGTCTGTAAGTTTGGACAGAGTGAATGTCCGACACCGGGACAGCAGAGCGCTCTGCACCTTGAAGGAGGGGTTCTCGGTGGTGGCACCAATGAGCGTAACCTGCCCACTTTCTACGGGCCCCAGAAAAACATCTTGTTGGGACTTGGAGAATCGATGAATCTCGTCACAGAAGATGATGGTCTTCCGTCCCGTTAGGCTGAGCTCACTTTTCGCTTCGGAGAAGATCTTCTTGCACTCGGCAACCCCGGTACTGGTGCTGTTGATCTCGACAAAGCGACTACCAACCATCGAAGCAATCACGCGAGCAATGGTTGTTTTCCCTGTTCCTGGACCACCCCAAAGGACCATGCTGGGAACCCGATCTTGCTCGATCAGGCCCCGAAGCACCCCGTTTGGCCCTACAAGCTCTTGCCCGCAGACATCGTCAAGAGTCCGGGGACGCATGCGTTCCGGTAACGGTGCAGCCTTTTGCAAGGCACTAACCTTGGGTTTCTTTGGCTCACTCGACGGTTGGCTAGGCCCAGATCTCTCGTATACTTCTGACGAGTTGGCATCGTGCGGTGTCGCCCGTTTGCCGTTGACGTTGCGCAAGGGGGAAGACGTCACATTTTGATCTCGCTGTCCATTTGCTTGAGCAGACTGGGCAGTAGCTTTCTTCGCAGAGGCTGGCTGGAAGAAGCTGGGAACCGGAGCTTTCTGAGTGGCGGGAGTCTCGCCCGAGCTGGACGGCTCTTCGATAAAGTTCTGGCAGTCAGAATCGATATGGTCGTTGATCTTCAGGGAGGAGACGGATTGGCTGCAAATGGGGCAAGACACCATGATGGCGGATAGTCATTAGAGTTATAACACAAACGCTGCCAGCAAGCTGGGTGCAGAGCAGCTCCCAGTGGCGGCCATGGGAAATGGAGCTATCAAATCACTTTCTGATTAAGTGGTGAAACGCGTTTCCGACGCGCGCGATAACAGCCGGCTGACTAAGAACAGTAGCTGTCCGTTCTCCTGGGTGCCTGAGGAACTGATGCGTCACTTCCGATGCTCGGTCTGATTTACAACCAGAACATCACCCCAGTCAATAGCAAGACAGCATTCATTCATACTGCATCAATTGATTCGTCGACAGTCTCTAATAACGTCTAGCTGACACTCGCGCACTCCCTACCGAGGTCCGTTCCGAACTCACCGTTATCGCGCCCATCGGAGCTCATCACTGTCTACTACTGTCACTGCTACTGTCATTGCTGTACTTGAGGTAGGGATGCACATGCCGGAGGATGGCGGACAGTCAATTAATCCCCTTTGGTCCTCCAAGCACTAGAACTTCTATGTGACAGAGAACTCGTGTCGAGACAGTCTCCAATCCACACTTGTGGAACGGTATCTTATCAGCGCTGTCCGACCCAGCAAAGCACGCAATTATAGTTGGCGGCCGCCAAAGCGAGTCCCGCTCTTGTCTCCCCCGGATCTGATCTGACTCTCTCTTCGCTACTTTTCGAGCCACTCTTCTCTTCCCTTCTCTCCTCCCTCCCCGCTTTCCTCCAATTCCCCGGCCCAGCTGCCTCTATGTTCTCTGGCCACCGCGCTGCTATTTTCTCTACCAGAGCCATCAAGTTCCAGCCCTCACCGGCCGTTTTCCTGCGCCCCTCGTCCACTCCCACACTACCCCGCCAGTCTCTCTTCCGAGCGATGTCGGCCACCACGGCTCGTCCCGACCCTTTCAAACCGGCAGCCAGAGTCGCTGGCCAGAGACAGGATGTCTGGTGCGATGCGCGCGAACTCTCCCCTTGCTGCTTCTCATTGTCTGACCGGATGGCAGGTCCATTGTCAATGAGGCCGCCGCTGCCTCCCCCGTCCAGCCCATCGTGAACATGGGACAGGGTTTCTTGTGAGTTTTAAATCGCCGAACCAGGATGACTTGAGTTTCTGACCATGATCCTACTTGCGCAGTGGCTACAACCCTCCCAAGTTCGCCCTGGATGCCGCCAAGGAGGCCCTTGACCGTGTCGACTGCAACCAATACTCCCCCACCAAGGTACAACCAGACTGTGACATACCCATACCGGAACATTTGCTCACCTTCGATTAGGGACGCCCGCGTCTGAAGAAAGCCATCGCCGATGCCTACTCGCCTTCCTTTGGCCGGACTCTCAACCCGGACACCGAGGTTACGATCACCACGGGTGCAAATGAAGGTGGGACATACTGGGTTGTGTGCGCGACTGGTAGCTGACAGACGGTTCAAGGTATGCTGAGTGCCTTCATGGGCTTCATCGAGCCCGGCGACGAGGTGATCATTTTCGAGCCCTTCTTCGACCAGTGAGTCGTCTTTACTTCTGCCATGCGAACCCGTCTGACGGTCCCAAAGGTACATTAGCAACATCGAGATGCCCGGTGGAAAGATCCGCTACGTCCCGCTTCACCCTCCCAAGGATGGCGCGACGAGGACTTCCCCTGCCTCCGAGTGGACGATAGACTTTGAGGAGTTGGAGAACACCATCAACGAGAAGACGAAGATGATTGTAAGCGTGCCTTACTTCCTCATCTATATTGCTATAACTAACCATGTCTTTAGGTCCTGAACTCTCCGTAAGTAGCGTGACAAACGACATGCCAAGCAGCAAACTGACCAAGCACAGTCACAACCCCGTTGGCAAGGTCCTCTCGCGCGCAGAGCTGGAGCGCATCGGAGAGCTTTGCGTGAAGCACAACCTGATCATCCTTTCCGACGAAGTCTACGACCGCCTCTACTACGTCCCTTTCACCAGAATCGCTACCCTGTCTCCTGAGCTCTACGAGCGCACTCTCACTGTCGGCTCTGCGGGCAAGGCCTTCTACGCCACTGGCTGGCGAGTAGGATACCTCATCGGCCCCGAGCATTTGATCAAGTACGTGGCCGGCGCGCACACCCGCATCTGCTACAGCAGTGTGTCTCCTCTCCAAGAGGCTGCCGCCGTTGCCTTCGAGCAGGCCGACAAGGTCGGATTCTGGGACGAGAGCCGGGCTGAGATGAAGAAGAAGATGGAGCGTTTCTGTGAAGTCTTTGACGAGCTCAAGATCCCTGTGAGTACTTCAGCGCCGACATCTTCTAAGGCCTAAACTAACCTAGCTCGCAGTACTCCGACCCCGAGGGAGGCTACTTCGTTCTTGCCAACATGTCTTCCGTGAAGCTTCCCGAGGACTACCCATTCCCTCCGCACGTCGCCAGCCGTCCTCGCGACTTCAAGCTGTGCTGGTTCCTGATCCACGAAGTCGGTGTGGCAGCCATCCCTCCCACCGAGTTCTACACCGACGCCAATGCGCACATCGCTGAGGACTATCTCCGTTTCGCTGTCTGCAAGAACGACGACGTGCTGGAGACGGCCAAGGAGAGGCTGCGCGGTCTGAAGAAGTATATTGCATGAGCGTTTTCAACATGTTTGATTATTGTGACGGGCTAGCATAGAGCGGGAATTTGATATTGCCTTCAACGGCTGGTTCAACACTACCCACTATATAGGAAGAATAGAGGACTTCAAAAGGGCACATTGGCACAGAATTCAATTTTCATCATCCATTTTTACTATCTTCATAGTACACATTCCCACTAGTTTACTCATGCCACATCTACCACAACTAAATGATCGTATCTCAGGCATATTACACAACGATATCCACCTCACAGACAAGACATCATATCCATCCGAGCCCCCTTCTCTCCTCGTCTTTGCCTCGAATCCCCTGCTTTAGAGCAACCAACCCAAGCAGACAACCGAAAGAAAGAAATTCAGACAGAAAGACAGGTAGAACAGACGCAACGCAACGACCAGCATCGCGTCAGCATCCCATCCCACTCATCCTCCCATCATCATCCATCCTCGGGCCAACATCTCCCCCAGACTCCCCTCCCCTCCCCTCCACGACTCCCTCACATCTCATCCCCCTCATTAAACCCCTCGATTTCCATGTCTCCCGTACCCGCCCCATCCCACCCATCCCCCCTCCTAAAAACCCGCCTGTCCTCGTCCGCCACTTCCTCATACCCTTCCCCCCTCATACGCTTCATCGCATCCCCAACAGTCGGGTGCGTCGTCCTGGCGGCCCTCAGAATCCAATACGTGGACTCCAACGCCTCAATCACCCGACTATAACCTCTGCCACCAATGGATCCCAGCAGGCGACGATACTCACTCCGACACACTGGATCGTGGCAATTGCGGCGGTTTCGGCCGTCCCAGTCGGTTTCGCAGGCATGGCGGGCGCCGGTGATGCGTTCCTGGATGGTCACATTGAACTCTTGCAGGAATTGGTAGCGCAGGGAGGGTTCGATGTGATTTGGGGCGTTGGAGAGACGCAGTTTGTCCCGGATGAGACGGTAGAGGTAGTCGGTTAGGTCGGGGAGTTCGATGGTCACTGTGTATTTGGGGTTGGTTAGTGAGTGTTTTGTGGGGATGGTCGGGAAAGGTGAGGGATCTTTACTGAACAGACAAGCCGCGAGAACACGACGGAAACGATCCTTCTCTGCGGCGTCATCGAATTTCACCACGTACATTACTCTATTTGAGCAACGTATCGCGGTCTTATCACCTGGTAGTCCGGCGGTCACGAAATCAAGCCAGTCCGTGAAAATGAAGTAGTCGCCTTCTCTGAAGTTCATGTTGAAGTGGACTGCTTGGCGATGACGCTCTGGCATGTCGTAGTGATGGACGCAGGGGATCATGGGGGGACCGACGCGCACTCGTCGGGGAATTGAGGTCTCGCGGCATGGATGCTGGAATACCATCTGACCGCAGTAGAGCCAGTGAGGTTTGATGTCCTCGAGTAGGTGGTCTCTACTGCAGTAGCGTACTTCGGAGTAGGGCCCGCATCGTGGACAGATCACTGTTGCTCCGTCCCAGAGGTTGCAGCGTTTTTCGCAGTGGGCTTTGGCACAGGGGAAGCCGTGGCTGTCGAGCTGCCAGAAGAAACCTTCGGGTTTCTGGGCGGAGAGGGTGCCCTGGGCGTTGGTTATGGCCTCGTTGGGGGTCGAGAGGGAGTGGGAATGGGTGCTGCTTGGGGGTGTGGGTGGGAGGGGGTGGGCGTGGTGAAGACTAGTGGCATGGCGATGACTGACTGCCTTGGACGAGGAGGGCTCAGAGGATGGCTCAGTTGTCTGGGGGCTGGTTTGCAGCGTTGTGTTGCTCCAGCCAGTGGATGCTGTGGACACGGGGGTGGAGGTTGAATTGTCGATTGAGCTGGGACCTGCGGTATCTGGGTCCGTTTGACTGAGTGGTTTGTGGGAGTTCAGGTTACCAGGTGTAGCAGCTTCACTAGAGAGTTCTGGAATTGGAGACAGTATTGCATTGCTGGAGCGTGCTTCACAATTGCTATCCTGTCTGGGGGAAGACTCGTCTGATACTTTAGAAAATGCTGCCATGGTTGCCTGGAGGGAGTCAGATGAATTATTGAGAAGAGCACGTTTTCCAGAAAGAACCGTGGCATATGAAGGAGTGATCACAGTTCTTCTCGCCCTGTCCACTGGTTGGGGACCACGCTGAGTATTTATGCCCTGCAAGGTATCGTTGCCTGTGACTGCGTTCACTGGCTGGATCCGCTGCTTGCCTTTGATGTCCAACTTGCTCAGTGACTCGATCAGAGTTCGCTTCTTGTCACTGTCCACTGTGCATCCCTGGGACACATTGTTGTCTGGCGTGGGTTTCTCTTTACTTGCAGCAACGCTAGAGTACAAGCCTTTGGCTGACATACGACCGAAGTGTGACAGGTCCTCTATATCCTTTGAATGAGACGAAGCATCACTCAGAGTATTCGAATCCGCGATAGGCTTACTGTTCAATTCAGAGCCCTGGCTCTCAGACGTCTCACTTCCGGAATCACCTAGCAGGAGTTTCTTCTTCTTGTTGTTGTACTTATCCTTCTTTTTCTTATTCCTTTTGGCCCTTGCCTCCCCGGGAGGTTCCATCACCACAATCCGGGGAATTGAAACAGCACGTTGGCTGTCGCCAGCAAGACCCTCCTGGGGATTTTTCGGAGTAGATGAGCGACTGATAGTCCGCGCACGTATGAGGTTTATCGCGCCGGATCGCGTGTTGCTATCTTCGTTCTCACCCTTCGCCTCCTCTTCTTCTTCTTCTTCTTCTTCTTCTTCTCCTACTTCATGTGGACTCGTCAGTATATCCTTCTGCATTGTGTATGTGGGAGTGGGAAAGGATAGATGCGTTCAGGCGCTGCTCACCTGAACGGTTACTATCCAAGTTTTGTGGGTGCATGTTTGTGTTCATCGTGGTGTTGGGGATGTATCTGTACCTGTTGTTCCCGTGACCAGAATAAGCGAGATGAAGTGAATGCGCTCACTTTCTCGACTGCTCTGTTGGGGCTGTTTGCTCTTCCAAGATACGGAGGCGGTCTGCGTTGTGCAAATTCATTCAATGACAGTTCTTTCAAGCGATGGTGATTTACCAGAGAGTGATTTTACAGCATCAGTCTAACTTGTTTTCACTAGAGCTCCTGACTGGCAGACCTGGTATATTGCATGAAGAGGACTTTGATGCCAGACTTACATTCCCTTACTGGGAATAAGGCCAGATCGTGAAGGAGGATGCAATACCAGCAGAATGGGGAGATCGTTGTGAGTGTGCATTCAGACTCTGTCTGCCAGGCTACTCTACGTCACCATGGTGCGTGTCTTGACAATGAATACTGACGCCTTTTATGTAACTATATAACTGATAGGGAAGGCAACTACAGAGTTCGATCCCACAGAAGCATCTGTGGTGAATCTGCTTGATCCGTGCCTTTTTCAACAATTACAAGAATCGCTGTCTTTCTAGTTGGAAACTTACGGCAGATGCCCAGTCTAACCTGTGAAATGCCACTGCCTCCAAATCATATACCATCACTAAGCGGGAACTAGCGGAATACATACTACATTTGTCTATGATTGATACGCACTATATTGGTTTCATCACCTCAGACATCGGAAATAGCATCTGGGAGACGCACAGTCCAGGAGGGTAAACATTGTGGATTGGGCAGATGTCACTCTGGCTGGCAGGTGAATCTGCTTAACCTCACATGATCTATCTACTCAGAAACTGTACTGCCTACAGCAAACTCTCTTGTAGTGACTCGTCTCATTGCAGGAGCAAATAGGAGTGCTAGCAGAGAAGGCATGGCGGGTATATGAGACACTCCTGATTCAGATGCCTCAGTACATATTCATTTATTTATTACTGTCACTTACAACGAATTCCCAGAAATGTAAATCTAGCCGTGTCACTCAATGCCAAGATTTTTAAACGGCTGAGAAACCCGGTTGCTTTCAACTAATCTTGTTGTAGTCGTTGGACATCACGTGCCCGTGCATTTCATCCAGTATCCAAACGCCCAACTCGAATGCGAACTCCTCTTCAACCTCTCTCCTTCTGTTGTTCATCAAAAGATATTTTTAGAGCGTCAATTTGAGTCAAAAAGCCGTGGCTAACTTTCTCGCGTCTACTCAGAATCTGCAGCTCTGAGCCAGTCAAGTGTTCAACAACACACGGATCTTCCCCTTCCTAGTACCAACATGCAACGGGAAGCGCCGCCAACCCCCAGGCCATCAAGCAAAAAAAGCCATTAGATCAGGCTTCAATGTATGAAACTGCCTAGCCGGCTCTCTTGGTGATTTTCGCAATGTTGTGGGCCCTAGCTGTCCTGAGTTGCGGATTGGACTACAGCGCCGTAATTCTAAGCGCCGACACGGTACCTATATTTGGCTGGCCTGCAGAACTCTGAAGAAACTCACCGGCATAGGCTCTACTTACAGACACTGCGCTAAATGAAACTTATCGTGCAGATCGACCCGATCAGCTGCAGCCTTTGATCTTGTTATTTGCTATCCTTGTTGGCGCTGGTCGCTCTTACTGGCTGCCGTTGGCCGTGTCTTCAACCTGTCTTTGTCTCAGCTATTATTGACCTGGTCACAATGGAAGTCGGTCTGTTACCTCAGTCGCCCATAATAAGGTGGGTATACCCTCCTTATTGTGACATTGCTATTGATTCTGCTTCTTTCATCTGTTGTTCTCAAGTGTTACTCTTTTTGTTTCTTCTCGCCTCGCCATACAGCTCTTTAATTTTGGTCATGCAGTACAGCTTCTTGACAATTGCCTTCTGCTCATTCGAATAATTACTGCTGGTCAGGATTATTCTTTCTTTGACATCTGCCCTGCCATCTTTCTATACCTTTCGTGGTAGACATCTTTTTCATTTTTGCACCAAATTCTCTCTGCCTTATAGCAAATTTCGACATGTTGTTTTCAAAATCTGGTCGGACAATCTTTCCACTTCTACCACCCTATGGGGTTCAAGATCCCAACGGCGTTCAAGGTCGAGTCATTCCTGTACACCCTGATGGCTCGACACCCTACCTAGGCCTGCGGGCGCGCCTTTCCCAAGTCTGGCTTAACCGGTGGACTGTTTTGCTCCTGCTAGTCCTGGCCCGAGTGCTGATGGCGGCTTCGAGCATAAAAACGGACATGAATCGAGCCAAAAGCGAGGCCCTATCCGCATGCACAAGCGTTGAATCCATGGGCGATGCAATGGTCTCTATGCCCCATTACCTGGCGGAGGGGGTCAATGAGCTCACAGCAGACGGTGTCAATGTGGCAGTTGATGGCCTAAAGACGCTTCTCATGCTTACCTTGACGGGTGTGGAGGAGTTGGTGATTTTCTTCGTCAAAGTGATGTACCAGACATATCTGTGCTTGTTTACGCTCGTCGTACATGGTGTGGTTGATGTTGGACTCAGCTTAATCGAAGATGTCACAGACGTTCTGAATTCCACGGTCAAGACTGTGGCGAAGGATATCGCGAAGGTCACCGAAACGTTTGAGGATGACTACAATGAAGTAATCTCGAAGATAAACGGGGTTGCCAGTTTATTCGGAGGATCAGTACCGACCTTGAATATCACCAGCGAGATCGACAAATTGGAAAATGTACAGCTGCCTTCCTCCATTGATAAGGATCTTCAGAAGATCAACGACTCTATCCCGAATTTTAACGAGGTCATGAACTTCACTGAGAATGTGATTCGTTTTCCCTTCGACGAAGTGAAGAAACTGGTCAACGAGTCACTAGGCAATTATACCTTTAATGCCTCCGCCCTCCCTGTCCCTACGAAAAAGACCCTGACATTCTGCGATAAGAACGATGGTATCAACTCATTCTTTGCCGGAGCAACCGATATAATCCTAACTGCCCGCAAAATATTCATCGCCGTTCTGGTCGTCGCTGCCATTATCGCTTGCGTCCCCATGGCCTGGCAGGAGATCCGGCGCTGGCATACGATGAAGGAGCGCTCCCAACTCGTCCGCAAGGAAGCTCATGATCCCATGGACGTCGTCTACATAGTCTCCAGGCCCCACACGGCAGCAATGGGTATCAAAGCCGCTAGTCGGTTCAGTAACAGCCGCAGACAGATTCTTGTGCGCTGGGTGATCGCATATGCGACCTCCCCCGCAGCTTTATTCGTCCTTCTTCTCGCACTGGCTGGCCTGCTATCCTGCCTCTGTCAGTACATTCTTCTCAGCGCCGTCAAAAGAACAGTTCCGGAACTCTCCAATGAAGTAGGCGATTTTGCCGAAGAGGTTGTCAGCGTCTTACAAAATACATCTGCTCAATGGGCCAACGACGCCAACAAAGTCATCATCAACGTTGACGACGAGCTGAACGATCACGTATTTGGCTGGGTCAACACCAGCACCAGCGCTCTAAATGACACGCTGAATACCTTTGTCGACAAAACAATCGGTGTCCTCAACGACACCTTTGGTGGTACCCTACTCTACGAGCCTCTTCTCGACGTCTTCGACTGCTTAATTGGCCTCAAGGTCGAAAGCGTCCAGAAAGGCCTAACTTGGGTTTCCGATCATGCCCACATAGACTTTCCCCTCCTCCCCAATGACACTTTCTCGCGCGGCGCAGCAGACAGTATCAACAGTTCCGATGCATCAGACAGCTTCCTCGCCGACGCCGGCGACGAAACATCCAACAAGATCACCGAAGTCGTGTACAAGGTCATCAGCGCCCTAGAAAAGGCTCTCCTGATCGAAGTCATCATTGCTTCATGCATCCTTCTGGTCTGGGTCATCAATGCCATGTTCGGCATTCTCCGCGCCCTAACACTCTTCTGGGGCCGGGATAAAAACCGCGGCGAGGGCGGACCTGCTCCTCCCCATTCACGACCAAACCCAGGCTCTGGTCCGGACATGAATGGTTTCACCGATGTGCCCCTCACTACTCTGCCGAGTCACCGTGATTCCGAAGAGACTGCTGCACGCTCGCAGCCGGCACCCCGCTACGAAGTTGCGACTAGCCAGGGAAGTTCTGCCGCCGTGGTGAGCAGCGACTCGGAGTATCCGGACGAGAAAGTCGGGTTCGCAGGCCAGCGCAATGCTCTCCGAGTGGATGGAGTGTCGGACCTGCGAGGAAGCAGCTACGTGGAGTATGGAATGGAGAAATATTGATCTGCTGCCTGATTCATGTGATTCGAACTCGCCATCTTACCAATTCTTTGTTTCTTAGCCAGCTTGTACTCAACTCGCCCTTTCATTGAGCGTCTACCATATACCCATAGACCATCATACCAACTCAATAAACTCTTTTCATGCCATTTTTACTCCGTATAGAACATGTGATTCTTACGAATTCCAAACAGTCCCTGTCGGTATTTCTAAGCAGTGGTAGAAAGCCAACTCGTCCACACACGCATACACGTGTTTGTTACATACACCTAATTCATATTGGACCAGTAAGAACACTGATGCTGGCAAACCGATGTATGTACAAGCGATCCAGTCACCAGTATCAGGTATTTAAGGATATGGGGAAAGGGGTGTGTCTGACTCTGATTATTACTACTGTTGTTGAAGAGGTCAAGGTGGAATAAATATTGTATTTATGCAGTCATTACATCCAGTAAACCAATTGATAGTGGTGTCCTATCATGCTAGCTATATCGCTACAAAGAAACTCTTCTCGCCCTCCTTCGGCACTACACGCGCTCTTTCAATAATCGGATCAGCGCAGCTGACCCGGATCCGCTCCGGAGTCGCTGGACTCTCTAGTCGCAACACTTCCTGCACGTTCCATTGTTGGCGCGCTGCCTTGAGCGCATCGCGGATGGCAAAGAAGACGGCGCTGCCCATGAACAGCGGCGGCTCACCAACACCACGAGATCGCTGGATAGTGCGCAAGTTCTCCCATTCCACATCCTTTAGCAGACTGACGTTAAAGATTTGGGGAATATCCCGGAATCCAGGGATCTTGTAGTTACCGGGTCCCTTGGTGAAGATCTGTCCCGAGGCCCGGTGCCATAGACTCTCTTCGGTGGTGAAAAGACCCTGGCCTTGGATGAAAGCGCCTTCGATCTGTCCGTAGTCGATCGATGGGTTGATGGTACGGCCAACGTCCATTTTGATGTCAGCACGTAAAGGAGTCCAGTCGCCTGTGAGCGTGTCAATCTGCACCTCGGCAGCGGTCACACCCTGAGTAAAATAGAAGAACATCTGGCCCTTGTTCTCGCCCCACACGTAGCCAATGTCCGGGGTGCGGTAGTATCCCTGCGCGGAGAGGTTGACCCGGTCAAAGTAGGCCGCGTGAGCAAGGTCCTTCATAGGTGCTCCCGGCATCTTCTCCCGGTACGGCCGAAGACGTTCATTGAGCTGCTCGCAGGCGTTGTAGATGGCGTAGCCATTGAGGTCAGAACTGGCCGACGCAGCCGTGGACGATGTGTTGGCCACAGTATTTGTGGCAGTCTCCGATATAAAGACGTTGGATTGAGGCACACCCAAAGCTTCAGCCGCAATCATAGTCATCTTGGTATGTAGCCCTTGACCCATCTCCACTCCACCGTGAGCCACAAGGACACTTCCGTCGTGATAGATATGCACCAGTGCGCCAGCCTGGTTCAGGAAAAGGGCTGTGAAAGAGATACCGAACTTGGTAGGGATGAGGGCCATTCCACGCTTCGACCACTTGTGCTTCTTGTTATACTCCTCCACAGCCTTCCGTCGCTCCTCGTACGAGCTCTCATCCATAACTTGCTTATACATCAACGGCACATGCCAATCCTTCAGCTCCTGATTGTAGTGGGTTTTTTCACCAGGCTTGTACATATTCTGCCAGCGGAGTTGTTCGACTGGTATCTGAAGATGATCCGCAACCTCCGATATCATGCACTCGGCGAAGAACATACCCTGAGGGCCGCCGAAACCACGGAACGCGGTGTTTGAAACGGTGTTCGTCTTGCAGATGCGACCACGGACGTGCATATTCGGTATATTATACACTCCGTCAATGTGTGAGAGCGCTCTTTCTACTACTGCACCAGACAGATCTTGGGTGTGACCACCGTTGGCGTACACATCTGCGTCAAATGCAAGCAGTTTACCTTCTTTCGTCACTCCCACCTTCCAGCGGCAGAGGAATGGATGACGTTGACCCGAAGTAGCAATGTCCTCATCACGATTGAGCATGCATCGCACGGGCAACTTCGCCTTTGCAGCAGCTGTGGCACAAATACCAGCCAGCTGAACCGAACGTGTCTCTTTGCCACCAAAGCCACCTCCAAGGCGCTTCACCCGAGACACGATTTTGTTGGCAGCTACACCAGTTACTTGTGCAACGTAAGTTTGCCTAGAGATAATCAGTAAAGCCTTTCTTGTGGTAGTTGTTGTGACTCACGTTTCTGTAGGGTTTTGTGTTCCACTCCAGATCTCCATCTCTCCATCCTCAAGCTTGGGGATAGCAACACAAGCCTGAGTTTCCAGGTAAAAGTGTTCCTGACCACCCATTTTTGACTGTCCAGTAAATACATAGTCTGCTTTTTTGAAGGCACTCTCTGGATCCCCACATTTGATGAAACGGGAGTGTTCAAAGAACGACTCGCCCTCGATGGCTTCTTCCATACTCAAGATTGCTGGAAGCTCTTCATATTCTACCTTGACCGCTCTCGCACCCTCCTCCGCGATCTTGGCCGACGTTGCGAGAATCATACCAATCGGCTGGCCAGCAGTCGTGACCTCATCAACCGCGAAGAAAACTTCATCGCAGTTTGGAGCTCCCCACCAATTGGCTTTGGGGTTAGGGAGATCGGTATGATCCACGTAATTAGCAACGCCAGGAATATCGAGAGCTGCTGAAGTATCCACACTCAGAATACGAGCATGTGCCTTAGTCGAAAGAACCATGCAGCCGTAAAGCTCGTTCTTCATCAAAGGCATGTCATCGGTGTACTGTGCTTCTCCAGTAGCTTGTTTTAGTGCAGAGACATGAGGACTAGCCTTTCCGAGAATCCTCTGTTGATATGCTGCAGAAGCCTCATGGTCTTTCTCTCCGGATGAAATGGCTCTTTCAATCTCGGCAATGACATCTTCATCAACATCCGCCTCTGTGACCTGGATGGAGGACAATACATCATGATAGAACCGGTAGAAGAACCCCAAGGCGAGAGACTTCCTGTAAGTAGCCATTCCCCCAGGAACACCGAACTTCAAGTCGAAGTCCTTCTCTAAGGCACCCATGGTACCCTCAAGGGTAGCAGGGTTGGTGAACTTCTTGCCGGCCAGAAAGGCCTCTGCGTTGCGTGCGGACACGGTCATTGGGGCCAGTCCTCCGAAGACTAAGTTCACGCTCTGCACGTCATGGGAAGGAGAAATTGAAACCCGCAAAGCAGCGTTCACTATCGCGATGTCATCATCCTTTCTCTTTGACTGCTTGTAGGCACGCAGATATTCTCCCGTTTCGGACGCGACTGGGATCCGTAAACATGCGATAATAGCATTAGGCGGGAGCGCAGTGGATCGATAGCCCTTGAAGAACTGGCTCATAGGAATCTCGATAACTTCACCCAACGACATGGCTACAAGGACAGTGTTGGTAGCCACAAAAACCGGGTTCAGGTCAGAGATTGGAGATGCTGTAGCCAGGTTTCCTGCTGGTGACGCGACATTGCGGATTTGCCTTCCTGCAAAATAGCGTAGTTGCTTCTTGATGGCGTTGAATGGCTGGCCTCGCAACGGCCCATAGCGCTCGAGGGCTTCATCACAGATTGATTCAAGGTCGGTCAAGGAGACATTGGCCCCGATCTCAAGATGGTCGTCCTTGAGCGAATACTGACGTAGTTCCGGAATATCACCGACGTAAACAGAGGTGCTGTACCTCATGGCCTTGAATTTGACCTCAATCTGTGTCTCCGTGCTCCCTCCAATGATCTTGGAATCGGGATGTACAGCCTTGATCTCCAATAATTGTTCAAGAGTGACCGGACGGTACCACTTCTTTTTCTTGTTACCAAGAACTAAAGGTCGAAATTCGTGCTTGTGGAGCTGAGGCGGGAAAATCAGTTCCGTGCCCGGGCTGTATTCAATAAACTTGGGCGGCGTGAATTTCGGTGCATCTCCATCTGTGGTGTCTGCTGATGACTGCTTGCAGCAACCCCCAGCACCGTTCTGCTTATCCATGCAACAACCTGTTCCACCGTTGGCCAGGGATTTTCCGCAGCCCTTGGGAGCGGTGAAGCTCTGAGCAGCATCCAATATGGGCCTGTACCCGGTGCAACGACAGAGATTCCCGTCAAATGCTTCTTCGACGTCGTGTTCGGTCGGCGCGGAGTTATTACGTAGGAGGGCATAGAGGCTCTGTAGATCCGTCAGCTTAGTCCCACCACACCAGCCCTCGAAGAGCATACCATGACAATTCCCGGCGTACAGAAACCGCACTGACTTCCATTTCCAACCGCAAGCCGTTGTTGAACAGCATGGGGATTCTTCACATCGCCGATACCTTCCACGGTTATAACATGTTTCCCGTCCACACTGATCAAGGGGGCGAGACAAGCGTTGACTGAGGCATGGTAAAGCTTCTTCGTCGTCGGATTGAAATGTGATACAACCTGCTTCATGTCAACATGAACCTAGATATCGATAGAATGACCTGGGTACATACCACTGTGCAAGCACCACAACCACCTTCCGCACACCCTAGCTTGGTGCCTGTCAGGCCGATACCCCGCAGATACTCCAATAGCGTGACTTCAGGATTGATCGAGTCGAGAACGACCTTTGTACCGTTGAGATAGAAACGAATAGTGTCGTCCCAATCCTCTGTGAGCTGAGCCAAGGTGACAGCCTTGCTGGCAGCCACCGTTGGCTTTGGTGATTCTAAAATGCCTGGGGCCATCTTGTTTCCTGAAGCTCAAATGCGGAAAGTCGAATTCCCCGCCGAAATGAGCGGACGCCAAGACCGGCCGGTCAGTGTGATGATAATTCAGTTGCTTCAAATTCAGAATAAAATAGCATCCATGGAGGTATGCAGAGCAATATTTGTTCAAAACGTAGAGGGAGATACTATAAAACTTATGGTGGCAAAATGATATAGAAAGGGGTGAAGTACTCCCCGGCATAAGCTAACCAAGGAAATGGAGTCATGGACAAGCTTATCGTTGCCTCCCCACTGCGGTTATCGCTGGCTATCGATGGCCCGCCCGGCGGCGATCGCCACTGTCCGATGGGCGGTAACCTACGGCAGATGTCATCTGATCACTAATCTGGCGACTTTCACTGGTGCCCGCTGAACCAACTAGTAGTAGTGAGTACTCTATACGACCTAGTTAGTAGAGTCTCGATTATATTATTAGGAAATGGAAATAGCAAAGCAACAAAGTATATAGTAAGAGATTGCGGCCTAGTACCAACAGCAAGAAAGAAGAATAGGTATCGATCAACGCCGCTCCCAATGCTCTGGCCGAAGCCACCCAGGCAAAGATAGTAAATAAACAGTTCAAGCGAAGAGAAGCAATGTACACCAGCCAGTACTAGCGATAACATGTCTATAAATACGAGCGATAAGAAAAGACATCAATTATACTTTTGGCTTGGCTCCAATGAAGTCCTTTTCTTCTTCCTCCCATTTCTTGCGTTCCACGACGCTGCGCGCACTGCAAATTGATAGATTGTTAGCTCATACCATTCAATCTTTGGTTCTTTCCTTTCGGTCCCCTCATACGGAGAAGACTAAAAGGCTAGAACATTTGGAGGCCTGTGTCGGTGTACTTACCGGTATGCTCTCACGAAACGCCACACTTCCGTGTCCGCCAAGTTCCAGGCCTCTGCCACATCAGTGATACCAATTCGGTTGGTACCTTTGCCCTTCAGGTACTCTCGTGCCTGTTTCAGGATTCCGTACTCCTTCTCTACGCCTTGCTCACTCGGGTTGGCCTGTTGGATGGATTCCTTCTTCTCTTCTTCATTCTTTGCATCGACCTTGCCATCACGAGGAATCTTGAAACCAAACTGCCACTCAAACTCGTCCAAGAGCTCGGACGGCAGAGACTGCCCGGCCTGAGGAGGCAGCGACTCGACAGTCATCCATAGTGAGGTGCCTACAACGGCGTCATCGGCAACGGCTCTCTTAAACACAACAGCTCTCGCGGAACCGCCGATGTCAGTACCAAGGTGCTCTTTGGTCACTTCGGCCAACCATACATCACGGTCTGTCTCGCGGCGAATGTGCCGCGTTGTGACCTCGGTGGAATCCTGCTGCAGACTAATGAGCGTAAAAGGATGAGGTAGAGTCCCGATCGTGAAAACTTGAGTCGTATTCCTGTAGGTCGCTGGCTGGCTGACCTGCATGGGCTTTTCAGCATCACAGGGATGACATTTCGGCGAGTTCGGAGGGCACGAGCGGGGAACGGGAGAAGTAGGACATTGCACCAGGGCTTTGGCAAGCCGTAGGGCCGGTTCCACCAGAGCCGTAGTATGCTCGGGAAATGGTTTCAATACAGCAACGCCTGCAGGGAAGGAGTTTTGGAAAGTGTTGTGCAAGTGGGCATTAATTAACTCAGCCAAGGCCAATCGCCCAGCAGTAGGCGAAGAGACAATCTTCTCAGCGACAGTAGGGTAGTGGCTAGTAATGGCAGCCGAGTCATACAGAGCCAAAGCGCTAGGCTCTTCCACCTTGAAGAACTCGGTCGGAAGAAGATCGATCAGAGAGGTGGACTTGTCATCCACCTTGTTCATGGCTTCCTTGATTGCATCGTTGATACGCGACTTCTCTCCAGAGAATAAAGCATTCCCGAAGCCATCGAAGCGGGTGATAAGGGCAGGATCAGTGCCCCGACGCAGATAAGTGAGAAGAGCATTATCGTATCGGGCCATGGGAAAGCAGTGCCAATCCGCAAGCATACCATCACCCATATGACCCCAGGCCAGCCACCGAAACAGCTCACTTTCAAGTTCCGGCTTGAGACTCAATGGCTGGACAAGCTCGTAAAGCTGGTTGTTCATGGCCTCCCCAGGGCCAAGAATGACGGGGCGGAAACCCTGCGCAAACCAAGCCCTGCGCCAGGCGAGAAGCAGCTGTGCGTCCGCATTATCCTCCTCCCGATCGTTTCCTTTGTTGGGCTCGTAGTACGTGTAGATGAACGGGCGATTTCTTAGAGGAGGGAGGACGGAACGGTTCTCATCGAGGGTGATCGATGACGAGAAAGGGTTGATCCACGACCAGTCGCTGAACCATTTGGACTCGCCGCTGGTGCTGTTGGGTTGCGGTTCCGGAGGAGTATGCACTGTCGAGTGGAATGATGGCAGATGCAGGTTATTTAACGAAGGAAGTTTCGGGTGAGGGACATATTTGGCCGCGCCGGAGACTTCCTCGCCAGTCGATGGGTCGGTTACTGGAGATGAGGAGAAGATAACCAAGACAAGGGCAACAAAGACGATGATGGTAATGAGAGCCGTGCTCCGATGAGGGATCATTTTGACCTAGGATGCACGGCCTGGATCAGGCCCGAAACAATCAGGGGAAATTCTGCCGAGTAGAAGTTCTGGCTGTCCAAGTCAAACGTGAGAAATTGACCGGATGTTCTTCTGTGAGGCCTTCTGCCTGTCCCAATGCGGGTAGGAAACGAACGGTAAGTAATAAACTAGGTATTACGGCCAATGTCTTTAGGGGGTTAGGGGATGAAACTGAAGGAGCGAAGGTTGTTGAACGAAGGAGTAATATAATAACAGGAAGAAAAACGAGGTGTGAAAGAGACGTCAGAGACACGTCTATTAACCCATGGCAAGCGAGAGTGAGAAGTTGACAGCCTGAAGCACCTCAGCAGGATTGGAAGCATAGACTGAAGGCAGCGTTGCACTTTGTTCCTGATCAACCCAATGCGGAAGTGCTTGGAAGGGGTTCAGAAGCCTAGACCCAAGCGGGTAAGTCAGCGATACGACCGTGTCTCCATTCCAAGTGGATAAAGATAAAGAGTCCCAGTTAGTTGAACAGAATGTGTGGTAAGCCACCACCTCGTGTGGCGGTGCAAACAGAAAAGCGGTCAGTGTATTATTACATTTTGTTGAAAGTACCCCAGAGGCGGTGAGATCCCAGCCATCGAAATGATCCTCCCAAATTGTGGGGAGGAAAAGGAAAGGAAACCTCAGGCTACTAAAACTAGTACTGTCTGGTGGGCTGCAGCCGACATCGGCACTTTTTCTCGCGTGCCCCTCTTGACTCATCGTCGATCGCTGCTCTTCCCATCTTCAATTCCAATTAAATTCCCTAATACCCTACTGACCTTTCATATTCCGCCAAGTGCAGTTGACGTCCCTCATCCCCCCACTTACAAGGGCATCGCAACTGTAACAATGGCTGTCGAATCAGTCTCCTTGCAGGAGCGCCTCGAGCGATGGGCTCAAAGACTCCAGAACCTCACAGTGTCTCCCCTCACCCGAGACTATCCCGACAACCAGAAGCAGGAGCTTCCCAAGAGGGCAATTGAAGCCTTTGAGTCGATTCAGCTGTCCAAGGAAACGCAATCGGACTTGCAGAAGATCTCCGGCTCTTCGTCCGGATTCACTGTCTTCCTGACGGCTTTCATTGTGCTCGTTGCACGCCTTACCGGTGACGAGGATATTGCCGTCGGAACCAGCTCCAGCGACGATGGTCGTCCTTTCGTCCTGAGAGTCCCAATCGAGGCATCCGAAACCTTCCTGCAGCTGTACGCCAAGGTCCAGAAGGTATGACAAAAATTAAGGGGCGTATACCATTGTTGTAGCTCATCTAACTCTTTCCTAGGCATTCGAGCAAGGCTCGGCCGAGATCGTACCTCTGGGCAGTCTACGATCCTATATCCAAGAAAAGTCTCAATCTGAACGCTCTCCCGTCCTCTTCCGTTTTGCTGCCTACGATGCCCCTGCTGCCTCCCAGGATTACCCTGCCAACACCTTCGAGACAACTGATCTCGTTGTCAACATTGCTCCGATCAGTGCATCGGATGGCTCCACAACCCAGGCGGAATTGGGAGCTTACTACAACCAGAGACTCTTCTCCAGTTCGAGAATTTCCACCATTCTCAAGCAGCTTGCCCGTCTGGTCGAAAATGCGACCAGCAACCCGGAACAAGCAATTGGGCGCATTGACTTCATGACCGAGGATCAACTGGCCCTTCTTCCGGACCCGACCTCCGATTTGAACTGGTCCAATTTCCGCGGTGCTATCCATGACATCTTCGCCGCTAACGCTGAGAAGCACCCCGAAAGACTCTGTGTAGTGGAGACCAAGTCGGAGCGGTCTCCTCACCGGGAGTTCACCTACAAGCAAATCAATGAGGCCTCCAACATTTTGGGCCATCATCTAGTCCAGGCGGGTGTGGAGAGAGGAGAGGTCGTCATGGTGTACGCTTACCGTGGTGTTGACCTGGTGGTAGCCGTTATGGGTATCCTGAAGGCTGGCGCGACCTTCTCGGTCATCGACCCTGCCTATCCCCCGGAAAGACAGTGCATCTACCTTGATGTGGCTCGCCCTCGGGCATTGATCAACATTGAGAAGGCAACCAAGGATGCCGGTGAGCTCTCTGATGTGGTCCGCTCATTCATCAATGAGAACCTGGAGCTGCGCACGGAAGTGCCTGCCCTGGCCCTTCGCGACGATGGCTCCCTCGTCGGAGGATCGATCAACGGCCAGGATGTCTTGGCCAACCAAGTTCCATTGAAGGCCAAGTCTGTTGGTGTCGTCGTCGGACCTGACTCCACCCCGACTCTGTCCTTCACTTCTGGCTCGGAGGGCAGGCCCAAGGGTGTCAAGGGTCGTCACTTTTCTCTCGCATACTACTTCCCTTGGATGTCCGAGACCTTCAAGCTTACCCCCAACGATCGGTTTACCATGCTCAGCGGTATCGCTCATGACCCGATCCAAAGAGATATCTTCACCCCTCTTTTCCTGGGAGCTCAGCTGCTGGTTCCTGCCCGGGAGGATATTCAGAACGAAAGGCTTGCCGAGTGGATGCGCGAGTATGGAGCTACTGTCACTCACCTTACCCCTGCCATGGGTCAGATCCTCGTCGGTGGTGCTTCGGCACAGTTCCCCTCGCTTCATCACGCCTTCTTCGTCGGTGATATTCTGATCAAGCGAGACTGCCGCTCTCTGCAGGGCTTGGCCCCCAATGTCAACATCGTCAATATGTACGGAACGACTGAGACACAGCGTGCGGTCAGTTACTTCGAGATCCCGAGCTACTCGAGCGACGAGGGCTACCTGGACACCATGAAGGACGTCATCCCGGCAGGTCGGGGTATGCTCGACGTTCAGATGCTGGTTGTTAACCGCTTCGAACCCAGCCGCATTTGCGCCATCGGTGAAGTTGGTGAAATCTACGTCCGTGCCGGTGGTCTCGCTGAAGGCTACCTGGGTTCGCCTGAATTGAATCAGAAGAAGTTCCTCAACAACTGGTTTGTTGATAACCAGACCTGGGTCCAGAAGGACCAGGCCAAGGCAGACAGCGCGAACGAGCCCTGGAGGCAGTTCTACCAAGGCCCTAGAGATCGCTTGTACCGCAGTGGTGACCTTGGTCGTTACACTCCTTCGGGAGATGTCGAGTGTTCGGGACGTGCAGATGATCAGGTCAAGATCCGTGGCTTCCGTATCGAGCTGGGTGAGATTGATACCCACCTGTCTCGCCATCCCCTGGTGAGAGAGAATGTCACCCTGGTGCGTCGTGACAAGTTCGAGGAGCGGACTCTGGTCAGTTATTTCGTGCCGGACATGAGCAAGTGGGCTGCTTGGCTGCAGGAGAAGGGCCTCGAGGACGATGACTCTGCTGAAGGAATGGTCGGCATGCTTAGACGGTTCCGTCCTCTTCGTGACGACATCCGTGACCTGCTGCGGACCAAGCTCGCCTCCTACGCCGTGCCGACGGTGTTCATCCCCCTCAAGCGCATGCCCCTTAACCCTAACGGCAAGATCGACAAGCCTGCGCTACCCTTCCCCGATACCGCAGAGCTCAGTGCCGCGGCTCCTCGTCGCAAGTCATCTGTGGTCCAGGCTCTCTCTGAAACCGAGCAGGCGCTGGCTTCAATCTGGGCCTCCCGCATCCCCAACCTTACTGCTCGCATGATTGGACCTGATGACTCCTTCTTCGATCTTGGGGGGCACAGTATCCTGGCCCAGCAGATGTTCTTCGACATCCGCCGCAAGTGGCGCGGAATTGACGTTAGCATGAACGCCATTTTCCGTAGCCCGACCCTCAGGGGATTTGCCGCCGAGATCGACCGTCTGCAGAACTTCGAGTCTTTCGCCAGCAATGATGACAGTACCGCTGCTAAGGCGGATGCTTCAGCTACCCCTGATGAGCTTGACGACGAATACTCGAAGGATGCCCGGAAGCTGGCAGAGACCGCCTTGCCCGCCTCCTTCCCCACGCGTACCGAGCCTATTCTGTCCAGTGAGCCAACCATCTTCCTGACTGGTGCTACTGGCTTCTTGGGTGCGCATATCCTTCGTGACCTCCTCACTCGCAAGTCGCCCATGGCCAAGGTTGTGACCCTGGTTCGTGGTAAGACCGATGAGCAGGCGCTTGAACGTATCCGCTCCACCTGCCGCGCCTACGGCTTCTGGGATGAGGCCTGGACCAGCAGACTGCAGTGTGTTTGCGGTAACCTGGGTGAACCCCGTTTCGGTTTCTCGGATGCTCTCTGGGATGACTTGACCAAGCGTGTGGATGCCGTTATTCACAACGGGGCACTTGTCCATTGGGTCTACCCTTACTCTACCCTTAAGCCGGCCAACGTCCAGGGCACCATCGATGCTCTGAAGCTTTGCGCCAGTGGTAAGCCCAAGCAGTTCTCCTTCGTCAGTTCCACCAGTGTTCTCGACAGCGACCACTATGTCTCTGAATCCGAGCGCATCGTTGCCGCCGGTGGAGCGGGTATTAGCGAGGAGGACGACCTCGAGGGCAGTGCCGTTGGACTTGGAACTGGCTACGGCCAGAGCAAGTGGGCTGGAGAGTACCTGGTCCGTGAGGCAGGCCGTAGGGGTCTGAAGGGAACCGTCGTTCGTCCTGGTTACGTTCTTGGTGACTCCAAGACCGGAAGTAAGTAAACAATCTCCCAGAATATTGATTCCCCAAGCAAGCTAACATACAAACACTAGCCACCAACACCGACGACTTCCTCATCCGTATGATCAAGGGATGCATCCAGCTGTCTTCCCGCCCCAACATCAACAACACCGTCAACATGGTTCCCGTGGACCACGTTGCCCGCGTGGTCATCGCCGCCGCATTCCAGCCTCCTTGCACTCCCATCGGCGTCGCTCAGGTCACTGGACACCCGCGCCTCCGGTTCAACCAGTTCTTGGGTGCTCTCCAGCTGTACGGATACGACGTCCCGCAGGTTGACTACGTCCCCTGGTCCAAGTCTCTGGAACAGTACGTCAATGACGGGCAGCACGACGACCCCGAGTCCCAGCACGCACTGTAAGTTCCTACCCTACTCAAACTATCCACTACAATCTTAACATCCGATCCCAGCATGCCCCTCTACCACTTCGTCACCTCCGACCTCCCCTCCAACACCAAAGCCCCCGAACTGGATGACGTCAATGCTGCTGCCTCCCTCCGTGCCGACGCCGCCTGGTCCGGCATCGACGCCTCCGCCGGCGCCGGCGTCACCGAGGAGCTGGTCGGCCTGTACGCCTCTTACCTCGTTCAGACCGGATTCCTTCCTCCCCCATCTGCTGCCTCGACCGCAGCTCGGCCTCTGCCTACGACCCAACTGAGCGAGGATCAGAAGAAGGCCTTGTCGAACGTTGGTGGTCGTGGCGGTTCCTCTTAGATCTTATACATATAAGTTTGTCACAGTCTAGCGTGCTTTGCTATATCGGTTTTTTTTCTTTTACACTTGGGGTTATGTGGGTCGCTTGATTTGTGTGGTACATTGTATGAGGTTATGACATTTTCTTTTATGTTTCGCGGGTGACATAAAAAGTTCTTGTATCAGGTTGATGGGAAAGTTGAAAAAGAAATGTATAGAAAGGACACTGTATATGGGGTGGATGGGTTGGTTAGAGGTACTAGAGGATTTCTCTTTTTTCTCCAATGGATTATGAACCAGTTAAAATGTTTTCCTGGTGCACGTAAAATTTGTTTTAATGGAAGGAATCAGTTCCATTAAGACCTCTAGTACTGATGGTGAAGAGACTCGGGTATACAGGCTCTTTGCCAATTTATGAAAGATGTATGGGATTGCTTGGTATCTTTAAAAGTGCTCGAAGTCGGGAAGAACAGGAAGGGTTGAGGATGGAGGCACTGGGAGCAGGTGAAGAGTCTGTCTGGTGAGGTGTTCAAGCTACGTTGAAGGGTTTACACGGATTTACATTGCACATGGTTCTATGCGGATCAATCTTATTCCTCCTAACAAGCAAGACTAGACAAAAATAGCAACTAATGAATGACTCAAAAGCAAAAGCAAGAACAAGACAACCTTCGAGACTTAATCATCACCATCTGCATCGTGATCCGCATCACCCCATCAGCTCCAAATTGATTGGCATAGATGCCAAATGGCTCTTTCCGGCGGTCACCGACCCAGCCACTAGTTAGTACCCCAGGTAGCGTCACCAGTGTCAGTGCCCTGGAAGGTAAAGGACGAGGCGTTCTGGACGATACGCGCGATTGGCTTCTCCGACTGGTCGGTGGTGAAGAAGTCGATGATGAATTTCTGGTTGCGGGTTAGCAGCATGCCTTGATACCGATGTATGATGTGGAAATCGGACTGCGTACGCTTCCATCCATGTAGATTTGGACGCTCTGGTTGCCCTGGAGGTATTGCTGGTCGTCATAGTAGACGGTTGCACTGCTTGCTGTTAGTGTTGTTTTGTATAAAGAAAGACATGACTTACTTGATAAAGGCACTGTTAGGCCTGTAGAAGCCAGCAGCTTCACCCTTCACGGCCTGTCCCATGCTCTTTGAAGTCAGATCAAATGTCAAATCAACCCGGGAGATGTTGACTTTGCCGCTGATGCGGTCATGGTAGTTCCAGTGATAGCAAGAGCAGCCATTCGCGTGCGCCAAGGATGCCTCCAGCATCTGTCGACCCAGGGGCCGGCTGATCTCCTGCTGGAAGGCCTTCTTGATTTGCATCTCAGACACATCATGGCCGTCAGAGCTGGTGATGGTCACTCGGCGGAATAGCTGCAAGAGCTCTTCGTCCGAAGAGCCCGAGTGAGCGACTGCCTGGAGAGACATGGTCTGGACAGGAGGAGCGGTGGTCACAACGGTAGACATTTCAAAATTGTGTTATTTTCAAACTGAAAGAGTATGATCAAGAGGTAGTTCTTGTCGTTGCTTGCTTTGCGAGCTGAGTTGGTGATGATGCTGGGGAGAAGACCTGGAGAGGAATCTGGCTTCCTTATATAGTTTTCGCGACTGAGAAACGACTGAGAGTTGACATTCAGCTCCGAGATCTGTTCCGGTGCTTCGAGCGGTTCGAACTTGGTGATAGCACAGTCACTTCGAGCCAACCCTTCGAGCAATTCCTCTCTCAGGCTTTCCTATCTCAGGCCTGTATGTCGAGTGGAAACTTCGCTACGAACTGCCATCTGCACGATGAATCACATTTTTCAGCTGTCCTTGAGCACTCGGATCTCACAATAGCAAGTCTGGTGTCTTCATTGGGCATGAATCCGGCCTTGCGCTGCGGAAATGCCTGCGATGGGTATCTTCATCGTTGCAAAGCATGACTCTGGAGTACACAGCCCAGCTAGCCACATTTCCATCTCCAAGGTGAGCAGTTGTAGGCATTGACATAATGCTAGTGGGTGTCAACCTATCCAGGAGCTGACACTAGTCTTCCATAAGTCCCGTCTCTCATCGGCTATTATTGCTACTGGTCATCATTGGTGGTTCATATGCGGTTAGAGGCCTATACTTCTTGAGAACAATAGAGAACGATGGGTGCTTGCAGAAATCAAAGCTGTTGGCCATATAGATGCACTCGTTTACTTTGACGCTAGATGACGGCGCCGTGCTAAAATATGATAGACAGACGGTCCGACCTGCATCTTTCTTGGATAGCCTATCCGGTGAGGTTTTGCCGGTGATGGCTGTCGAAGTACATGGAAATAACGCATCTCCAGTCAGCATGGTCAGAGCAGTAATCAGGTATATACACCCATGGTAGTTTGCGCATTCTGGAAGCCCCATGTATGCAAAAGGATCACTCTGTGAGAGGAACCACCCGACACTTCAGCGGTGAACAGCAATTTTCTCGCCATAATGCTCTAGACGAGTATGATCTACACCTAGATGTCTTAAACTTCATGTACCGGTGATTGTCTCTTGGCGTCAGGCTGCGATCAGACCCAGCTCGGGAATTTCTACTAGGTTTCCTTGGGGGCTACCGGGGTGTCCGGACTGTTCGACCATGACATACAGTGCTTGGCTCAAGAGCGCAAAGCCCCGCGACGTACCGTTCAGCCAGCCCTTGATGCTACAAATGTCTGTCCGGTCTTTTGTATGGAATGGGCAGCTCAATCAGGTCTGCGGCCGAGTCAGATACTCTGTGATACCCGCACCACGTGCAGAACGGTTCGTTGATCGTTTACCGAGGCCGGGGGTGTTCCAGTTCTTGTCAATATGCAGCCTTCAGTCGCCTGACGGTCACGTCGGACGAGTCTTTCCCCAGAAAACCAGTGATTCTTAAAGCAGTGGCTGGCGCCACCGCCACCAACACCGTTCATTGGCGGGGTTGCCTTGCTCGAACGGGATCCTACCCCGGTGTCTTATTCCTCTGCTTTCCAGGTGAAGAACCGTGACTTTGTTGTGGCTTCCTCAGGGGTTGATGCGTGCCTAGATTGGCTCGAGCATTTTGTCCTATCAGGAGATCGCTGCCTACTTATGTAGACGAGACGGCAATGCCGATTGCCATAAGGCATATGCTGCAGCAGTGCATTCAACTGAAGGAGTAGAGGTACTGCCGTGATTTAGGCAAAAAGCAGAGAGGATCGAACAGAAGATGGGTAAATATGTGGAGAGACAGAGAGAGAGGAGGAGGAGGAGGAGGAGGAAGAGGAAGAAGCGAAGCCAAACAAGCAAAGATGTGGATCACGGGATTCCCCTCCTTGGTTACCCCTCCTTCCCTTTTCGAAAAAGTCATATAATTGTTCCCCTTCGACTTCCAGTCTGCTGTGTATTCTATGCTAAATGCTCCCTATTCTCTTCAATAGACACACCGGCACTATATGGAGTACCATGAAAAATGGATGATCTTCATAATGAACCCCGCATAAGCTTCCCGAACCTCTGGACCGATGGGTCCAGAGCAGCTCAACCCGAGAAAAGGTTGTCGGTAACTCATCGGCTCTGGCAACTCATCGCTTCGCACTTTCGGCAGTTCGGTGGGGAGCTTAATAATGGCGTCAACCAGCTTGCTCTGGGTTAACTATGCTTCGGCAACACAACTGAACTGGCTAGCTAGCTCGTCCCTTACTTTGGATTTCACTTAGTGATAGCTGCGAAGTATTGATAAGCTGCTTGCAGTCCCGTCAAGATACTCAATTTCCTCGTACATTCTTCTACAACACTTAACTCCAGCAATTGGTCCCTTGTAACTTCATTTGTGGGTGACTCCCACATCTCATAACCTTCCCGCATCTTTCCGCATGCTTGTGGAGGTAACATCATAGCTAACCATGGCGTTGCAGTTATTTGATTTCATCCACCATGGCTGCCAACAATGAGATGGAATACGTCCGGTATGTCTCCCGGTTGCGATACTCGCCCTGTACATACTGACCTAGCTAACAAATTGACATGTAAGCCTGGGAAATTCGGGACTGAAGATATCTAAAATCATTCTGGGCGCCATGTCCTATGGTGCCAAGCAGTGGCAAGATTGGGTACTCGACGAGGAGGAGGCTCTTCCTTTGATTGAGCATGCCTACAAGCGTGGGATCAACACTTGGGATACGGTACATTCAAGCCTCTACCTTTCTATTACCCTGACATAGTGTTAACTAGCTTCCAGGCTGACGTCTACTCCCACGGCCGCTCCGAGGAAATCATTGGCAAAGCCCTGAAGAAGTTCTCTATTCCCCGTAACCGTGTTGTCATCCTCACCAAGTGCTACTTCGGTGTGGACGACCAAGGTAACTTCCCTCCGATTTCTGCTTCCGGTGTTAACGACGGTGGTTTCGTAAACCGTGTTGGCCTGTCCCGCAAACACATCTTCGACGCCGTTGATGCCAGTGTCGAGAGAATGGGAACATACATCGACGTGCTGCAGATCCACCGGCTGGATCGTGATACCCCCCGTGAGGAAATCATGCGGGCTCTCAACGACGTAGTTGAAAGTGGCAAGGTCCGATACATCGGAGCCAGCACGGTACGTCTATTTTCTCCTTCTTCCTCCAGCGACACATGCTCACGCCTATCAAGATGGCTGCATGGGAATTCCAGACTCTCCAGAACATCGCCGCCCGCAATGGCTGGCACCAGTTCATCTCCATGCAAAACTACCACAACCTGATCGCCAGAGAAGAGGAGCGCGAGATGATCCCATACTGCCGTGACACAGGCGTGGGCCTGATCCCCTGGTCACCCATGGCTCGTGGCGTGCTGACCCGCCCCTGGGGCTCTCGCTCTACTGTTCGTGAAGCAACAGACGGGGCACTCAAGTTCCTCATCCGCAGCCGCGAGACAGAATCCGACAAGGCTATCGTCGATCGTGTCGAAGAGATCGCGAAGAAGAAGGGTGTCAGTATGGCCCAGGTGGCCATCGCTTGGTCGCTGAGCCATCCCAATGAGAACCCTATTCTTGGACTCAACAGCAAGGAGCGCATTGACGAGGCTGTGGCCGGTACCAAGGTCAAGTTGACCGATGAGGAAATCAAGTACCTGGAGGAGCCTTACATCCCTAAGGCTATCACTGCTCTGGAGCGGTAAAGAATAATTTGGATACGATGATCATCTATACAAACAGAATGTCATTCTATACTTCTCTAAATTCGTATTGTTCAGTCACTTAAATCAGCTCTAATATGACATTCAGCTACTGTTGACAGAAATGACAAACAAACTCGTCGTCTTCATTCAAGCGCTTGAGTAATATATCAGCGATCGACAGGATTGGTGAACAAGCCTTGTGCCCCCTCTGTTAGGCTGATCGCTCACAGCTATAAAACCCACTAACCAATCGTACTAGGTGCTCTGCAGATGATCCTTCGGAAACTAATCCCACTACGTTCCTACTAGCTGGAAGGTACTTTTCTCTATTACGTGTGTATACTACAGATTCAACGAAGTCGTGCTCTGTGTGCCAGATGTATGTATTTTTCAAGATATTTGTACCTACTCTACAAAATACCCATTTCAAGAAGTACCTGTATGTTTCCCGAAGCAATCAATGCTGCGGACCTTGGTTTGTACATATGCACAGACAGGAAGGTGATGCTGATGGCAATGCCAGAATAGAGAATCAGTAAGGAAGGAGATAAGAATGTTATAAAAAGGAGCGCTATCAGATATATGTCGTGGTATTCATATCGCTGGTAAGTTCAGAAGAGCCGAGAGATGATGATGTGCGGAGACAAGTCTCATGCAAGGTTGGGAAGTGGGAGAGAAATGCCAGACACCCAGTGCGATGAGGAGTAACGGTAGCTTTGGCCTCACAACATGAGGCCCTGCCATCCGCTTGCATACAATACAACCGCAGCTCCAGGCTTTCGTGTCACTATTGTAGTGTCTTGGATGAAATTGAGAGGTGTGCTCACCTCTGCAAGAGGGAGATAAAAAGAGAAGACAACTGTGCAGAGCAAAAGAACATTGAATGTGGTATGTGATTTTAAGCTCCAGGCTTGGCTCAATGATGATGTCCGGTTTTGCGGATGATATAATCGAAGAGGTTGCTAATCCGATGCCGACGCTTTCCCTTACTCGGTGCCGAGTCTACGGGAGAGTCAATGCCTTTGTCGCGAAAGGTATCGGCTTGGCGTGACTGGTTGTTATCGAATCCCTTGGATCGGTCTATCGTTTGATCAGGGAAAGCCGTTGTCTTGAAATCTTGGACGTCGGATTTTCTGTGGGACCATAACCTGCGACTTTTGGAGTCCTGTCGGGCAGGTGTGGCATCGACAGCTTGGTCCTGTCTCTGTTCACGAGGACTGGAGAGTGTACTGTGTCGGTTAAGACGACCGTTGCTACCCGAAACACGTCGGTTAGTCCGCTCGATAAAAGCCGCACCAGTTGAGTTGGATCGTCTCGATAAGCTTCCAAAGGTCGTAGATCGTTCGGACATCGTAGATTGTGAAGGGACATAGCTGGACGTCGAGAGACGATGTCTTCGGCCATTCAACGGGGGAACATCATCGTGGCCATCTTCCCTCTCGGTTCTGTCAGTCTCGCTTCGAATTGCAGTTGGCGAGCTGTGTCTCGACGGACACATTGTCTTGGAATTGATTGCCAAGGCCGAGTCGTCGTAAGTGAAGTTGTGAGACCAGCCTTCCCTAAAAGCTACCCATATGCTGGTGATAATGATCAGCATGCGGAGGTCACTGTCGGTTTTCAGAACCTTCCGATCCAACGGGTCATCCATTTCGGAGTAGTCGCTCAACACGGACATGGCGGAGGTTGGTGAGCCAGCAATACCCGGTGTTGTCGGAATTGAGTACTCATCATACACCTCGAGGTAATTGCGTGTCATCGTACCAACAACAGGGTGACGACGAGTGCTGGGATTGATCACGCTGAACGTAAACCGCTTGCTCTCCTCTTGCGGGAAGCCCGGGGGCGCCGACACGCGACGATTCTTCCCACCTCTCAGAACCCACCGCAGTATCTGGATACCATCATCCGTGTTGGCCACGAATTCGTAGGAGCCATTGGCAAGAGGCGTGGCCTCCCAAACTGGCCCATGGTTCAAACAAATCTCCGCCTTTCCTTTAGATAAAGCGTCATCCCTAAAGAGCTGACATATCGTTGCGACCACCTCACGTTGTTCTCCGCCTTCATCATCGGAGCTTAAAGACCTGTCTCCATTATCGCCCGGCGCCCGCTCATAGAGGTCACTAGTTACGACAATGAGGTCATTGGGGCCTAGTCCTTTTTTACCGCGGAATATCGTCGGAAACTTGCGAGCTAGAGGCGGCAGAAACACAGTGGAGGGGAGCACATCCAAAAGTGGCAGAGGTCGTGGGGTTTGCGACACACGTTGAAGCTGCAGGAGAAGCTTAGGCCGGAGCTTTAATCGCCTATGGCGTGCGTGGGCCGCGGGATGCGCTAGCTGGTATGACGTTTTAGGGCGCGACGATTGTTTCCGAACTGATTGCGAACGGGCGATCCTTGATGGAGCTAGGACTGGGGTGACTGTCGAACGCTCGTCATCGCTCGAGGATAGTGTATCAATAGTAACTTTCCGCGACATTGTACGCTGCGTCATTTCGGGTTCCGTGGGTTTGCGCCCGTTGTAGATGCTGCCTAGTCCCCACGATGGCAGGGAAGCGAATGAGATTGCCGGGGACGAATGACGCGTCGGGCTAGGGATCTGGGTTTCCGATGGTAACCCGGGGTACTCGTTTTCGTGAGCTGCTGCCGCATCCGCTGTCAAGCCAAGGTTGAATAGCATTATTTCTGGGGATGCGACAATGTCTGTTTAATTTTCCCCGATCAACATTGACGGCGAAGATCAGTGGCAGTGACGGGGATTAACTATGATAACAGTGACGGGGGTGGCTGTGGCTGACAGAATACGTCAGCCTAAGCCGATCCAGCTAGTTAACAAGTTGCCGTCGTTTGCTGTTTTGTAACCTCGTTGTGCCAGAGGAATATGCTGAATAATTCAGAGAAATGGAAGGCAAGAGAACAAAGACAATAAAAAGTCCCGGGTCAGGGAAAGATGGTGGCGGTAGTAGTAAGAGAGGATATGACGAGAAGACAAGGAAGGGGGAGGATGGATGGAGGGTGGATGTAAAGTAAGTATAGTAAGTAGTAGATAGACTGAGCGTGACCTGCACGGCAACTATCAACCCCTCCACCTAAAATAAGGCTGAAGCTGCAGATGTAGATTTATCGAAAGAGGGGATTGAGGTCAGCGCAGGAGGCAAACCGGATAGATGGATGAATAGGGAAGTTCAGATGTCGTACGACGTGGTCATTGGAGTAGAAAAGAGCAAAGAGTGGGCGGAAGTATGTAAGGGAGGCCGGACAGTGTGGGTTAGGGGGTCCAGAAGCGCCTTAATATTTGAGACTTTCAGATGAGTGAGGAAAAAAAAAAGGAATACGAATCGCATGTCAGACTCAGATGGGATCGATGGATCATCGATTAGAGGGGGCGAAAAAGATGGCGGTCAAGATCCCACCATGAATTTCGTGGGTAAATAGTCATAAATAAGAATCATCCATCATGCTTCTTGAGCTGAACTAAATAAATGGGGGAGGGTCAATGTGGAAAAAGGAAAAAAAAAACTAGAAAATAAAAATAAGTGTAAAAAAAGGAAAAGCAAAAATTACAGTAAGAGGAACCCACATGGAACCAGAAGTGACAATGACGGTTTAGTGGTCACATTTGGTCAAGATCCCGCTGGGGGGCTGTTCTTCCCCTTTAGGTAGTGTCTTCTTTGCGTGTCTGGTCTGCGTATACTACTATTACTACTACGTATCCTTACGCCCTCACAGCGATGGGGTTTTCTGCTGGGCTGTCCATCAGGACCATCGGCAGGTCTTCCCCCCGATCTACGGTTAAGAGCCAGTCAGCCAAGCCAAAGCGCGAGAAATTACAAAATAATGTTTCTACTTTCTAGGAACAGGCTGGGTCGTCTGGTCTCGTTGCATGAACTGGGTCCTGGCCATCCATGGCCAGCAGCTCGCATCCATGGCCCCAAGCAGCTAGCCGACGATCCTCTCTCTCGGAACTAACCAGACGCCGACACTAACATTTCTTCATTGGATGGCAACCCCCATCGGCGGTTTATTGGCTGCATCGTAATTATCTCGTATTGCTTGGCCCGTATCAAATCAGTGAGGATGATTACTACAGCACAGTAAGTGCAAAGTATGAACTCTGCCCTGCAGAATTAATAGATTCGTTAATTAATAAATTGTTCCTATTATTATAACGAAGATCATCCTAATGCTTCCATGGAGCAGGACTATTTAGCATTTACTGTACTACAGTCAAGAATGGGAGATTAATAGCTTGACCGACCCGTTGACCGACGATAATAGCGTTTCGGAGCATCGGAGCTGAAATATGCAATCGAGATTAGGTAATAGACAGGAAGAAACCATGCCGCTGCTATGCATACATACTTTCTGCTTGAGCATGTTATGTATGCCCTGTGGTGTAATCAGCAATACCCACCCTCATACATGCTTTACCTTACTTACCTCAGACTACGTCCTTACCAGGCACAAACAAGTTTGAGTATCCTAGTTCAGTCAGGCTCTAGTATCTTAGTTGTCCTTTGCCGCGATGCTATGTCAATATATTTCGGGGAGAGCAACACAACCTCCATCGTGGTGTCCCCGCGGACCTCGGGCTTTGGACATTTGCTGCAACGGAACCGGAAGCTCCGACTTGCCGATAAGGTCCGCACCGTGCCATGGGACCGGATGTCGGATTTAAGAGGCGAGCAAGCAAAAAAGAGTTTGGATCGCTGGGTCTGCAAAATTGAGGCAGACTCGGCGCTGACTCAGTGCCACTGGTGACGGAGACCAGCGTAAGGCTGAATTAGGACTAAAGCACAGTAATCACACTCGTCCTCCTTTCACCTACTAAATAGTCTAGCTAGAAAAGGTAGATCGGATCGTTGGTGCCATGAGACTTTACTTTCTGCCCCCTTGCCCAACACTGCAGTGCCAAATATACTATCTTCTGACCTAGTGTCTGATAACCATCTAAGCCTTGTCCAGCTAAGCTTACTTTTCGTATTAATTGATCCTGAGACTACTTGGCAGTGTCAAATGCCTTCCTGAAATGCCTCGTTGTCTCCCCAAGGGAATCCGACCGAATGACTCCCTGGGTCGGGCTTGGCATTACGATCTAGCAAACGAGGTTCTGGTTCTGGCGGGGACAGATGGCAAACTTTTCTCTCTAGTCCTGTAACGTTTCCATCGCGGACCCTCCTATCTTGCATGAGAAAATAAAAGTCGCTAGCTGCTGAGGGCGAGGCTGAGAACGGCATAGTTATGGAGAAAGTTTAGCTGGTCAGCTGCCTTCTCGGCTTAATCGTACGAAAATCTATTGGAACTAATATTTTTTGAAAGAACACAGGCGTCCCGCGGCAAGGTACTACAGTGATGAAGTTGGTGACAAAGAAACGCACGGCTGTCCTTTCCAACTTCAGGGGCACCGCATGATTTATCGACTACTACGGTACATTGAACTGAGGCCCGGGCGACCTCGAAGTAAGAAAGGGGAAGACACCACTTTAGATGCCACCCGGGGCAATGCTGAATGGAGTACATGATGGATACTTTGTTCGTCCGTTCAGCTGAGCCTAATTAGTAAAACCACAACTAGCTATACCCACCACTACATACCAGTAAGTAGGTGCCAGGGTGCCCTGTATCAAGCGCTCCTCGCAGAACAATGGCACTATGTTCGTTGTTGCACTACTCTGGACGTACATACTTTGACGAGTACTGGTAGTCTATAGTATAGGATTCAACGTAGCGACTCGGAGCTAGCAGCGGCATTCATAATTCAGTGCAAGAATACCATAACGTTCTGGAACTGGCATAGCCGGTTCTTCCTTTTCCAAGTCACCCCCAAACCTCGATAATGAGTAGGCGGGTTTAACTCGATCCAATGTAGCTAATCATCTTAATGAATTTCCTACTAGCGCTTGTCGGCGTCTAGGTTTGTCTTGTCGCCGTTGGCACGATGGCGCTAGGATGTTCTCTTCAACGCCGACGGGGATGGTCTTACCTAATTCCTACCATACCGAAGGCTTCGGGCATTCTCCGTCATGTGAACCTGCAGCAGATTTGAATAAGGATTACTGGAACTGAAGCAGTCGGGCTCCATCAGTTCCGAGCGCGCCGTAGGGCTGACCTGCCCGCGGATTCGGCGGGATGATCCAAGGATGAATGACCTGGTCACCCAATCCAGAACACTCGATGGCTACTGGACCCTGTCAACTGACTGTTCTGATTAATACTACCTGAGCAGGTAACTAAAGACTTCGCCAATGCGGAGAGGCAAACTGGTCTGACATCATCATCATCATCATCATTATCATCATCCCTTTCAACTAGTTATGATGTATCTCTAGAGTGTAGGATGATCATACTCAGGCTAAACAACTAGATTTTTTGTACTAATAGTAAAGCAGTTAGATCGAATGAAATATTTATTGCTATCAAATGAAAACTCTTCTTCAGAGCAGTGTAACAATCGACCGGGTTTCCACAACACTTGCCACTAAGTACTTTCTGGTATGGAAGAGTCAAACCGAACATTTGGTCCCCTCACCGTCCACAAATATTACGTAGTTGTGCATCGGTGGATGCTGAATAAGAAGGATTTATGCGTGCCGAGGATTCCGACCGATCAAATCCACAGTCCGTCATCCCGTCTGGTGAGCTTCGACGCGTCTTGCCTTCTTCAGATCCCCTTTAGCTTTACCTCGGTTTCTTTGCCATGATTATGTCGGGCTGATCAAAAAATCCCTCTTCAATCTATGGTGAACGGGCGAATGGGATCCTCCTGGGCGACCAATTATCGTTTTTGACAATCATCTTACGATGTTTGCAAATCTGGTAGCTACACAGTACTATTGAAAATTACACACCTAAGCACTCTGCCTGGTGACCATGAGCTCCTCCGTGAGCTCTCCAGCGACGAGTCGCCCGAGTCTTCTAAATCCCCGCCAGCCCATCAAGGCGTTAACGGTAGCTTTCTGTCTCTGGAAGGCTCTAGTATATCTGGTCATCATCAGTTGCCCTGGCCTTGGCTACGACACTTCCACAAGCCATCTCTACCATAGCCACAGTCGCCCTGATGTCACCTCAGAAGACATCACTTATGCGCACCTTCCCATCCCGCTCAAGTTCGTCCGCTGGGATTCCATTTACTTCTTGCATATCGCCGAAAATGGCTACCTCTTTGAGCAAGAGTGGGCGTTCGGCTACGGGTACACTAGAGTCCTTGCCTATATTGCCACTGGTAGATCTACCTGTCTTCCTCATCGAAAGTGTATTGCTGTGTTATTCGGGCACTAATTGTGGATGTAGCATTGCACCGATTAATCGGCCCTAGTGGAGCAGCCAGGACCGCTGTCGTGGCGACTGCTTTGTCTCATGTTGCCCATTATCTCGCAGTCTTAGCCTTGTATAGACTCTCTGTCAACGTATTCGGCCGTGACACGGCCACCCAGAGACTAATCTGCTTTCTTTCGGCATTTCTGCACATCATTTGTCCTGCAGGAGCATTTCTTTCCGCGCCCTATGGGGAGTCTTTGTTTTCTTTGCTCAACATTACAGGGTTCTATGTCTACTCGTCCTCGTTCCTCGATAACAAGGCGGGGAAGCGTCTCTCCGGCGACGTGAAACTGTTTGTAGCTGCGATCCTGTTCTCAGCAGCCACTGCAGTTCGCAGTAATGGGATTTTAAGTGGTATTCTATATGCTTATGATGCTCTCTTGCAGCTTCGGCGGGTTTGGTGCCAAAGGTTATCCATCGATGCCTGTGCCCATCTCTCCGTTATCATCATCAGTGGCTGTGTCATTGCTCTGGGACTTGTCGTTCCCCAAACTGTGGCCTATACCACATACTGTGTGGACGCCGATGTGTCACGCCCTTGGTGTCAATGGCTTGTCCCCAGTATCTATCGCTGGGTTCAAGGACATTACTGGTACGTTAGGATAGTTGACTAGCACCGCAGAACGCACTACTAACTTGAATAACAGGAATGTAGGATTTCTTCGGTATTGGACCGTGTCCAATATCCCACTTTTCTTGCTGGCAATGCCGATGCTGGCCATACTTAGCCGGTCGTCGCTATGGGCACTGGATGTGGCAGTGCCCTTCATCTTTCCGAGAGCTTTGAGCGGAGTGGACCAAGCGTCGTCGTCAGCCACGACAGCCTCCCTGCTTCTCCGGCTAGCTGTACCACAAGGATTGCTTGCGGTAATGGCTTTGACCTCTTACCATGTTCAGATAATCAACAGGATATCTTCAGGGTATCCACTATGGTACTGGTATCTCGTATATTTGGTGTCGGGCAACTGGGGGCAAACCCGACCTTCCCTACAAGCCAGCCGCACCTTTACTGTGGCTGTGCGGGGCATGGTCGCCTATGCACTGATCCAGGCCATTCTGTTCGGGTCTTTCCTCCCGCCCGCCTGATCCAATCGCAAGTCTACAACAGGGTATATGAAGGATAATATAACTCATCATATAAGAAAGTACCATTACCTGTTCAAGTTACCCCCCTTTTTCCCCGGTCAAAGGGTCTCTCATGTAATCACGTGTGGCGAACCATTTAGAAATGGCCTCGAACATCGAGTCTCACATCCTATATACCTCATTTCAAGACTGCTATTGCCCACAAATTTGTAGGATGTAAATTCCACTTACTGGCGAACGAATTCATCTCCAAAGAAAGTCAATCTCAATCTCAGTATATACCATAGGTAGGACTTGCCTCGGGGCGGCGCAAACCACTCGGTGGTTGTTCTGGAGACGGGGCCCAATTAGGCTGCGGCCGTTACGTTACGTGGAATTATGTCATCACCGATCCTACAAAACTGAGCCAGATTCACTTGACGGACACCTCCACCGTCGGATTGCTACGTCTGAGCTCAAGTTTATCTCAACCCCGAGCGTAATTTTGTGCAAGAAAGCTTTCCTGGCCAAATTCGCATCTCCTACAAGTGATACCTGACACCTTACTTGGGGTCTTCCATCCTGTGCAGTCTGGCGCCTCTGACATTCCTGGTCGCCTCGTTAGCCAAGTCTTAGTAAATCGCCTATGCGAAGACTGATAGCAGATCACTGTTTGGGCATCGATATCTGCAGCTTAGAATTTGCTTCCAACCTTCATGTTTAAGGTGCGACTTTCGTCCATTGTCACATACACCATTTCAGTCGGTCAGGATACAGCTAGCTAACACACCGCGGTCCGCAGAGTCCCCCCGAACCTCCTCCCACGTTCCCAACCTCTGTACCCCAGTAATCGCCGGACTGATCGCTCGACGATGGATCAATCAGGTCCTAAGGCCATTCTCACATCCGATAACTTCCAAAATGTTCACGAATTATCGCGAGCTACCTCTCCCGGAGGTGAGCCTGTCGCCTTAAACGGAGAGGGCGAGCCCAAGGCACGGGTCCGGCCTCGTACATACCCATACTTCAAATACCTACCATACACGCCGGAAGACGAATCGGAAAGGCAGCGCAACCTGCGAGAGATTCTAAAGCAGCTGTATATCGCGGTGGAGGCTGGTGACTTCAGTCCCGGTGCAGTGCACTGGACACGAGAGCTCAGAGGATGGCTGTCGCTCAAGTTTGATCCGACTCGAAGCGAGCGGATCAATCTTGTCAAGCTGTACTATGAGCTGTCACTCGCTCCTGGAATCGACCCTAATGTTTCAGAGCGGTTCGCAAGCATGTTCATGCTCCTTACTAAGTCAGTGCGCCCGCTACTTTCGTCGCTCGAAGGCCTCGGAACTAACTTTGGCTACAGGCGCAAGCATTATCTCAGACCAGTTAAAGATTTAACACTAGATTGGAGACCGCTATACAGAGAATTGAAGTCATTCGTTCTACCGACGGAGTCTGGGCTTGTGCATTCAACTAACTTGAAGCGCAATGTAAAGACATTGACAAAGCTCTGCGCCTTCGTTCAATTGTATATCGACCCATGTGAGCTGCCAGCCATGCTGGAAGAATTCCTTCCCCATTACACTACGTCCTTCTCGGAAGGCGCCTTTGTCGTCGTTGGGTTGATCAATCTCCTTCTTCCTACTTCTCCCCCGCCCGAGTCCAGAGAGGATCTTCTTCCGCATCATTACCTCCCTACTCATTTCCATCTCTGGTCGCTTGTGAGCCGTTCGAAGACATTTGACATTACCTACCTTGATTATCTGTCTCGTCTAGCTCGAGATTCATTGCCTGCTGGCAATATACCCTTCTCAGAGTATGGCTTGTTCACCAAGGAACAGTCATCGCTCATCTTCACGGCTATCCTCCGGCTACTGGAAATTCCGGTCGGGCAGTCCACATCGCCTTACAGCGCTCTTGTGGACATCTCTTCCGGACTGGGAATAATGCTGGATCGGGACACTCGGAAGCACCCTGTTGCTCATCACATTGCTCGATGGATTGTGATGTCACTCTCGCCCGCTTGCCTTGAAGCCGAGGAATCAGTACTTACTCAGCTTGAGGGCCTTATACAAGCTGTAGAGACCTTCTTCCATCCTTCCAATTCCGGTAGTTGGACCAAGACCTTGTCCCAGTTGGTGTACTATCTAGCCGACTTTTTCGTCATGCGCTGGAACCGTGAGCAGAGTGGGGAGATGGATATACCAGAAGAGCGGAGGCTGACTGAGCCTTTGAAGCGCCGTTTCGTGCTTTGTTTACGCGACGTCATTTTCATGGGTATCTATGCCAAAAGTGGTACCGCAATGAGCTTTTCTCTGTCTACCCTACAGAGTCTGGCATTTTTGGAGCCTCATCTGATCCTTCCAGGAGCTCTGCAGCGGATTTACCCGTCACTTCAAGGTCTTGTAGAGGTTCATCGCACTACCTCTTCGCTCCGTGCTCTGCAGGTCCTCTCGCGCATTATCTCGAGGACGAAGGGCTACCGCTGCCATATGACCACTTTACTGGGCCTTGCACTACCGGGCGTCGATGCTAATGACCTCGAGAAGTCTCTGCATGCATTGTCCTTTATCCAGTCCGCATGCTATAACATACCTATGGCAGATCTGACGAGAGAGGGGGATGATGTAAATTGTAACATGCTCGCAATGCAATGGATTACCGGCGAGATGGAACGCATGGAAGAGCAAGGCGTCGAGGTGCAGCTGAATTACGACACCGAGCTGGACGATGAGACGGAAGAAATGATACTACGGTCCTCTACGTGCGGGTTTGGGGACTTTATTGTATCGTTCTTGGGTCGTGTTTTCACCCTCCTAGAGAACCTGCCGGACGTGACCCGAGTCCGAAATGGTTCCCCTGAAGAGAACATCGTGAATACTCTTCCCGCCACCTTCATGCCATTACTCTCGTCCCTCTCCCCGGAGTACTACGATATTGCGCTTTCGAAGGTCGTTGACTTCGTGTCGAACCATGTTATCCACCAAGCTCGGGATGCAATGGCCTTCATCTGTAACTCTGTGTGCAAAGTCAGCCCTGCGAAGGCTTTGAAACGCTTCATTCCCGTGTTGACACAGGCTATCCGTACTGAAATCGATGATAATGGCGCAGGATCCACTAGGACAACGGGCACAGATGTCCTTCCTCGCGACCGTGGCCTGGTATGGAACGTTAGCATGCTGAGCATGTGTGTCGTCCATGTCGGAGATGCAGTTCTCGCACATAAGAAAGAACTCTTCGACATAGCTGTGTACATGCAGCAGAAGTGTAGGGGAATACCGACGGTTCATATCTCCAATTTCATTCACCATCTCCTTCTCAACCTGACGGGAACATATACATCGGACTACTCATTGTATGAGCCTGATGTGGTTGCCAAGGGAATACAGCCTGATCTGTGGAGCTACCGACAGGATCCTTGTAAACTGAGCGTAAAGTGGCATATTCCAAAGCGTGAAGAGCTCGAATTTGCCGTTGAGCTCTTCCAGAACCAGGCGCAGTCTGCTCTCAAGCAGCTGACGGCACTGACCACCGAGACTTCCAGCGTCAAGCGTGATGGAAGTGGAAAAGACTGGTCAGACGAGGTAACCAGAAATCTGGTCCTGCTACGACTTATCCTTTCGGGTATCTCTGTGCTCTTCGATCCGAAGGCAGCATCAACAACAACTGTCAACAGTTCTACCACATCCTCCAATGATGTGGAGATGGCAGATGCCAAACAAGATTCGCACACCGTTGACGATGAAGATGCCGACTCGGCCCTAGACAGCTCTGATGAAGCGGCTGTCCGGGAATCTTTCTCCTACCCAACAAATTATCCACTGCGTGAGACGGACCAGATGTACACTACGATTCACGAGATCCGAGAGAAGGCAGGCTGGGTCCTCCACGATGTCCACAGATTCCTCTCTGATAAGCAGGAGGATGATGTGCCCTGCTTTGCAGCCCTCTACTCAGCTTACCGGTCTTGGTTTGTGGACGTGGGTATTGAGAGATCCGCCCATGTCCTTGACAGAGTAACACGTCTCCTTGCGGCCGACATTCACCCTTATAAGATGAGCGGTATTCGTAAAGACTACCCTCGTCCTCTGCTCGTACGCAGGGCGAATGTGTACCATCTGCAGCGCTTGAGACACAATGCAGCGCCTCGTCGTCGGTCCAAGCTGGATGAGATTCTGCTATTAGACATTGCCGAGTCCTGCGTTTCTCTTTATACCGAAACGCGGCGCAATGCTCAAAGTGCGGGCGAATCGGCCCTCAAGGCTGTCTGGGGTTCCCGGCTGCTTGTAATCCCTCCTCTTCTCAAAGCTCTCCAAAAGGGCATCAGGGAGAATGATCACGCACGGATCAAAGGAGCGTTGTTCTCTCTGTTGCTCGGCAGCGTCGCCAAGACAGTCGGTCGTCACTGGAAATTTGCGCCCACTTTGGTCCGAACCTTCATAGACGCAAGTGCCGTCGACAAACCGTCTGTCCAGAGGATCTGCTCTAGCGCAGTGTTCCAGATCATGGATTATGGTCGTTCCATGGAAAGAATGGCCATCTTGGACCGCGACATCGTTGAGGCTATCGCTCCACAGGAGAACGTTTCAGATGAGATCACGCAGAAACGGGAGACAATCAACAACAAGCGTGTGCTTATCGAGAAAAAGAAGGCTGACCTGTCAGAAGAGCTTGTCAACCTTGCCCGGGTTTCCCACTGGAAGGTGGCCAGCCGCGCGGCTACTATTGTTATTACAATGGGCCTCAGGTTCGATTATGTTGCAAGCGAGAACCTCATAGACCTGGTGACTCACGGCTCAATTGACGACCACCCCGGTCTAAGGGGTATGTATTCCCAAGCGCTCATCGCATTGTTCACGATGATAGATGTGCGGGCAATTTGCAGCCATGATTACAAGAACTACATTTTGGGACATCAACATTTCCCTTCCAAAATCAAGGTTTCCACCAAGCGGTACGAAGAAGGGTGGACCAAAGAATATCTTTCGAGTTTTGGCAATCCCGAAGCGGAGTACTACGTTGACCATGATTTCCCTGGTTGGCTGGTGTGGGCAGATAGCATGCCTGCCTACAAATCGAATGTGGCACGGGATATCGAATACGACGAAGTGGAGTGGAAGGTTCGCGCCTATATGGGTAAACTGTTCGACCGAAGCTGGTTCTCCAAGTTCTTCATGTACTTGAAACAAGAGCCGCGAGATCCTTCGGCGGATAAATTCCGTATGCCCTGCGCTATGATGCTTCTCTACGCATTTGAATTGATGCTTCGAGATGGTCTCACAGCAGCCACTTTCCAGGACATTCAGGAGGAAATCCAGCTTGTGTTTGAAGATGGCAGCGACAAACATCAACATAGGGCTACCGCTGAGATTCTTGGCGCTCTGGTGAGCTCTGTGGCAGATACAAGTGTCGAGAAGCGCACAATGGTCTGGGAATATGCTTTCCCTATTGTCCAGAAGATTTTCACTGATGGCTTGACTCCCGAGAACTCTGGCTACTGGACGACTTTCCTCCATATGATTCTCCAGTGCCGGGATCCTCGACGAGCCTGGCCATTGGTTGACTGGCTTGCTAGTTTCCGGCTGGACATGGGTACAAATGCCGCTTTTAAGGAAAGCTCCAAGATCAATCTGCTACACCAGTCTATCATCGATGCTGGGTGGCACTTCCAACTTGAGAAGCCGATTATTAAGGATTTCCTGGCCCACCTTGATCATCCTTACAAGGGCGTTCGCGAAGCGATGGGTCAGACGATCGCGACGATATTCCGCACCAGATACCACGAGTCCTATGCTGATCTCAAACGTCTACTATCAGCCCAAGAGTCAGCATCATCGGTGGGTACCTATCCTTACCTTCCGACTGAAGAATTCACAAAGATGGTCCATGAGGTGTTTGGCCGCATTGAGAAATGGCGCCATGAGAGGACTCCTGGCCAACAAGCGCCCTCATCCTACACATCGGGCTGCAAGACAGTTCTTCTGTGGCTCGATTCGACTCTTTCGTCTCACGAGTGCACGCAACTGGTCCCCTTCTTCCCGGATCTGTTCACGGGGCAACTCTTGCACATGATGGATGTCAAGGAGGACCCAGAGCTGCAGTCCTTGGCATACCACGTCTTCCGTCATCTGCCCAACATTCCGTATCCGGCTGAAGACAATTCTGGATTCATCAAAACCCTCATCCACATTGGACAGACCTCTCCCTCGTGGCATCAACGCCTGCGAGTCATGATTAATATCCAAATTATATATTTCCGTCGCCTCTTCTTGCTCTCCAGCGGTGATCGAGACAAACTGTTCGAGTGTGTCGCGAGCATGTTGGAAGATCCTCAGCACGAAGTGAGAGTGGGTGCATCGGCCACATTGTCCGGTATGATCCGTTGCTCGCCTGTGTCTCTCCGGCAGGAGATGGTCAACCGACTCAGAGAACGTTTCACCAAGATATTGGTGGAGAATCCCCTTCCGAAGAAACCTAAGGGATTCCGCTCTGGCCTATCGACTCCGGTCTCCTCAGGGGCTGGTACACCGACCCCTGAACATACTCGACTCATCTTAGTCAGGCACGGTGCTGTTCTGGGTCTCGGGGCGCTCATCCAAGCGTTCCCATACAACAGTCCGCCCCCGAGCTGGATGCCGGAGGCGCTGACGACACTTAGTGTTCGTGCTGCCAGTGATCCAGGCATTGTTGGTTCTAGCGTCAAGTCTATCATCAGTGAATTCAAGAAGACAAGGCAAGATACTTGGCATATTGATGCAAAGGTAAGTTTCAACTACCATACAGGAGTGATCAAGCCCAGGGGCATCAATTCACTAACTTGTTTCTATAGGCCTTCACGCCGGATCAGCTTGAGGATCTTTCTGGAGTTCTTTGGAAGAGCTATTTCGCATAATGCGCAAATGAGGGACAATAACCATACATGGGTGGAAGAGCTTGTTATACATTCTTCTTTTCACACGACACGTTCAAGATTTGCATATCGTTTTAGGCTTGTCTGGGTTACAGTCATTGAGTGGATACGGGAGCTGGCCAGCATTGGGTAGTATACGTAGGGACTTAGCATATTAAAATCCACAAGACATCTATTGTTTGATACCTTGTATATCTGCATCTCCTGCTGTCGCCTGTTCGCATGGACATTCCTAACACTAGCATTTCACAAAGTGGATATGGTATAGTAGTACGTGGTGGTGGTGTTGTTGCAGATGGAGGCCAAGTTTAGTCAGCCGGCGTGAGCAACATCACGTGCCGGAAAGCAGCCACGCGGCTCGGCGGCCATCGAACCGCATCATCAATCGAACTCCAGGGGCGCAGGATAGCTTCAAGTCCTCCCTTACGGTTAATCCTTTGCCAGTTCGGCTTTGGAAGTCTATCTTTATCCCACAGCAAGTTATTCAATCTCTGGTTCTAGCGCTCCTGCGCGTTTTTGTCCCTGTGGTGTAGAAGAACTGCTCAAGGCAGTCTTGCTTTCACCATGGCTCCAAGGGACACCTTGTTCCGCTCGTCGGAGATGAGCTTGACCCAGCTCTACATCGCCAACGAGATCGGAAGAGAGGTAGTCAGTGCTTTGGGAGAGCTCGGTCAGGTTCAATTTAGAGATGTGAGTCTGTTGCTTGGAATTCTTAGTTGACATGCTCGAACGAATCCAGCTGATATATGTTGCGTCTGTTTCTAGCTTAACCCCGACACCAATGCGTTCCAGCGTACCTTTACGAAGGAGATTCGTCGTTTGGACAATGTGGAGAGACAGCTGCGTATGTTCTGCAATTAGCGATAAGGTTTCTATGAACCTCGATCTAATCCGTCTCGCACACCAGGCTACTTCCATGCCCAGATGGACAAGGCAAGCATCCCCATGAGATCTTCGTCTGAATTCTCCGACACACTGGCTGCTCCTTTGGCCTCCGAAATCGACGAGCTCGCCGAGCGTAGCGAAAGCCTCGAACAACGGATCGCTTCGCTGAACGATAGCTATGAGACCCTGAAGAAACGTGAGGTGGAGTTGACTGAGTGGCGCTGGGTGCTGAGGGAAGCTGGTGGTTTCTTTGATCGCGCTCACAGCCATACGGAGGAAATCCGCCAATCTTTCGACAACGACGAAGCCCCTCTTCTCCGTGATGTCGAACAGCAGGGCCGCGGCCCCAACGGCGATGCGCAGGGCCAGCAGTCTTTCCTGGAGATGAACATTGGATTTGTGGCTGGTGTGATTCCGCGGGACAGGATTGGTGCCTTCGAGCGCATCTTGTGGCGTACTCTGCGTGGTAACCTCTACATGAACCAATCGGAGATCCCCGAGGCCATCATCGACCCGACGACCAACGAGGAGTCCCACAAGAACGTTTTCGTCATCTTTGCTCACGGAAAGAGCATCATCGCTAAGATCCGAAAGATCTCCGAGTCGCTTGGGGCCTCTCTTTACAATGTCGATGAGAACAGTGAGCTGAGACGGGATCAGATTCATGAGGTCAATACCCGCCTGGGTGATGTTGGCAATGTCCTGCGTAACACCAAGAACACCCTCGACGCGGAGCTCACGCAGATTGCCCGCTCTCTTGCCGCTTGGATGATCATTGTCAAGAAGGAAAAGGCTGTGTATGATACATTGAACAAGTTCTCCTACGATCAGGCGAGAAAGACTCTTATCGCGGAAGCATGGTGTCCGACCAATTCGCTGGGCTTGATCAAGTCGACATTGCAGGACGTCAACGACCGCGCTGGGTTGAGTGTGCCTACCATCGTTAATCAAATCCGGACCAACAAGACCCCACCAACCTATATGCGGACGAACAAGTTCACTCAAGCTTTCCAGACTATCGTCGACGCCTACGGTATCTCGAAGTATTCTGAAGCCAACCCCGGATTGTACACCATCGTCACATTCCCCTTCCTTTTCGCTGTCATGTTCGGTGATTTTGGCCACGGTGCCTTGATGACCATGGCTGCCGCCGCTATGATCTTCTGGGAACGCAAGCTGGCGAAGACCAAGCTGGATGAGCTGACTTACATGGCTTTCTACGGTCGTTACATCATGCTTATGATGGGTCTCTTTTCTATGTACACCGGTCTTCTCTACAACGATATCTTCTCCAAGTCCTTCACGGTCTTCCCCAGTCAGTGGCAGTGGCCCGACGATATCAAGCAAGGACAGACCGTCGAGGCATCGTTGAAGACTGGTTATCGCTTTCCTTTCGGTCTGGACTGGAACTGGCACGAAGCCGAGAACTCTCTTCTCTTCACCAACAGTCTGAAGATGAAGATGAGTATCTGTCTCGGTTGGGCACACGTAAGAGACTTGACCAAATTTTAATTAAACCATTGTTAACCTTGTTCACAGATGACCTACGCTCTCTGCTTGCAATACGTCAACGCTCGGCACTTCAAGTCGAAGGTTGATGTTATTGGTAACTTCATTCCCGGAATGATCTTCTTCCAGTCCATCTTCGGTTACCTTGTTCTTACCATCATCTACAAGTGGTCCGTTGATTGGAACGCTCGAGGCCAATCTCCTCCCGGACTTCTCAACATGCTTATCTTCATGTTCCTCTCTCCGGGAACTGTCGAGGAGCAACTTTACCCCGGTCAGGCAAGCGTCCAGGTTCTTCTCTTGCTTCTTGCTGTCATCCAGGTGCCCATCATGCTCTTCTTCAAGCCATTCTATCTTCGTTGGGAGCACAACCGTGCCCGCGCTCTTGGATACCGTGGCCTTGGCGAGCCATCCCGGATCAGTGCGTTGGAAGATGATGCCGATGGCGGTCGCGACAGCATGGCTAGCGACGGTGAAGGTGTCGCCATGATTGCCCAGGATCTCGGTGACGAAGAGCACGAGGAGTTCGACTTCGGCGAGATCATGATCCACCAGGTCATCCACACTATTGAATTCTGTCTGAACTGTATCTCCCACACCGCCTCCTACCTGCGTCTGTGGGCTCTGTCTCTGGCCCACCAGCAGCTCTCTATCGTGCTGTGGGACATGACCATTGGCGGCGCTTTCGAACAAGAGTCTTCCACCATGCGGGTCATCATGATCGTTGTCACCTTCTACCTCTGGTTCACCTTGACCATCGCCATTCTCTGTGTCATGGAGGGTACCAGTGCCATGCTTCACTCCCTCCGTCTCCACTGGGTCGAAGCCATGAGCAAACATTTCATGGGTGACGGTATACCTTTCACCCCGTTCAGTTTCCAGACCCTCCTCGAAGAGGATCCTGTTGATTAGTCTTTCTTTTTCTGACTGCATGCGTTGCATTTTCCTTTACTTTCACACTTTTGGATCAAGATGTCACATTAGTACATTCCCTGAGGGAATTCGATCGAATCTAGATATTCATGGCGTCTTGTCCTTCTATCCGTGTCTTTCTTTTGGCTGTGCTACTAGATGATCGGAAATATATATGTCAATTGTATACACAGAAAGAAGTCGTGAAGAGCCATGCCCAGACCGCAAACAGCAATTAAACAATCCTTCAGCGCCTCGTCGTGTACTAACCTTACATTTGTAGCGTATGTTTTTTTCTTTCAATTGCTCAAATGAATACCATGTCCAACTATGGAATCTTTGCCGAGTTCGCTGCAGTGTAGGGATTCGAGGAAGGAAATTCATTATCCCACCAATCAAGGGTATGCTTTAGCACACTCGCTTTAGCATCTATTGAGTGGTTGAACTAATTATCATTTACTTGACTTCAATATCTTGTAAAAGTATAATGTCTAGTAATAAACCGAAAAAGGGTATTTAGCCACTGCTCTACATAGTATCATGCTCGTAAGTACTTGTTGCAGCCGGGATATATACTAAAGTATTCATCTTCAGTTACTCTTGTCATTCCAAATCTCCACTTCCAATCTTCTATAGTTAATACATATGTTATATGAATTTGATTACATAATTCAATACTCCCAGATAACTCATTCCAATAGAAAGTCCTACGCACCGAAAACCTGACCTAAAACTAACAACCCCAGCGTCACAGCCCCAGTCGTCAAACCACCACCAGACATCACAGCCATCCTCCCTGCCCCAGATGTACATGTTTGTCTCCGTAGATACCATCATTCAATCAGCCCAACCCTAACCCAACCCAAACCACACAAACCCGTGAACAAAAGATGGAAGACCTCGTAACGCACACAAATCATCATACGCCCAAATACTCCCAATCCAACTAGTATAATTAAAAACTCCCCGTCAAATTATCATACTGGGTATAGCTACACTCCCAAGCAGCTTCACTCTAGTTATCTGACACCCTGTGCGCATTCTCACAGATGCATTTCAATGTGGATTTGGACGTGCTTTCTATAATGGCAGTGTAGTTTGTTCCGCAGGTGCCGTTGTCCAGGATTTGGCTTAGGTAGTCGGTGTAGCAGGGTCGGTAGCATGCGGAATAGTGGTTCATGTAGGCGTTCCAGGAGCAGGGGGTGAAGGACATTTTTTTTCTTCCTTTTTTTCTTTCTTTCTTTCTAGTTATGGGGGAGGATGATGAGTGTTGGCTTGGGTTTTGTTCAATTAGGAAGTAAATTGTATAGTATTTTTGAATTGCGATTTTGGGGAATTGGGTTGAAAGTGCAGTTATATACTTCAAGTGTGTTTCATTCACAGCTCACATCCCTTTCATGGTCAGCTCAGTTTCATTTCTATATTCACTTCTCTTCTCTTCCTCTTCTACCTCCACTACTCCTTCTCTTACTCTTTAACCTCCTACTTTGTTCCGGCTCTGGCGGCAGGAGCGCCTTCCTTACCTCCGGGAGAGCCACCCCATCTACTTCGACATCTACTTCGTTCCACTTGCATGTTTCTAGTTGTTTACTACTCCAATTTGAACCATTCGAATCGACCCGTTCTTTGCCCCATAAGCTTTCATATCTGCTTTACCGTTAGTGCGTTATTCAGTTCCCAAAAGTCTAAGTACTAATTACACCATCCCGACCTCATAATAGAAACATAACTCGCCGGCAAATTTCTCCGTGTCCACCTTATCCATCGTCCTGGATTTCTTCGCATATCCGAGATATTCGGCTTTTTACAGAGCAAAGATGGCTTCTATTGAGGCTGAGTTTACGGAGGAGAGAGCCATGTTGATCCAGCGCCTAATGAAATCCACCAACGTTCACTTAGTCGACAAGGCGAATCATGCCTTCATTTGGTTGTGTGATGTGGAGGTGCTGCGAGGAATGGTAAGGCATGCGGAGTCCGGAACGCCTAGCGCGAGCCAGGTGGCTTTGAGTCTTCGGGCGGGCCCACACGTCGTCAAACAGTTGAAGTCCTGGCTTGCCCGTCGTACAAGCAAAAGCGACACCGATGAAGCTGCCGACGTTGAACCGGCCACCCCGGCCACCCCGTCTACCCCCACACCCGCTACGGGAGAGTCCCCCCAACCCTCGCCTACCACACCTTCCAAGAGAAAGGCTAGCAAGTCGGAGTCCCCCTCGCCAACCAAAATTCCTCGTGTTACTAACCCTGGACTTCAACGGTCCAAAACTGCGGAAGATATAGCCAAAGCCCGAGATAACGGCCGTTGTGTTGTGACCCAGATGGGGGAGCCAGTCCAGATATGTCATATTTACCCACACTCAATGGGGGAAAAGACTGGGGGTGAGCGGGATGAGTTTTGGATGCTACTTCAGGCGTTCTGGCCCGTCAACAAGATTGAGCAATGGAAGAATGACATCTTTGGGCCCAAGGGCACAGAGATGCCCCAAAATCTCCTGTGTCTGTCGAATATCGTACATGATCTTTGGGGTAAAGCCCGGCTTGCCTTTGAACCCGTCGAAATGGCGGCGGACGGAACCTCCCTCACCATTCGCTTTTGGTGGTTACCGGGCACCAAGCTTCACGGGCGTGTGGCACTTTGTGTCCCTCCGTCTCTCCCTGCGTCGTTGAAGGCGAGCCCTTTAAATGCCAAATTATGGAATTGCGAAACTGACGCGCCCATATATTCTGGTGAAACCATAATTTTGACTACTACTGATCCTGTAGCCATGCCACTCCCTTCTTTTGAACTTCTGCATATGCAGTGGATGTTGACCCGTGTTGCTGCACTTTGCGGTGCAGCGGATGTGACAGACGAGGACCTGGAAGATGAAGACTTGGGAGATGAAGACTTGGAAGATGAAGACTTTCAGTCTGGGGGTGAGATGGCAAGCCCAATTCCTGAAGCATTGCCCCCACAGGCTTAGTTCTGTCCTGATCCACGAACGGATTATCCCGGGAGGTCTGAAGCAACTTTGGTACGAAAGTCCGAACTTGAAGACCATCTCTCCTTAGTGCTATATATTAGCCCCTCAATGGATACTTGCTTGCCACTAATTAAGGAGAATGCGAGAGTGCTTAAAGGTAGTATTGCTCTCCCTCGAAGGTTTAGGGGGCGCTGTGAATATAGTTTCAGCCGATATCGGACATTCCAAGTAAGAAGAACAGAACAGACGGATGTCCAAGATGTGTTGTAATCATCCTGCAATAATCCACCTGTAAATAGGAGCCTTAAAACCTTCTAGCTCATAACTGCTACCTGCCATTAGGATTGTATAGGTCAAGTCTGTCACATAGTCTATCTTAAGTCGACCTTATATGCTACTTGTTCTGTGAGTACATTACTATTGGTTTTTTATACAATGTCCCCTCCTATCAAAACCCGGATCACCTCGCTGCACAGCCTCGATTTCAGGTGCAAAACTATGATGCTAACAGGTGGCACTCCCTCGATTTCATGAAGTGAATCATGGTTCTCGGCGACCTAAGAATCAATAGTGTCTCGCAAACCACAATGTATCTACCATAGTAACACTTTTCGAAGCGGATCCCGCTAAATTAAATGGACCATATCTCGGAGAATAGAAAACTAGGGCATTCTTGCCAACTATAGGCCGATGCTAGCTGTTCTTCATCTAGGGATAGCCGAGCTCTACAGCCTTATATCTACACCTATGCATACATCAGTGCAGTATTTGACCGAGGATGATCCGGGCACTACCGGATCGGCATGTTCTTCAATCATAATAATATAAATTACTGCTGCTATTACGTAAATAATACCTGACTCAATGCCAATAATCCTACCAGAGCCCCTGCCGTAGACAATCTTGTTGCTGCTGATGTGCACTTTTCGGTTCCTAGAACCAACAGGTCAGCCTTTTGATTCGCATCCACATCGATATGCAAGAGAAGAAGAAGAAGAACAAGAAAAAGAAGATGGGGAAAAGGTGTTTCACCTCTTGCATACGCGCACAAATCATCGTAGCCCCAGATACTGCCAATCCAGTCGCTGTAGTTGAAATTCCCAGTCAAGTTATCGCACCGGGTATAACTACATTCCCAGGCGGCTTTACTCCAAGTATCAGATACGCCGTGTGCGTTCTCACAGATACACTTCAGAGTAGATTTGGAGGTACTAGCCGCGATAGTAGTGTAATTGGTACCGCAAGTCCCGTTGTCGAGGATTTGACTGAGATAACCCGAATAGCATGGCCTGAAGCAGGACCCATAATTGTCCATGTAGGCATCCCAGGAACAAGGAACGAAGGACATGGTGGTATGAGAAAAAATTCTCAGTAGCCCCTGATGGAGAGGAAGAGGAAAATAATGATGGGAAATGATAGTTCGGTCAGCGTGTAGGGGGTTTTTGTTGGAAAAGTTCGGGCTTGGTTTGATTCTGTCAACTTCTTCAAGTCCCGGACCAACCTTGTTTTATAACCGATCATATAACTAAATGACCAACACTTATTATTTACATTATTTACATCTTTTCCTCACCTTTTTTTTTTTTTTTTTTTTTTTTACTACCCGTCCGCTCCTCGTTGGACTAGACAAACCCTGGGTAGACCCTGCGCTGGCAGGAACAAAACCCTTAAAGGGGAAGATGGAGATTTTCTGGTGGACACATACTATGATAGTTCCTGACTAGTGTAGTTTTACTCTGTAGGATCTAATTCCCTGAGTAAGTTAGCTTCGCTCATATCAGGGTCATTCGGGTGGACCCCGGACTTATCCGATTGGTTGCCTAAGATTTGTTTCCTAGGCCGGGTTGTTATCCAATATCGTGAAATTAACAGCTGCACTTCAGAAGTTTTGGCACATCGGCTACGAGCTAAGGCTGGGCTTGGCGAAGCTTCGCTTGCGGACTATGGAAAAAGTCAAAGCGAGTAGAAGAGGCAGACGGATCAAAGGCCACTGTGAAGGGCATGGGTTTCTGCTGGTAGCTATCATCTGTACCTGACATCCTATTTCGAGACCGTGAGCTAATTGAGATGCACTAGTTCAGGACTCTAATATCGGGCCCCTCCGTCCATGATGTCCCTCATATCGGAAAAGACTAGATGACTGAAAACTTGAGGCCTACTACTAGTCCTAAACATTCGCGGGAACCAATCACATACTTTGTTTGACTGTATGATGATCACAATACTAACTTTGAGTGCAGCTTCTGAATGGGCCAATAGAATGTTCAAATCTACGGGCCAGACAACTCAATGTGACGTTTATCCTGATGGCCAGTGCGACTGCCCTTCAGGTTTCTGTTCCTATTATACCATCCCCTCTGAGTACTGGGCCGAATACGTTGTGGCGAACTTCCATGAATACATCACTGAATTCTGTTCCTTGTTCAATTAGGCGAATCAGAATCAGTCGCTGGGCATCAATACTATTGTCGGAGACTTCCCTGTCAAATCAGCAAGCACAGTACCCGATCTAGCGACTATATTCACCAATGTCGGCGGTGTACTGGGGATTGTCGGAAGCACTCTACCTCTGCTTGATGAAGAGACTGACACCGCTTCGAGCATGATGGGTGTTATGAGCGGGCTCTTTTCCACCGCTGGATCTGACATTTCCTCCAGCAGCGCGACCGATACCGAACCAATCACTCTGGAGAAGAAAGCTGAGGCTCTTTATAGCCTGATGTACACGGCTGTTCAGGATATCCTCATTGACGTCTTCGAAACCGGCAATATCTCCCTCCTCCTGGCCCTCGGACCTGCGAACTGGTGACTACTCCTTTGAAGTTGCCAATTTCTTCAATGGCCAATACATGTTCTTGCTCACTGGTGAACAAGCCAAATTCCTGGAGAGTACTTTGAACGCCCATCTTCAACAGTACCTTGTCGGCTCCGCATTGGTCTCGGCCAATTATTACGTTTTGAAGGGTGCCTACTCCACCAGTACCTGCTCCTCTATCACCAGCGGGAAGGTGATTGACGGTGCCTGTTATACTCTTCAATATCCTGGTGCAGGGTGGGAACTGGTCAAGCAGATCATGACAGATCCGATTAGCAGTGATGATCTGACCAAGCTGACGGATACCTATAATGTTGACCTTGAGAGTCTCTATACCGACTCATACACTTGCCAGAACACCACCGGTACATATGGGGGCACACTCGAGGTGAATATTCTGGAGTTCTCTTCGTCTCTTCCGACCTGCTTCTATAACCTTCCCGTCTTCACGGTCGAAACGTCTGAGGAGCCTAAGGTGAACAACTATCTATCTTCGTTATGCCTGGTGTACGAGCAGAACCTGACTGCTAAGACGGCCGAACTGGGTGTGACCTGGTTGCCGAGCAACCTGGCTGACATTTTTGTCAAGGACTTTTGTGAGTGCAATGCTGGTTCTAGAGAGTGCTCAGAGATCTAGAAGAAAAGGCACGAAGGGGGAGAAAAGGAGGGAACACTGTTCTCTTTTGATGGGAAGGGAGAAAAACTGATGTTGGAGTTTTGTTTTCGCCTGTGCACACGGGCGCATGTGATTGGTGGTAAAAAGTAATTCCTTTCAGCAAGTTATTAGTAGTAGTAGTAGTAGTAGTAGTAGTAGTAGTCGTCAAAAATGTCGTTTCAGTCTTTCATAGACAAACAAACAAACAAACAAACTCTCTCTGTTTCTTTTCTTCTCCATATAATGTAATGGAGTAGTCCGTGCCTTGCTCTTTACCAATTTGTCACAGACCGAGAAGAAGATCCAGGCAAGTCCTTTCTTTATCTGGACATGATGGACGCCACCATTCTACGGCAAGAACTGAGGCGAATCATTTCTACTATATAACTCCCTGATACTCTTCCAAAGTCCCCCGATTAAATTGTAGTGTATTTGCCCAACTGGCACGCATTTCGATGTACTTTACGGATGATGGGAGTAACAACCGCCCTCTAAGATTAAAGTAGACCCGTGCGGAGGCGGGGCAAAAGTCGGAGGAATGTAAACAACAATATAACCAAGAATACTAGGTAATTTTACAATTCTACATTGTAGTATCCTAATACGAGGGACATGAGATTGTGACTTCTGTTGTCCTGAAAAGAAAAGTATAATTATAAAATTTTTATTTGCATTCCGATTTAGATATGTAAATATTTGTGGATCATAAATCACATGCCAGTGCAAAGGTGTCACCGGGTACCTGCTGTACGCACTGACTGACTCGCATTAAGTAACATGAAACCATTAAACTCCACCCTAGTGCTGTTCCTTTATGCCATGAACTCATTTGTGGTGCTGGTTGTACGTGTCGATAATCTTCTGTACCTCGTCCTTCGAACCCAGGAACACACCGCTCCGGTCATGAATGTGTTCCGGAACCACCTCCAGAAGACGCTCCATCTGGGAGTTCACTGCCAGACCACCTGCGTTCTCGAAAAGCATAGCCATGGGGGCACACTCGTAGAGGATACGCAGCTTGCCCTTGCGGCTCTTGGAATCAGCCGGGTAGGCGAAAACACCACCGTAGAGGAGAGTCCGGTAGGCATCGGCCACCATGCTACCAATATAACGCGCGCTGTAAGGCTTCTGACCCTCACCGGGGTACTTCAGCGAGTGGAGGTACTTGTTCACCCAGTCATCCCAGTACATGCTGTTACCCTCGTTGACCGAGTAGATGGCCCGCTTGGCGGGAAGCTGCATGTTGGGGTGTGTCAGGATGAATTCACCCAGAGAGTTCTCCATGGTGAAGCCATTGACACCGCCGTTGCGCATGGTGATCACCAGCTGTGCGGAGGCACCGTACATGGTGAAGCCAGAGGCAACCATCTCCGTGCCGGGGCGAAGGAGGTCCTGAGCAGTGACCTTGTTGTTGGGACCGAGAACCTCATCGGGAAGCTTGAAGATTCCGAAGATGGTACCAACCGAAACGCCAGCGTCAAGGTTGGAGGAACCGTCGATAGGGTCGCAGACCACGGCATAGCGGGCGTTGGGGTGCTCGTCGAAGATGATAGCCTCTTCCTCCTCCTCGGAAACAAGGATACGGCACTTGCCGGAGCCCTTCATGGCGGAGATGAACACATCGTTGCCGATGACGTCAAGCTTCTTCTGATCGTCGCCAGTCGTGTTTGAGGAACCAGCCAAACCAGTCAGGTTAATCAAGGAAGCGCGACGAATGTAGTAGGCAATAGACTTAAAGGCAAATTGAAGAGCGTGGCAAAGTAGTCTGGGAAGAGGGGGGGAAATCCCGTTAGTAAGAGAAACAGCCAGAATTGAGGAGGGGTAGGAAAACTCACGTGAAGTCACCGGTGGCTTCTGGAACCTTGACCTGCTCCTCTGTGAGGAAGCGGGTGAGGGTGACAATATCCGTGTTGATGTTCTCCTGTCCTACGGGAGGAGCACCGCCATTGCCGCTTGAAGACATGTTGTGCAGCGTTGTGGTTTGAAGCTGGGGGAAGAGAGGACTTGTGAATAGTAATAGTACAAGTGGGAAAGCGGAGACAATCTAGTCTGGCGCTGGCTGCTTCTTTTAAAAGAAGTTAGGCTTTTCAACCTCGGGTCAACGGGGAAAGCAGGAAGATGCGGAGATAACCAGGGTACAGAGGAGGGGTGGGAATGAGCTGGGAGGAGCAGTTGAGATGTAGTTTATAAGTACTTTGGGACAAGTGGAGGAGGGAGGGACAGTTGGCAATGAGTACGTCGATACGTAGAAGCTGCAGGAAGAAAGTGATCTATCCTCCATCCCAGGAGAACAGGGGCATCCTTTAAGTGAGCGTTGGGGCCAGCCAGGACCAATCTTTTACCGGGTTAGGAACCTAACGTCAGAAGCCAGAATAAACCGGACATTTACAACAAAAAAGAGAGAGTGGAGAGAGAGAGAGAGAGCATCCAGAACCCTTTTCCCTTTGGGCCTGACGCAATAACTAGAAAGGAAGGATGGTTTTCGTCATTTCCCCCACTCTAACCCGGTTTGGGCGGGTTCCCGGCTCTTTCTCTTGCCTTCGCCCGGTTTAGCCCCGAATTTCCCCGCGCTGTGTTCTGGAGTTTCTTTCTACCAGTACGGAGTAGTCTATCCCGCATACTATGTAGCATACTAGCCATCTACTAGATAGTTAGTATAAATGATATTTGTGTGGTCATGCTCCTAGATGTCATTCTGTGTTTCATAAGATACTGTTCATACTCATTCTTCCATGCGGACGAGCAACAGCGATAAACACACCCCACGCTGGTTCAACCCGGACTATTGAACTCCCTCGGCTCGTAGTAAGGGGCTTAAAGAAAAATGTCGCATAAGCGCAGCTAGAAAGGATACCTAGACTATCTCTCAACCCGTTGTACCTAATCGCGGCGGGTGGATTTCGGATGGTCACCAGACATGCGAATTTTGATAATCCGCGTCAAACTATGCCGAACTATTCGAGTCTCGCCCGCTCTGTTTAATCAGTCGATTCCGGATCCCTCCTGAACAGCCGGAGTGGTACCTCCTGCTCCGTTGATCAACAAGGGATAGGTCAGTAACATGTCTCAAACATTTGGTCCAGCCTAATTGATCAGAGCTATTGCTCTGGCCATGAATAGTATGATCCCCCATGTCAGTCTATTCTTATACGAGTTTCATCCATCGGGAACCCGATTCAAAACCGGAAGGTAAGACGGGAAGATTCCCCGCCTTCTCTTCCGCCTTCTGAGGCAGACAGACACGGCAGAACGGTTGTCGGTTAGATGCTTACCTAAACCACTCATAACCGGACCACATTGGGGCTAGCTTCTCGGTAAAATTAGCTCCGAACGGAATGCTTGAAAAACTTCGACGCGGATTTCCAGCTTTCTTTCCACACAACAACATCCCACACTGTGTGATGCCTTCCTATAATGCCCGTGGAAGCATGCATCACATATCTGTAGAGATCACCACATTACCGTGGCTTTGCTCACCTTTGTTGTTGAACTGACACATCTCGCCTCGATGCACAGGAATCAATTGGTAAGTGCCACAATTGCCAGCGCTTCCATCATCCCCATTCCCCTCTTTATGATGATACCTACAACCATTTCAAACTAGAGTCTTTGACCCCTTCAGGGCATGAAAACTCACTTGTTTTGCACGTCAGTCTGATGCTTTTGCTCAAGACATTCTTGTTCAATTTTCCAGGCATTGATCAAAGCAGGATGCTAACGGTCAACAGGACACTAAATACTCTCATCTAGCTCCCAGAACAATGTGCGAGTCTGTCTGATTCAATGGTAAGCTCTCCCTTTTACCTTTTCTTCCCTTCTCCCCATGACTTGCATGATGCTTCTTTTACAATATATACGCTGGAAATTACCGACTGAGACCTTCGGGTCATCGACGATATAAATTGGCTATTTCTGATCAGTCATAAAAAACTGCCTATTGTTTTCACTGTCATCAATTTTGTTCGCATATGCTGACGGTTACAAGATTGTCTACATATCACACAGGCTCTTATCTTCACATATAGTTGGCGAAGGGTAAGCTATATTCTCACTGTCTCCTTCGTCTCCATCCCTTCGAAGATGAAACGGCACTGGGCTCCGACGGCGTCAGACATAACGTCCGGTCTTGATGGATATGCCCTTTTTGCGGCAGGCCTAGAAAACCTCGCCCACTGAGATATATTCTCGATCATTAAGATTCACACATAGCGACCTCTTGGCTTGAAGCTAACTGGTAGTCAAAGATGGCAGATATTTTGCTATGATCTTCTCTCTATGACACCTAGTAAAAGGTAAATTTAAACCCCTTTCCTGCAATTCCCCATTACACGAGGATGATTCCCTAGATGACGAGTCTTATTCGAGTTATCGATGCAGACAACATCTTTTTTATACCATTCATGCATTTCTGAAATACTTGTTCTCACATAGAACGTTGCATCAGTTGGCTCAGACCGAAGCTAACTCAATTGCAGTATAGGAATGTTTATTGGGACAACATGTTGCTCCAGTATAATGTCTCCGACAGTCAGGTATCTGTATGTCACCATCTCTATTCTCCGTCTGGCCCACATCGTACAATGATGAAACGACACAAAATAAAGACAAGCATATGTCCAAGTTGGCTTTGCCGACCGGGACGACAATCGTCATGACTGATCAGTCAACATGTTGTCAATACATCATCTTCAACCTCGCACGTCTATGGTGACTGACCAGCGTGGTAGTTATGAGTAGTTTCATTGCCAGCGAAGAGCTCAACATTATACGTAAAACGTGAGTATACACTCTATCGCAACCCCCCATTCCCCTCGTTCAAATGATGATTTACTACTATTTTATCACGACGGTCAACATAAATATTTAACCTTGATGACCACCGCCTGTGACAGGGCATTGGATCTGATATGCACCTTTCTCATTATGATTGTTTTCGTTGCACATAATGTGTGGAGTCTTTGCTGACATGACTTCAGTAATATTATAGGCCCTGTCTTCGATCGATATGCTCCAATCATTTAGGGGCAATGACCCTGTCCATGCGGGACAAGAGTCGTACAACATGCTGGCATGTTCTTTCAGCCGGGATCTTTAGCTTGCAGTAGTCCGAATTCATAGCTACTATAATAAGAATCAATCCCTGGTTGTACTTGCATCTATCTTTATCAATAACCCTGTAATGTCCTGGTCTTCTGCGTAGGCGCTCATGGCCTGAGGCGACGGCGTCCCGTGCCCCTGTCATGGCGCGCCCGATTTGCCCACGGACAAACCTTTCGCCCTATCGCAGACCCTGTGAGATGTCTGGACTACTGCTGGGCCTTGCTAGTCTTGACCATCTTCGTCATAGGCCGATGTGACAGCGATGCTGGTTTGTTGGAGCAGGGTCTGGGCGAAGGGGAGCATGGAGGGCAACGAGCCTGTGAGAAGGCGCGGACGGACAACTTAAGCGCCAGCATCCACGCCGCCTGTGATCAAACCGGCCAGGCTGCATCTCGCGGGATGCACTAGTCCTCTGAAGAGTCAAGACCTGCAATCCCCCCTTCCTCATCCCCGCCCGCTGCTTGTTGGCTCTTGTGCTATTTTTAACCCTTAGAGGGACTCTAGCAGACTAGCACACATCTTGCTGGCCCTCCCTGGTCAGTCGATCGAAACCCACGATGCTCGTCGAAACGGTCGATACGTACCGACTGGCCCGTCTGGGCCTGCAAGCCTCCTCCACACCTGGTTGGACCAGAGGTTGTTGCAAAGAATAGAAATCGGTCTGCGCTTCAGCCCTCTGGCTCCTTCTCAATCGCTCGTCCGTGTTGGCACACTCTAATCTCCCTCCTGCTTCTCCAGCCCTCAGCCTTCAGCCATGGCTCCGTGTTCGGTTGGCCCTGCATCCTTCCGTTAGTATGAATAGGTGCGCCCAGCTTTTCTCACACGCTGTGGTCCTCGACTTGTTCTCGTGTCTGTCTCGCAACGCTGCAAGGTACTGATCACGGCCTCTTTATAGCTGGCGATCGTCGGGCAATGCTGGCGACGAGCCGCCGTCTGGTCCTTATTCTTACAGCGGCTGGCCGACACCTCTTACCTCCAGCAATCAGCCGTCTCCTAGTCGTCGAGAGCATGCTGTACAGCCCCCTCCTCTGACAACATCGTTGGGTGGTCACCAATTCCAAGGGCTTGGACTCGCGCTGGGTTCGGGCTACAGTTCCACCCCTCTTTCGTCGACTTCACTGTCTAGTCCTTTCACGCAAGGCCAGTCTCCCGCCGTAGGCTCGCCTGGAGGGGCGGCAATCGGATCGTCACCAATGGCTTCTAGACAATACAATGTGCCTTACAATCCTCAGGATTGGGGCCCAGTGGGAACTGGTTCGATGAATGCTGGCCAAGCTACATATACACCACCGAATAACACGCTGCGGATCGTCTCTCAGCCACGGTCAACAGGACCACACTCAGGTCTGTCATATTTTTTTCTTCTGTCCCTCCTTCCCTGACTCCCTGATACTCTTATACTCCTTTACCCTTTGTAGTCTTGGGGATGTCTAGCTTGCTGCACGTCGGTGACCAGAAATCGAACCTAATGAGACTCTGTAGATGTATCTTTGTCGCCGCCTCCACCACCATACTCTCCACCAAGCCAGCAACATCGGAGAGAAAATGTCAGTCAGAATACATCCTCAAGGGGCTCCACGTCACCCAGTATGAGCTCCTCATATAATGGGGCGGTGCGTGCAGGTGGGGATGCTCCCTCAGAGTATCGACAGCGCCGCCTTCCCCGTACTCGCCCTCTGTCGATGTTCGTCGGAAGTGAGTCTAGCCACAATCGACGTGTCTCGCTACCACCACCTCCGCCGCTGCCACCAGGCCTTTCATCTAGGTCTTCATCCCAGAATAGGTCAGAGACCTATCGAGAACCCGCACCAGTTATGGCAGGGCCAGGGCCGCACATTGTGGTCTCGCCTGATAATCTCCACTCGACACAATTGAGCGACGGTAGCAACATGCTTGAGCCCACTCAACCCTTTGAAACGGATCGGCCTCCAGCTGCGAGAAGGGCCGTATCTGCTGGACCGGCCGTCAACAGTGCGAGTTCGTCAAGAGCTCATAGTCAGTCTGGAGCCCGATCCCCTCCGGGAAGTAGTTGGGAACCGGGAATGCCCCTTCCTCCACCCCCACCAGGACCGCCACCGGCCACAAGGTCACAGAGTGTGAATGGTCTCTCTGACTCGTCGTCATCCCGGAACTCGCAAGGCCCTGCTAGGAGTGGCAGGGCACGGCCGCCTCCAGTTTTAGGTACAGGTTTGGATAGCATTCCGCCAACACCAGCTGGATGGGTCGATGAAACAATTGATGTTAAACCCAGAGCAGACAGACAACCACTAACCATTGACACGGCAACTACAACCAATATGAGCGGCCCTGAATCTCTCGAGTCGTCTCGCGCAAGTCATAATCCCAATAGCGGTGGTCTGTTTCGCAGCCCAGCTATCAAAGACCCAAATGCGAAAGGCATCCGAGAAAGGAGGATTGAACGCCGGAACAGGCAAAGCCAAGTGCTTGATAGCCTCAGTGCTGTTTCCATGAGCAGCAACCCCTGGGCTGAAGCTCTCGAACAACTGAAACCCTCCAACTTAGTTTTGGGAGAATCGATCGTGGATACGGACAACGGCAGAAACCCGGCCTCGGCCAAAGCCGCACCTCTCAGTACTCGCAGTATATCTTCTGATGGACCGCAGATTACATCACGATCTAGAGCATCTTCTGGGGGTCTATTTTCGAACCGGTCTTGTTCCACCCCCAAGCCTGAGCCGAGTCCTCAAGCGCCAACCTCAACCTCGCGGTTTGCGCAGACGCCGCCGTTTTCACCGGGCACAGAAAGGTCATCTGCATTTGCTAAGCGTACATCGCCAGCACTACCACCCAAAGCCCTGCCAACGCCCCCTCTGCAATCCGGGTCAGAAACGACACCGTCTCGGCCTGGCTCCAAGGAAGAACGACCGGTCTCACATATACTACACCTTCCTAACGAGCCGGTGACTACAGTCTCACCCCTAGCCCCACGTCGCGTGTCGGCCCAACAGAATCCCTCTCTCGACTCTGTCGTTAACCGCGATGACGAGTTTGTCCGGAACGCTATACAGAGACATCGGGAATTCATCGAGAAGGAGGCCGGCACAATGGACGAGAAAGAGGCATTGCAGTTGTTCGCCGACTTCATCATCTCTGAGTCCCAGATCCGGCGTGAGAAGTATGCTAAAGTATGGGATCTGGATTCTTATGATGTTGACAGTGTACGCCGTAAATTGTTTGTCTGCCCTCCCAAACCAGCGCCGGTGCCACAGAATAGCCAAGTAGTACCAGGTCCATCTTCTCGGAGGGCGTCTAATCCTACGGCACCTAAGCTAAGTATACCCCAGGTACGTCCTGAATCGGCCTGGTGGAATAATTACCAACCATGCCTCTCGCCAATTGCAAGTCTTGGGTTGAGCAATGACGAGATGAGCTCGAGGGGACGGGCGCCTAGTCGATGGTGGGAGTCCAAAACTGGATCTAGCAGTGAAGGGGGAGAACGAAGAGTGCAAAGGTCAAGGAGGGAGACCAAATATATGGGATTATCACGTGGGGCCCTGCTATGGGAGGAAAGTCAAGGCTCGTCTGACACAGGGAATGCCGGCGCGTCTAATGGAGGAAACCAGTACGCTGCATATGGTCCTGATGAATACCCACCCGAAAAGGTAGGGTGGCACGAGGAGTCTGCCCCAGCAGACTACTCCAACAATCTCCGCCTTGGATCTACTAGGCGGCTTGAAGAAGTGCAGAGGATGGATGTCTCGAGACTGATCACCTTACCGCCGCCGTATCCCAGACACTATCCCGCGGTCAACAACAGCCACCCCGACCTCGTGACTTATCGGACGTTGGTGCGATCAATTACAGACTTGTCGGAAATCAAGACCACCAGGCAGCGGCACCAAACCGAGATGGATGGGCTGTTCCAGGATCACCAGGCACGAATTCAAGAAGGACGACGGCAATTCAAGGCCAACATCCAGAGTCAAATCCAACAAGGCAGTATCACATTCGCAGAAGCGGCGGAAGCAGAAGCCGCATTAATTGTGGAGGAAAACCAACTCGAAAGAGATTTGATCAAGGGCGGGCTGGATACATACCAAGAAACGGTTTTTAAACCAATGCGAGCGATTCTTGCAGACAGGGTTGACAGGGCTACTGCTTGCATTGACGAGCTACGTGGCAGGCTGTTTGACGACGCGCGATCTGAGACCCCAGATCAAACTCAGGAAGAAGGTGATGAGAAGCCAGAGCTCCTGGAGAAGCTCACACAGCTCAAATGGTTGTTTGAAGCGCGCGAGCAATTGCACCGCGAGGTATTCGATCTGATCAGCGAGCGCGACGAAAAGTACAGAGCGGTGGTCCTACTACCCTATAAGCAAGCATCCAACGAGGACAAAGTACGCGAGACCAATGAGTTCTTTGTCAAGGATGCCTTGGATCGCCGAGTGGAGTACGAGGCCAATGCCCTAGCACGTCTCGAATCCTTTTTAGATGTGATCGAGGGCAATGTAGCGCGAGGGGTGGAGATACAGCTGTCGGCGTTCTGGGATATTGCACCGTCGCTGTCAGAGTTGGTGCAACAGATCCCTGAGAAGCTCCGTGGCTTTACTGTGCAGATTCCGGCCAACGAATACGACGAAAATCCGAGTTACCGGGCACATCCGCTGCAGTACCTATATACGCTCGTATCACACGCGGAAAAATCCAGTTACCAATACATCGAGTCGCAGATCAACCTATTCTGCCTACTGCACGAGGTCAAGTCCGCTGTTATGAGGGCCAGCTGCAACCTTATGGAGGCAGAACGAATCCGCTTGGGCGAGTCCGAGGGCAAGGTGCAGCAGGAAATGCAGGAAACCCGTACGGATGAAGAACGCACATTGACAAGCGATCTGAAAGACAAGGTAGCTACCGTGGAGGGCCAGTGGGCGGAAGCCCTGGGAAGTGGAATCCAGCGTCTACGCGAACGAGTGAAAGAGCAGCTAATGGTTGAAGATGGATGGGAGGATTTGGAGCAATTGGAGCAGGCATGATAATTGGAAGCAAGTTGTTGTTATTGGTTCACGATTGATGACTGACGAGGGGCTATCAAGAGTTTACTTCTTTGTCGATTTCTGCGGTCTTGTTCTTGTTCACTGTTGTTTCCTGATTGAGTGAGTTGATTACTGTGTCGCTAGAAGATACCCACATTCGTTTGCAGCTGCGAATCCACCTGATTATTGAGTGAATCAATAGAGATGTCCTGGTAAGATTGTTCCTCCGCGCCGGTGACCGGACGGGTAAGCACGTGACCCACGCGGCTTCTAGAGGTTTCCTTCCGGATCCTCGAACTTTTTCCCCTTTTGCCTTTCCCTTCTCCAAACCAACTCGTAGTCTTATTTAATACGGGCTTCTCCCCTCCCCCTCCGCTTCCACGGTACCATCCCTCTTTGCTCCTTCTCTCCCATTGCCACCTGGGACTTGATTGATCTGTCTTTGCTCCAGCGTCTTTAAAGTGAGACGTTTTTTCTGTGACTGTAAGTTGACTCTGAATTTTCTTCTGCCCAATCCTGAACACCTCACACCCTCCCACTCTTGACCTGGTTTCCCTCCTATAAGGAAGGGACCCTGTCTCGGAGAGGGGTGTCCCATCGAATGATGAGAACTCATAGCTGGCACCAGTCAGACGGGGATGTTTTTACGAATTCATCCTCCATGCTGAGTAGCTTGCGGTCCGGGAAACGCTATCCGGATCCTGAAACGATGCCTCCACTCATATTTGAACATTATCGCACTACTTTATGGCTATGAATAAACGCTAATATTCTGTGTGCGATGCAGAACACAACAGCTTTTTTGGCGAAAGAAGGAAGAAGAAAAAAAAGACACGGACTCGCTAAACAAATTGACCCACTGGCGAAGTTCAGCCCCGCAATAGAGCAGCTTTTCTTTCCATCGAGATCTCTAGACCAATTGATAATAAAATAAACTACCACCATCATGGTTCTTCACAACCCCAACAACTGGCACTGGGTGAACAAGGATGCCTCCGGCTGGGCCAAGGACTACCTTAAGGAGAACCTCTCCGTCCTCTCCGTGGAGGAGGATGGAGCCTCTGCCAAGATCTCCAACCTGCTGAGCATGGATGGCGATGTAGACGTCAGTCAGAGAAAGGGCAAGGTCATCACCTTGTTCGATGTCAAAGTACAGCTCGAGTATGAAGGTTCGTAATTAAGCAATGATAGTGTTTCTCTCTGTTCAGGGCACACCACTAAGACCTTTGACAGGTAAGACTAAGGACGATGAGTCCGTTAGTGGAAAGATCACCATCCCCGAGGTTGCCCATGACACCGAGGAAGATGAGTACGTCGTATGTTCCCTTTAGCCCCTTGTATTCCAATAGCTGTCCGGCCAATTGACCACATGGCTCTTTAGTTTGAGATTGAAAACTACTCGGATTCTCCTTCCAAGCAGGTCGTGAAGGACCTGGTTCGCTCCAAGCTCGTTCCTCAACTCAGACAGACTTTGGCCAAGTTTGGTCCCGCCCTCATTGCTGAGCACGGCAAGGACCTCCAACACGCTCCTGGTGTCGACCCTTCCATCGGATTCCCTGCTCCCAAGTACCACCCTCAGACTTCCAAGAAGGAATCCTCTGCCCCTATTACCACCACCACTACCACCGCTGAGAAGGTTTCGGTCAACACTACTACCGTGACCGCTTCGGACGAGTTCCGCACCACGGCTGAGGAGCTGTACAACACCTTCACCGACCCCCAGCGCATTGCTGCTTTCACTCGCGGCCCCCCTCGCCAGTTTGAGGGCGCTCAGGTGGGCGGAAAGTTCGCCATCTTCGACGGAAATGTCACCGGCGAGTACACCAAGCTCCAGGCCCCCACCCTGATTGAGCAGAAGTGGCGTCTTGCCCAGTGGCCCGCGGGTCACTTCAGCACGCTGGAGATCAAGTTCGACCAGAACGATGTCGACGGCGTCACTCAGATGCGCGTGACCTGGACTGGCGTTCCTGTTGGTCAGGAGGATGTCACCAAGCAAAACTGGGATGTCTACTACGTCCGCAGCATCAAGCAGACTTTCGGGTATGTTTTATTCCCCTTGCTTTGCCTATTAGCCAATTGCTTCCTCACAATGGCTTGCCAGATCTTCCTTTTCCTGGAGACAGTTGCTGATGGTTGTTTTTCTTCTTCTCGGTATAGGTTTGGCACTATTCTCTGAGCGCATCCGCGAAACCATGACCATATCCTGATCTAAATTCAGCACTTGGGGAGTATGAGGGCGACAACGGATCCTGTCTACATCCACGCGTCCTGTAGAAGACGGGGGTAGCGAATTGCTTTTTGGATTCTTGACAAACTGTGTTTTTGGGACAGGCAATCTTGCGCCGACTCATCCTTACCTCACCTGACCTGATATAAAACTCCTCCCCCTCCAAGCAAATGGAGGGTATGCGTCCAACGAATGCACGATAGACAGACCATGAACATATTAGTAGATAAGACAAATCACGATAGGAAGATTGAAGACACTACACTTTGCACTTCTACACTTCTGGTAACTGTTACATATACATAACACCTCTACTGTTCTAAAAATTCTGCTTCATCAAAACCGATCTGAATTTTTAATCTACCCTATTTTGTTTTCTCTAGCACCCATCTCCCAAGTCGTTAATATATCATCATAGAAGAGAAATTATACGAGAAGAGATACTCCCTACAGAGTCTTCTCAATCATCTCAATGCCGTAGTCCTCCTTGAGGGTCTTGATCAGTGGAGCGCAGATGTCCATGGTCATGGGAGCAACAACACCCTATGATAGCAACAACGGTTAGCAACCCATCCAACAATCAACTCAACCAACACCAAATACATAAGGGAAGAACCATACCTTCTGGTTAATAGTACCATCCAAGACCAACTTAACAGCGACACCACAAGGCACACCAACAGTCTTAGCCATGGCCGAGTACCCACCGGGCACACCATACTCGCAAAGAGTGGAAGTACGAGTCTCCTTCTGACCATCCTTGTGCTCGATCTCGAACTTGTGCTGCAACATGACAAGATCACGCTCACCCTCCTCATACTGCATCTTCTTCTCGAGCGTAGCGCAGAGAGTATCGAGCGGGTTACCACGGGGGGTGATCTGCTCATCACTAAAGAGGCCGATCCAGCGAAGACCGGAGATGATGCGGTCGCGGTCATCGTTGTTAGCGAAGGCCGTCTTGGAGGCGATAGCCCACTCAAGGTCCTTCTCGGCGGAGGAGGTGGCGCCGAGGATCTGCTTCGTGGCCTCCTTCCAGGCAATGGGGCTGTTGAGGTACTCGCGACCCTCGTCGGACAGGAAGCCGATGTCAACCAGAACCTTGATCATCTCCGGGAAGCCCTGGTAGCGGAGGGTGCCGCGGACGACGGTCTGGGCTTCGGGGATGCTGTAGCGCTCCCGGTAGGGGCAGGAGTCGCGGTTGGGGTAGGCGACGAAGGCGAAGCCAGGGTAGATGAAGTAGGGCTTAGCGGTGGCCATCAGGTCGGGACCGGCGACGCTGAATTCTTGGCCGTCCTTGTAGAACTTGGCGGCGTTGCGGAGGGCAAGGAGGACACCGCGGCTGGACCAGCTGAACTTGTAGCCCAGGGGGTTGTTGGAGCATTCGGGGGCGGCTGGTCGAGGGGGTTAGGATGGGGTTTGGCTGTGACGCTTTTTGGGGAGGTTGAGGTGGGGGTGGGGGATGACTTACGGAGGCCACCGCAGTAGCTGAGGAAAGAGGTGATCTTGCCACCTTCGGCGTGGACCTAAAGGGGTGGGTTAGGGTTGGGTGAAGTGGTGGTGGTAGGGTGGGTGATTCTGGACGTACCTCGGAGATGGTCTTGACAGCGTAGAGGTGGTCAATACCCTTTTTGGAGGTTGGGTTAGTTCACTGTGTAGTATGATATGGGGATGATGTGGATAGGTAGACATACAGGGTCCAGACCGATCTCGTTCATGACGGTGATGCCGGCCTTCTTGCACTCCTCATCCAGCTCCATCATGGCGGGGGAGACGTAGGAGGTGGTGACGACGTGCTTCTTGGTGCGGATGGCGGACTTGATGACATTGGCGTGGAAGGTGTAGGGGATCAGGGAGATGGCGAGGTCAACCTGCTCCAGAGCCTTGTCGAGAGCAGCATCGTCGGTGACATCGAGGGAGATGGCCTTGGTGTTCTTGAAGCCTTCGCAGAGCTTCTGAGCACTCTCGAGGGTTCTGCAGGCTGTTGGGGTATAGTAGACGATGGTCAGCTATGGTTGGGCGCTACTGGATGGGGAGAACTCTATCAATTGAGCTGTACGTACCAACGGTGACGTTAACGTCAGCCTTGCTGAGAACCTCAACGGTGGGCTTCGTGACTATCGAGACATTGAGTCAGTTGGGATGGAGTCCAACAATTGACCCCCAATGCGGGGTCCGAATCGGCGGATCAGGAGGGGGGAAGTGGAAGAGAGATGGGAGACATACCGAAGCCCGAACCCAACAGGAGAACCTTGGAACCGGCGACAGGCATGATGACAATTGGAAAGATATCAGGGTATTAGATTGGGAAAACAGGAAGAAAACAATATCAGGAGAGGAAATAAAGTTGAGTCAAGTGTTGCGAGTGGTTGCTTCGATTCCCCCGCCAGTGTGAGTCACGTGGGGCTGCCCACTTGATCGGATGCGGTATCGGAGGCTGCGATAGCGGACAATTTCTAATTTATCTGATTATTTTACATGATCCGTGATTCCCCGAGGTGGAGATGCTGTCCCGTAGAGTATAAAAACTATAGATTATGTGCTAATGTCTGCATCTATATGCTCATCATGGAACCCTTTTCTTTTCAGCTTTCAGCTCAGTGAGTGCTATAAATTCTAGATGGATGACAGGATGGGGGAATATTTGTCAATGCTCCCAAGGATGACTCCAAAACTCCCAATGATCGATGCCAGGACGGTAACCCAGTCCATGTATACAACAACAGAAAAAGGAAAAAAGTGAACATAACAATCTACAGGTCTTTGACCTTGCCATTACTTTCCTCCGCAAAGTCAGACGTATCGCCGTCAAAGTTGCCCTCCGCATCCGGGTTCTTCTTTGACTTGGAGATTCGACGCTGCCATCTCAGCATGACGGGCAGGAACTGCCAAAGGTCAAATTCCGGCCATAGGACGTCGAGGAAGACAATCTCCGTATCCTCGTGGCATTGCCAAAGCATGAAGTCACTAAGGCGCTCAACTCCAGACGTCCGGACCAGCAGATCTAGAGGAGGATTGTCATGGGTGAATAAATGCTCTGACAACGTCTGGCGCGTAATCGTCTCGGGGGACATAAAGACGAGGCTCTCCTTCCCGACGGCGGGCTCTGCTGCGGGTACTTTCCCATTGGCAGCATCTTGTTGCCCGGCGAGGTGGAGAGTCGACGAGGAAGAAAACGAAGATCCGTTTTCATAGACTCCGTTCGGTGTCTTGTGCTTCGTCGTTTCGCCGTCTCCTGATGACTCTGATGCCGCTTCCGAGTCACTCGGTACCTCTTCCCCTTTCGAAACCTGCGTCTGTGCTCGAATGTTTTGTGTAATGTGGGATTCGGAAAAGGGAGTCCTCGAGGAAATGGAGGACGGACGAGTCGACGGAAGGGGCTGGCTGTACTCGGCCACGGTATCTCGGACAGCCGTGGTGATCTCATCGCGCGATGTATACGGGAAACAGATGTTTAATACGCAGTCACCATTGTTGCTGGTCATTTCCACGGCCCGGTTCACTGCAGCGAGAACATCCGGCCTGAGCAAGTCCAGCCGGCCCAATATCCGCACCTTGGCCCCATAGCGATCGAGGATCTCGCCATGCTGAGCCATCTGCGACAACTTCACCCTGGCCATCTCCATCAGTGCATCCACCTCGAATTTGGAGCGTTTGAAGTTTTCGATGCTGAAGGCGTAGATTGTAACTACTTTAACACCGCTCTTGTAACAGACTTCGAGAATCTAAGCCACAGTAGAAGTTAGCAGCTGACACTGGCGGAAGACAGAAGTTCTCTTATGAACCGAACTCCATCGGACTCACCCTTGCCAAAGCCTCAAACCCCATGTTGTGTCCTTCCACCGTTTCGATCCCGTGCGTTCGGGCAAACCTCCGGTTACCATCCATGACAAACGCAATATGTTGTGGAACTGGACCCTGTCGGATTGCTCCAACCAAGAGGTCCCGGAGTTGCTCAATGGCAAACTCGATTGGCGGCGAAGCAAGGAGCCATTTCCGGAACCTCGACAAGTGTATCGATGTCGACATATTGACTGATTGTGCGTATATTTCAGAGTATAACAAGCTTTTCCGAGTCGAAAAGGGCTGATTTGTGGAAGGCTGCGAGAGAAGCGGAGGTTTCACGATGCAAGACGGGGGGGCGTGAGTGTAGTGCAGGGGCGATGCACCATGCAGTATCTCAAAATCCTGACAAGTGGACTCAAGCAGCCACACCCTATTAAACTGGAGAGCAAATACGAAGGAGATGACGGCCACCAGAGGTGTAGTAAGGGTAATGTAAGCTTGGAGATGTGCCCGGTAGGGCCGTGCTCATCAGGCTACACTGTTCTTTTTTTTTGTTCGCGTTCGATCGTCACCCGGAGGTAACGGGGATCGTCGGTTCGGCGAACCCTCAAGGAGTGACAGAATACCACAAAATAAACCACGAGGGAATTGAAGTCGCAGAAAGCGGTGACAACGAGCGAAGAGGCAAACGAAATAGCGCAGAAGGGGGGAACGTAACCTGGATGGAAGACGGGGTGGGTCGGCCGTGACTTTGATCGGACGGTTTTCTCCACGTGTAAAGACCCAATAACAGCTCTCAACGTAACCGCGGCCTTTGAGCTGCTCCCCAGCCTGGCCCGGACCATGCCTGAGGATGCCTTTTGCTGCCTCCCCGAACAATCAGGAAAAGAATGTCATCGGAGAAGCTTATATAGAGAGATGGTGTTTAAAATTGCACAGCGACACGCGAGATAAAAAATTCCTTTGTGCCACATGCAGCCACTGTTTTCTTGTCAGCTGACAAGCTTCGACCAAACCGAACACCTGCCATCGCTTTGTGAACTTGCATGACAGCCACGCTGGCAGATATCAGGAGAGAAGTGTATCTCAATGGTTCGGGCTGAATCGAAATAACTCTAGCAATAAGCATGGGTGGCTTTCGTCCTTGTCACCCTCTGTTCGAGGACAGCCCTCTGGATCCAGATTAGCTTCGTACATTAGCGCCACCCATCCTCGTCTTTTTGACTGTTACGTACCATTTTGATGCAAGGAGTCAGTCAAGCTCCTTCAATATGGTTAGACTTAGTAGGGGATTCCACAGAATGTCGAGTCATTCCATGTTGCCTAATAGGATTGTTTGCGAATAGTCGTTGCTAGGGAGTGCGTAGCTTATTCGAAACCCCTGGGATCGTACGTCTATCTCTGGTCATACACAAAGCGTTGGTGCAGAACTGTTAAGTTGCTTAGTCCAAGGAACAATATCTCCGAAGAGTTGGCTAGCTAGCTATTCAAGTAACTATATCTGACCGTGCCGATAGTGTCCATGCGTCCAACCACCGATTAGTCTTCCGCCTCAGGAGACACGAGAGGTCCGTGTTATCTACCTAGCAAACGAAATCGCTAATACTGCTTTGATTTAATGATACATGTCCATATCCCTGAATCCTGCATGAGCGTATTGATAGAGTTGCTGCAAATGATCGACTTTTGAGATCCGTGGACGTCGGCACCAGGGTAGAGTATGCAGGCTTCCATCCACAGATAACTATGAACTTCTGTGTTAGCTTAATCATCCTGTTGGGTACTAATTGCTAGACTGACATCCACTCTGCCATTCATCCAATTGTAATCAAGGCACTATATCGCATGCGGGAATGATTGGGTTTCCGGGCGAGGGGGCACAGGAAGTATGCGAGTGGACGCAGTAGTCCCTAGTTAGTTCATCCATGGTAAGAATAAGATAAGGCCGGAAAGAAGGAAGCCGAATTTGGCCTAATAAGGATTGCAATTTGGATGTTCGAATCCTTCTGCGTTCCCAACCCTCTCTGGATAGATTCGGCGCCAATATGAAGGCTCCTTCTGTATGTCATCCGACATGTTGAAGAGAAGTCCGAACTGGCCAGCCGCTCGAACCGAGACACCTTGAGTGTAAGGAGTTGGAGAGTTGGAAAAAGCTTCCCCGCCTGACGGCCGCCCCGCGGACTGCTTCGTCTCCCGCCCCTCCGGGCTTCACTGGCTTGCTTTCCTTCAGAAATTCCTGGGCATCGTTTAAAACCCTCTAGGAGGTCTGTTGCTCCATCGAATACCATTACCACACAAATAGAAGAAAAGATATCACTCAACTATTCTGCCGTTATACGAAAGTGGTCCGCTGCAGTTACTAGCTGCTATCGCCTCACTTCCCATCAGTGCCACTTTCGGGTGCTTCGCCGCCATCAACGAAGTGGAATCTGGAATACCACATCTGACATTCTTTTGTCTGAGGTCGCTCTATCAGCGATCGGAAAACCATTCACCAACCCTTGGAAAATTCTCATCATTTCCGTCCCGCCAATCATCCCTGGATCGTCTCACCTGAAACTAGACCCTGGTGCTACTCATTGGTTGGGTTGTTTCAGCCAATGCTGCCCTCTCTTCAACCTGCACTCTGAATTCATCCCTCCAGTAACTCATCCTCGAACAATATACTAGTTGAATCCCACAATATCTAGCCTGCATCCCGGCGCAGTCTGCACTCAGCCACACAGACCACGTTCTTGATCGTGGCTTTGACAAGATGTCGATCAAGTATGTAGATGTTCCCCCACCATGCCCAGTTGAAGTTACTCTTACTATCGCTCTGCATGCACTCAGTATCCATGGTTCTTCTTCCTCGATTCATCACCTCTGATTTTTTATCTCTGTTATGCTGTATCAGATGAATCAACTTCCTTTTCTTTTTGTCTCTCTCGCTTCATCCCATGACATCCTAGCATGCACACTTATCAGTCAGAAGACCTGCGTTGTATACTTGTTTCAACCTAGGATGGGTATAGCACGCTGAAGGATCCCTGCTAATGACAATACTCAATACAACAGCTGGGTGATGCTGCAAGGCCCCGAAGGCTTTGTTCGACTACCCAATGAGCATCAGTTGTTCGCCTCTCCTCCGCGGACAACTCTGTCGCTGCAACCCCTAGGCTCTAACTCCGGCAAGGATTCTTTTTCCATGCAAAGCAGTGCCGGTCGAGTCTACCTGACAAATCAGAGGGTACTGTCTTGCTTTTGGACCCTATCATCTGACAAGCTCTCGTTAACATAACCATGCCAGATCATTTACATTCCCGCGCAACAAACGAAAGAGTTTCAATCGTTTTCCACACCATTACTCAATGTACATGACGCCCATGTCACTGCACCATTCTTTGGGCCCAATGCCTGGATGGCTCTAGTCCAGCCGGTATCTGGAGGAGGCATCCCTGCGTCGTTGCCCGCTGTGCAGCTCAAGGTGACATTTAAAGAGGGAGGGGCGTTTGATTTCCACAACAATTTCGAAAGAATCAAAGAGCGTCTACAACAAGCTGTCGAGAATACCCAGGCGAGCAGTCGAGGTGCCCGAAATGTCGACATGTCTGCGATCCATCTCGACGAGCTACCTGCGTACACCGGCCCATCAGGTGGCACAACCGGAGCAGACCACAATACCGCACAGCAACCTGTAAGCCCACAGTCTCAACACACAGGGCCAGAGGCGGGATCGGAGCCGATGGAGCCACCACCGGATTACGAAGAGGTGCAGCAGCAGAGTGTGGCGGAAGCGCTCGAGGAGAGACTGCGTCGAGCCAGTTGAAGCCAGGACGGGTGCCGTATCCAATGCTTTCTTCCATGACTAGATTAGTCTCCAATTTCCTACACACATATTCCGGCGGTAGCCTCAAGCCCAAGCGGCCTCTTAATCTTTTTTTTACTGTATACTACTTGGAATTTTATTGTTGAAATACAGTGCATCACAAATAGTAGACCCAGTAGTTAAAAGTAACAACAACAACGGAACGGCACGAACATTAACCAACGAATTAATTAAGTTGATAGTAAGAAAACGAAATATTACCGCATTAGTCACGGCCGACCCGAGCGGCCAATCACGTGTACGATAATTGCGACCATCGCCCGGCGGCCGGGGTGTTCCGATTTTCCAGGGCCGGCAGAAACCAGCAACGCCAAAGCTTCGAGTTCGTTAAAACCAACCCCATCCTCGATTACCGCGACATCCACCGCCCACACGCTCCCCCCTTCTCGCCCTCTTCCCTCAATTGAAACCAATTTCAAAGACAAGATGGGTCTCTCCGACTTCTTCTCCGACGTTATGTCCTCCTTCGGCTTCCCCGAGGCTCAGGCTGAGGCTCCCGCCGAGGAGACCACCACCACCACCACCCCCAGCCAGGAGACCGAGGCTGAGGAGAAGCCCGCCGTGAACAACGAGGAGGAGGCCGCCCCTGCCGCCGAGGAGAGCACCGAGGAGTCTGCTGAGGAGACCCCTGCTGAGGAGGAGTCCGCCGAGGAGGAGCCCGCTGAGGAGGAGGAAGAAGAGGAGGAAGAGGAAGAGGAGGAAGAGGAGGAGCCTGAGGACATCAAGCCCCAGCTTGAGGAGGGTAAGTTTACTGCCACTTTCATGTTTCACTTATTCCGTGCATTTTCCTTGGGGGAGGAGTTCGTTTCCAGACGGACAATGTGACAACAGGACGGATAGTCGGTCAGATGGATGCACGCTGACCGACCCTCACGTCATGCGATTCTGAGCCATTGACTCGGAACAACTCATCCCATTACAAATAACCTCATCCATTCGAACATTCACTAATCAATTGCTTCTCTCAGAGTGCGCCAACTCTTCCCAGTGCGCCCCCTACAAGCACCACTTCGATGAGTGCGTCGAGCGCGTAACCCAGCAGCAGGAGGACCCCGACTACAAGGGCCCCAAGGAGGACTGCGTTGAGGAGTGTAAGTTGACCAGCACACCGTTAACACCACAATTCCTTAGACACCATATCTCACGTCATGACGAACCCGACAACAAAACCCATAAACTAACCCACCATCCTTTTTAGTCTTCCACCTCACGCACTGCGCTACCCAGTGCGCCGCCCCCAAGCTCTGGAAGGCCCTCAAATAAACGAATCAAATCACTCTCGGTCGATCGATAGATAGCTAAAGACGTCTTTTTTTCTTATCTTCTTTACTCCACTCCGCGGGCTACGTTTTTTTCTAATGCACGACCAAACTTGATAAGACTAGGATCCGCGACGAAGGAAGACAAAGAAAGAAAGGCATATTACGATCGATCCCCCTTGATTTGATTCACCAGATGATGGCTATGCGGGCCTGCCGTTGATGAAGATCAAAAAAAAGAAAAAAGAAAGGAGCATACATACATCCAGTGTTGTCTCTCTCGACCGCTACCCGCCCTCGACAAATACGGTACGGGTTGCGAGTCGGTGATGAGATGATACATGCGTGTTTGTTACTTTCCTTCTCCCTATGAAAGATGGATGGCTATGGAAATATGGAAATGGTTCTTAAGAAGGGGGGCGGTCGCCTTCAACTGTGTATGTACAGATAGCTGGTCTCTGCCTTGTTTGAAACTTGTGCTTTTATTATTTATTTTTATTTTTTTTCCCTTTTGTTTACTAGATGAATGTCATTTTGTCCTAGACTTTGTTCGGTATATCTTCTCTGTCTTTCTTGTTTCCCCTTGTGATCTTTTATTTACAGTCACAGGTCCTGGTATTGACACATTTGATGGACGCCGGGTATCACACGTGCAAATCATTAATCACAAAGTACATTCTGTAACACACTGACTATAGGATTTCAGGATTACTTCCTCCACGCCACACTCAACCCCAAGAATCCTTTCTTAGTATCATTCTCCCCAGCTCCAGCTCTACGCTCCGCATCATCATCACCTTGCACCTCACCAGCCTCCTCCTCCTCCTCCTGACCCAGCTCCACGCCTCGATCAACATCCAGTCTCCTTCTCCTCACATCACGACCAAAACATCCAATACAAAGCGGCCACGGCGCAGCTACGACCGCCGCGACAGCAGAGAAAATCAACGCATTCTGCATATTGACCGGCGGAGAAGCGTCCTCTCCGGCCTTCAAGGCATCCTGAACTAGAATGAATACCGCGCCCAGTAACTGCCCACCCGTCCAGCAGATCGTGCTTCCAATCTCCGGGGAGAAAGGGTACGTGATCTCTACCAGGTACTCCAGAACGACGGGGAGGAGGGCGAAGGAGGAAGCGCCGAGGAGGGAGCACACGACATACGATGGTGCGATGCCGGCGGGGCTGGGCGGGGCAAAGATCAGAGCGATATAGGTGATTGCTACGATGGGGACAAGTATGCGGATGGTGGCGAGGTAGTGCTTGTAGCGGTCTGTGAGGGGGGAGATGATGGCTGAGGCGATGAGTCCAACGATGATTAGAAGGCCTCCTGCAATGCCGGCTTCGGTTTCGGTGTATGAGTAGGGTTCGAGGATTTGGTTGAGGAGCGAGGAGACGCTGTTGAAGAAGCCAACGTATATGGAGAAGGGGATAAGGATGAGGTAGAACTCGAGGGTTCTGAGGAGTTGGGTTATGGCTGGGAGGAGTGGCGTGGAGGCGATGGTGCTCGCAGATGAAGCGCTTGGAGGTGTCGGGGGTTGGGAGGGAATGAAAAATGAGGGAAGTGCTGCTACCGTTGCCTTTTGGGTTTTGTTAGTAGGTGAGTGCGACATGTCATGGCTGGCTGGGGTTGGTTCTATCTATGTGGTGGAAGGATTCTGAGGGAGGCTTACGATTACAGAGATGTATAGAACCATGTTCGGGACTTCGCTTGGTTTGGTCGCCCAGACAGAGTCGATCAGCTCTCCCAATGCTGCACCCAAGGGATTGGCCAGGGTAGCTACGGCCGTTGCGCTCGTCCGGCCCTGGTCAGAAAACCAGAGGTCGCTGTATCGCGTTGGAGCGCTCAGACAGAATGGCTGCGCCAGTCCGATGAGGATCTGACCAAACATGGCGACACCGAAGATGCCTCCTCTCGCTTTGGTCCCTGCATATCGAATCCAATTGCCGACGAGGAGGAGGGTTGAAGTGGTGATGATGGCGGGTTTAGGGCCACCTTTATTGAGAGTGAAGATCACGACGCTGAGAGTAGGATTGAGCGTGAGTTTCAGTCGCTTCCAGGAGCCGAAGACAGGGGGAGATAAGCATCCAGGGCTAAACTCACGGGCTGGCGACACAGAAAGCGAAGAGGTAACCAGTGCTCATCCAATTGATGGCGCTTTCAGAAACGCGAAAATGCTCAGCCGCAGTAGTTGATATCGATGAAAAGGTTAACCACTAGACGATGATAATGATAGATAATTTTAGAATCGGTGTCTCATTCTTCATGGCGACAGACATAAGAGAACCTACATTCCAACTAACGACAATGTTCAACAGCACCAGCTGCGCCAGTCCCCAGAACCGCCGCTTGTAGACCTTGTAGACCGGGCCCGACGGAGGCAGCTCTGCTGGAGCAGTAGTGGCAGAGCCATGGTGCAAATCTGCCGAATCCTGGGGTGCCCTGGAGTCCATGAGAAGACAACGACAACAACAGCTTAACAGCTAGTTAGCTGGTGGGTTGCGTGACCAGCTGGCGAGGAGCGGAGCATCAAATGAGGGGGAACAGGGCAACTAAATTAATCAAGTTCACCGCAATCAACTAAACGGATGGGCGCCGTGGCTTTAATATTATCCTAGCCTCGCTCCCAAGACACGATGGCGTCCATAGATTTTCAAGACGGTTTATAAAGCGGACCGATGGTTGGGTTGCACTGCTGCTACTTCAATTTTGGGAAAGGAGGTTGGAATAGTCTTGTCTCATGACGGCCGGTTTCATCGTTGTTCTTGGTGTCGACGATCCGACCTCGGCTGATTCCCCAACTTTGGTCAGGGAGGGGGTGTGTCATTGGTGGCAGTCGATGTGAATGCTATTTGTCAGGAAGCTTTATCGTATTGTCTGCACTCTCATTTGTTTCAACTGGGGGGTCAATTAACTTAACCAAACCGTCCCATCGCAATCACAATCATCGCGACCACCTCGACACATGCGGTGGGGATGTTGCATCCGCGCCGGATATCAATCAGATCGATGAAAGACATCCCAGAGTTGAGAAAAAGAATAGGGTACAATGACAAGTTATATCTTGCGTTAAACTAGTCCAATATCCACTGATGGGCCATGATCATCCATTACCAATGTAGTGGGTAGTTTGGATATCCGACCGCATATTGCTAAATGCTAAGGTTTCCAGGTGGTTCGTAGGGACTGAACCTTGGAGTGGAGCAGCCCCGTTTTCCTGTTTCACTCCATTTCCGGGGTTGGCGCTCGGATCTAATCAATAATCATAATCATTTAATCTCATCGCTCACGCACGTTCCACACCCAGTACAAGTTGTTTCTTTTATGGAGTCACATAACAATCATTCATTGTGGATGCTTACTTGTAAAGAAAGGAAATGTCAGGAAGTCAACGTGAGTTGAGGTGAGGGAAAAATGGGGAAGTAGAGGCGACTAATCATGTCTTTTCCCCTTTTTGCTTGCTCCGTTCACTTCAACTTCATCACCATTCTTTTCGGAGAATTTTTCAAAACATCAATGGCACCACGTGCAGTTGATTTCTGTCGGTCGGTCAGTCCGCTGATTCTCACTACTTACTAATGCTCATTTGAATGCTATACACAAGGCCATGCCTTCTTCACTGTGCTGTGTACTTTCCTCCAGGGCTGCACGATCTAGGGAAGGTGCCATGGACCCTCAATCCTTTACGGCGCTGTCGTCCTTGTGGCATGTTCTCTAGTCCACCCTCATCTTCATGTCAATGTGAGCGTGGCCTGCAGCACGACCTGCCTACATGGTATCATGGATACTCAGTCTCAGGGCCCCCCAGTCGCTCAGCATGGCTCGTCCGACGAGGATGAAGTCTCCGCAACGGAGGTGGAACCGCTGGGAGAAGCCACACCATTAGGCAAAGCGACCTTGTCAGAATCAATGATGAGTGAGGAGAGTTCCATTTTCAACGCCCTACGGACAGACTCTGGCACCGAAGACCTCGGCTCGAAATTTGGCTCGGCATGTCAATCTCCTGGCAACCTGGATAGCAGGATCGCTGCCAATATGGCCATGTTTGTCCCCCTTGCGCCTGAAGCAACGGATCCTCCCCAGCGGGCGGACCGTGAGCCAAAGTATTGTCCGGAAAAGAATACACAATCCCCTGGTTGGCATCCCCAGTTAGCATTGGACAGCCGTGTGCTATCCACAGATGAAGGGAAGGCGGTTGTAGCCTTACCTGCAGACGACTCGCTGAAGCAGAACCTCCTTGATACGTTGCACTTCAGGAAGGCAGTTAGTCTCAACGATGCAGATGATACCTCGAGAACGTTTAAATGGCCGGGTAACCTTGACTCACCAGTCAGCCCTGCACTTCCCACTTATCCTCCACCAGCGAGAGCGCCCACACCCCCGGGACTTCCTTCATTTGGTACTCGAGAAGCTGTCTACTACACTGCTCAATTCCCCGTCCGTTCTGCCACTACCAGTGGGCGAACACAGCAGTCGAGTCCAAGCCCGCCTAGGCGTGCGGGTAGGCGCGTTGCTGATGGCTCTAGAACGGGATCTTACGGAGGGATGCTACGAAGGCTCCTCAGCTTTTCATCGTCTCCTCCCCCGCAGCCTAGACGTCAGACATATATTGTGGCGAGGGCAGAAGATGGTACTGCGGTCCAAGGTCGCTTTCCTTATAGACAGAGTGGTCACGGCATGAACTTGGCTAGACGATTGGAGGACCATCCCTTTCACCGAACTGCCATTTCAGCTACTTGCGAATATGGTGTTGATGTTGATAGCAGCGCTACACAAGAGGGACAAATTAACACAAGACTCTCAGATGCAAAACAGGACCAGACTGACAGCATCGATCCTGTAAACACAGGCACGGGTAGTCGCATGCGAAGACATCGCCCACAGATCGGCCTGAATAGCTTACTACCGTTGCCTCGCCCAGTTCTAACATCTTCTTCTCAACGGCCAGCCTCGGCAAATGCTTCTCTTCCTACGTCTAGGGCTGACTCGTTTTATACCTGTGCGTCTCGTTCGCAAATGCCAGGCATACCCAGGCATATGGAAACCCTCGATGCCCAAGGCACTGAGAGCGTGGGGGATTCTGCGACATGCTATCTTGCACCCACGGAGTCACCACCCGTCTGTACCGCACAGGAAGCAAGTGAGCCCGCCAACTTTAACTCACGTCCTTGGCTACAATCGCTGCGTGGCGTCAACTCTTGGTTTCCCTGCTGCATGGGGGCTCGTAATGAGCAGGACGCCGCCTTTCATTCGAATACAACCTCCAATGACACATACGCCACTGCGAGAAGCCATCTCTCATCGAATGCAGCAGAACATTCGCATCCTAATGTCCCGACAAATCAGTTGCAAAGCCTACAACAGTGGTTCTCAGGAGTTTGGAGGTCGCTTCAGACGTTTCCCTCTCGCAACGTCCCGGACACAAGCCCGATGTCGGCCTGAATCATATACCAATGATTGCTTGAACCATAACTTGCATACTTATGTGAGGCTGTCCTTTCAGTAGCACATTTATCGGACTGGAGGTGCGCCAGATACATTTGATCGTTTCTTCGTTCTTCAACCCTCGCCAAACGGTCCATATGCAAGACGCGCCTTCATCGACGGGGTTGCTTCTATTGTCCAGATTACTAGCGCTAGCCTGTAGAATGTGACTGCATACTTCAAGTTTTCATTATTGGCAATGTCATTATCAATGTCATAAACGAACAACAGCTGTAGTCATTTCGTCTCTGCTGACATGAACCAACCGACTCCATCGCTCCAATGCCGAAATGCTCTAGAGATAAAAGTTATGAACAGAACACAACAAGGCCTGACGAGACAGACACATAGATGAAGTCTCCACAAGAAGAAGAGCGAAATGATTCTCATGCAATATAGACAAATCACCCAAAGGCAATCATATAAAGAGACAGAGAGAAAGAAAGAAACTCAAAATAAACAGGCTCCTAATGCACAAGAAAATCGAAAAGGTAGACGAGATTTTCAAAGAGAAAACCAAGAATAGATATATAAATAGAAGAAAGAATGTTGGGAAGGAATTTAACTTGGATCCAAGAGGTAACACTTATACCACAAATCATCTTTCCCCGTACGCTGATGATAGTAGTAATGTAAGGTGGTTACAGCCCCGTGAAGAATTGACATGCTTCTTTCAGTTCCTCATCATCAGCGGTGAAGTCCCACCCGACTATTCTCGGGTCCTGACTCGCGCAGATTATCTTGTGCGCGTCGAATTGGAGCTTGAAGATCCTTGAGGTAGGTGGTTGTTGGGGGGCGGCGGGAAAGGCTCTCACTCGGGGGTGTTGTTGCTGTTGTTGATGTTGCTGAGCATGGGGTGGTAGTGGTGGTGGTCTCATTGGGGTGCCGGCATGCATGATGGGTGCGGGTGCTTGACCTTGAGCTTGAGCGTGAGTGTGAGGTGTGCTTGGCTGGACGGTGGGTGGGAGGTTGTTGGGGATGAGGAGGGCCGGATTCAGGGCTAGGTGCGCGGGCCAGTGTGCATTTTGCGAGGAGGGATCGTTGGTGTTGGAGTTGTTGGTAGGCAAACGTGGTGGTTGTGGTTGCTGCGGTGCTCCACCGCCTGTTGATATCGCAGCGGCCGCCGCGGCGGCCGCCATGGTAGCTTGGGCTTGTTGCGCCTGGTGCGCTTGAGCAAAGGCGTTGGCTCGTGCGATTGTCTGGCGTGCAGAGGAATCTAGATGGCTGTATGAGGCATTGGCGGCGGCGTCTGCCTGTCGGAGTCGCTGGCCTACAACCCAGCGGCCTTCGTTGTCCTTCTTCCAGATGATGATGGTTTCGTCGTATGAGCCGGAGACGATTCGTCCCCATTGGCTCCCGCCTCCACCCGGGGGGATTTTGGCACCCAGGGCTTTGATGTCTCTTGGGTTCCGGGACCCGTTGGTGTTCTGTTGATATCCGGCGCGCCGGAGGGCACTAGGGCCGAGGTCAACGTTTGCACCGGTGCGCTGAGCATCACGAAACTCGTTGTCGACAGCCAGAGCTTCCAGTCGCAAGGCCTCCTCTGCACCCGGTGGGTCTCCGAAACCAGCTTGGACTGTCCGAACGAGGTTGGCGTGCCCGTGCAGGCAGGCCACTTCGGCACCGGAGGCGTGGTCGAAAATGCGAACTGTATCATCGTTGCTTCCACTGATGATGCGTTTGCTGTCAAACTGTACGCATGCAATGCCCTTTTCGTGGCCTATCATTGTCTTCCGACACGCGCCGTTGCGCAGGTTCCAGACCTTGATCAGGCGATCGCCCGAGGCGGACACGATTTCATCCTCGTTGAGCTGGATAGCATTCACTGCGGCAGTGTGTCCGTCAAGGATCATTAGTAACGAATATGGCGCCAAGGTTCGAATGTGGTTTTTGGCAATTTCGGCCTCGAGGATAAAAGCGGGAATGTCGCTTGTGTCAACAATATACGAGGGATAGGAGACACCAGAGCCCTGGAAAACAGAGGGGTAGTCCTTGTCCATTGGTGTAAGCTGGCGCCTGTTCCAGATCTTGATAAGTTTGTCCTTGGAGCAAGTTACTATATAGCGTTCGTCGAACCGGAGGTTTAGGACAGAATCATCATGAGCTGGCGCAATCTCGTGAAGCTTCTCTCCAGTAGAAAAGCGCCAGATTATGACATTCTTATCGCTGCTTCCCGACACGATGATATCTTCAGAAGGGCGGGGATCGAACTGCAGACAGAGAACCGACTTTGAGTGGCCTTGAAGAGGCGGATGCCATAACCGCTTGGTGTCCAGGTCCCATACTCGAACAGTCTTGTCCCGGCTACCACTGACCAGCCATTTATCGGTAAACTGAATCGCATATACACACTCCTGATGAGATTCTTCCATGTGATTTGGATGCGGCAGCTGAAAGTTCGTAAAACGGCCCTTGGTCCAGTTCTCTTCCAGCCGCCTCCGTACCCGATATAGATGTGGCCAATTCATCTTCGCGGCACCATTGGGCATCCGAATCAATAGTGATGACTTAAGGGCGCTAGCGTTCGTCGAAATCTGCTGTAAGTTTGACTTCAGTTGCGCAGTTCCCGACGACTCATGACGTGCGCTCGATGATTGTTGCCCAACTGCGAACACCGGTCCACGATCGTTTGACGCATCACTCATGTGATGATCACCCTCAACATCTGCCGCTGCGGAAGGCTGCAGCCCATTTCCGTGTTCGGCCTCATTGTTATCCAGCGATCCTGTCGCGCGAGAGTCTAGCCAGCTGGGGGGTACGCGCTTCTTCTGTTTCGGTTCACCGAGATCCGGGTCTATATGCCTCAACCGAGATTTTCGGAGTTGGGGGGATTCCAAGCCCGAGTGTTCCTGTTCGTACGTATGCACGGCGTCAATGTCGACCCGCCAGCCTTCGCTGATGTACAAATCTCTCCAAAGACGGGTGTCAAAAATGCGATCACGCCAGGAGCGGGATGCCAACGAAGCTGTTACCAATGTTTGAGGGTCGAGGTAGGAGAAGATCTCGGCGGTGATTTCCGGAGGTAACTTTAGCACGGGATCCATGTGCAATAGAGGTGCTAGCTTTTCAACCACCGAGGCGACAGTGGAAGCACGCAAGGTGCGTAGAAGCTTGTAGGCGAGCTCTACATGAAACACCACAACCTGTCAGTATGATGATGATCGCGCTAAGAAGCCAAACGGAAGAGGATCCTTGCGCCGGACGGAACCAAGGGAAGGGGGGCTTAACTCACCAGCTCGCTCAGCCTCATTATAAGCATTAACCCAGTCGGGGAGCGGCATCACATCATCGGGGGGCGAATTCAGGAAGTCCTTGTCGGGCTGACTTCTCGTTTCATCGGAATAACCCTCGTCAAGCTTGAAGGGCGCAGACAGCGAGGGGGCGGTGAGGTCGGAGGGATAACTGGCGGCGCCCTGAAGCAGCCGGGGACGAGGGATGATCGGAGTTTGCGCGGTGTCCCTCGCCATGGGTTCGCTGGGAAATTTGCCTAGCTTAGTTTCTCAAGCCTCCTTGAGGCCCCTCCGTTCAGACAAAAGGGCGACAAGGATAGGTTGGACCCAGGTGCTCCGGTAGGGAAGCAAGGCTTGTGGTGGCTAGGGCTCCTAGGACACTGTGAAGCAAAGACCCTTTCCTTCAGTGGGGGTTAAGGCAGAGATGGCTATTGGCACAACCACATAAAGAAGGAAAATAACGACCGGGATGAATTAAGGCCGAGAAGAAGAAAAGATGGAAAACTAGCAAGCCATGGCGGGAGATGGATGAGACAGAGTGGTTGGGGGGAGGTGAAGCTGGCGAAGTGACGTTTTGGAGGGAGTGACTGACACCGCGGAGAGTGGAGCATCAATAGTAGCCAGCTATTATGGCCTGACGGGTATTGTTTACCTTACCGGGGAGACCACTCTCATCTTTGCCAGCAGATAGTTACACCACTTTCCATTGACTAACAGAACATAGTTAATATTTCATATTTTATCACTGTTTATTACTAATATCTAAATATCTTGCAATAGTTATAGGCCATCAGTATTATGCCGAACTGGGTCAAATAGTCAAACCTAGAACCTTACCCTCGTCGAACTTGGCGACTCAGAATCTACTACACCACCATTTCTAATCCAGAGATGTAAGCAGTTTATAGACAGAGTATTCGAGGGAAACAAATTTCATACATTTACTGCATTTAATGCATGCTGATTTCCTTTAAGGCGATCTACTTTCTCAGCTCTCCGTCGATGTTTCTAAACTTCAGCCATTATGATGTTCTCTACCATCCAAGCAATTGATAGAACATCAGCTCAGCAAGGGACCTGATCGCATGCTCTGGCAAGCTCTAGTCAATATCAGCTCAATAAGCTTACTGGACCTATCTGATCTGTCCATAATTCTGTTGCGGTATGAGATGCGCACCATAGTGACTGTCTACTAGTACCAGAGCGCCAGTCTACTTTTGCTGGTGTAGAATATATAATGGTCCCAGTAACATTGAATTTCTATACAATAGTAGTAGCTAGTCCTAAGGCCACTGTCCCTCTTTGCTGCTAGGTGCACTTTATATCAGAACCGTGGCCTCTGTTCTGCGTAGCTCACGTGCATCTTCATACCTTCTTCACATACCCTTAATGCGTATAATTTCTCGTCTTCGCGCCTGAAAAATAACTACCAGAATAGAAGATGTGTTGCTAGCCCTTGGCGCAGGTATAAGCCTGCATGCGATTCCCAGTTCCTAGTTCAACACTCGACCATGTTCAGAGGAGCTGTCGTCTCTACACAAAACTTGAATACGTGGGGGTACTTATATATATTAATATACCCATCCTCTAATGCCAATGTTGCAGCTGCTCATAGTTCTACTAGTAATTGTGGGCTTGCTCTTGGTGAAGTACTAAATGCCCCTGTACCTCAGCCATAATACTATTTGTAATGTGCAGTGTTCGCCGAGCTATTGCTTTGGAATCGAAATGCGCTGGCAGAGAGAGCATAGTATCAACAGGGATGATGGCGATGATGGCGCGAGCAACTGGTGTGGGGCCAACACTTGACTCAGGCAGGTTCACCCTTTCCTACAAGCGATAACGATCAACCGAGGCAAGAAGGGGCTAGCCCATTCCATTTTGGGTGTATTTTGATGAGAGAGAGATTTATTAAAAGTACTGTTCAAGCTCATCCTACTGACCCAACCACCGGGATAGAGACTGTCACTTCTAGGCAAGGGGAGAGCAGGATGTAACTTTACACCCTGTGCCTGACCGAGTTGGCGGGAACCAGTAGGTAGTACCTTCTTTTTTCCGATGCAGGAGGGAGGCGGCAAGGTACCTTCCCAGCCGGCCCTTGCTCACATCCTACAGGAACTGACTAGTGAAAAGTATCCTGCAACTTGGTATCATCCATGAACCCTCGAACCTCCGTAATTGTCATCCTCGTGGGAATAATAATTAGGTTTTTGTCATGGGAACCAGCTCGTCGGTGGCTTGGATCATTCCATCATCGGCCACCACCACCACCACCACCACCACTACTAAGTAAGCCCTGAAACCGGCGGACATCCACTCCTGTCACTTCCCCGTCCAATGAAGGTGCTGTGCCCAGGGCTCCGATGGGGTCGATATCGCGACTAAAGAGAAATAACCATCGACTTAGGAGTAGATTGGACACTGTGTCGCGGGTAGTGGTACCTGCCAGGTGGTATGTGTGTTGCTCCTTGTGTTTGGGATTGTATGCAGGTCGGACATCCTTATCCCTAGGATGTACAGTAGTGATCGAGGATCATGAAATAGGGAAAAATGTCCGAAGTGTCGATGCTGATACAAAGGTGGCAAGGAGATGAAGAAGGTGATGATGAGACGAGTCAATGTATGTAGTAATCTAAGGATGTATTTTCTAGGTACAGTAAAAAGTTATTCTTAGTTTCAGGTGTATAACGAATTTTACTGGGGTGGTGTGTAGATAGATAGATAAATTGGTAGTCTATGGGGCGGCAATTTAAGCGTGCCTCGGGACTAGTTCAAATCTCAAACAGTTGGTGTGAGAGGAGTCTTCATGCAGCCGATGCGGCCTCCAATCTGCTTCGGTCATTCTCGAATCCCTACCGGGGCCAACCCCAGCTTTTTTGCCAATTCGGCCTGGATTTGAATTTAGTACGTAGTTATTGAAATTCAAATCTGTTGCTCTAAAAGACGGTCAGATATGACTTGACCATCCACACTCCCTCCCCCAAAGTAAATGCACTGTTATTGAAGATTCCAGATTCTAACGTATACGTACTTGGAATTGTTGATTGTTTGGTACTCCTCATTCCTGTCTCCGTTGCCCGGACTCTCTGTCTCTGTCTCTCTCTTTCTCTCTCTCTCCCACAGATTATTTCCTTCCCCCCCTCCCCTCATTATAATTATTATTAGTAGTATAGTCAAAAGTATTATAGTTGCGCGACTCACATACTTACCTTTCCCACCTTTCACGATCGGCTATCTACTTATGATCTAATTCTTCAAAGGTAGTAACCACCAATTTTAAGTCCCACATCAGCTTCTCTTCTGGTATGTTGCATCCTCCTTCTTCTCCTTCTCCTTGTCTCCCACCCTTCCTCCTCACTCAACTCATTCTTTTTCTCCCCCTCTGTCACGGTGTCTCTTTTGTGCTTCTCAACTCCCCTCCTCCACTACTCGATATTGACTAGTAGTATCTACTGCGGTCTCTCCTCTCTCCACTTCAAACCCACCCACCCGAACACCCATTCTTTCCCTTCCCCCTCCCCTCCTCCTCCTTCCCCCTTTAATCATCCCGTCCTGGTCAAGTCAGTCCTTCCTTCCGACTGACTAGTTCCTCGCAGTTTAGTACAGAGTACTCCATAGTAGTACTCGGGAAGTTTGTCACTTCTTCACTTGTCGACTGGAGCTGACGCGCGCTACCACTCAGTCGGGCAAACTGGACCACTTGACTGGCCTGGACTCTCTCTCCCTCTCTTCCTTTTCTTCCCCCCATTCCGGTGTTTCCATCTCCTGTCACTCTTGATTGTCTATCCTTTGCTTTCTCACATTTTCCCTCCTTTCTTCCCATTGACCTCCTTCCCCTCCACCATCCCACTCCCCCTCCTCATCCTCCCTCTCTTATTCTTTACTCTACCTCTCTTCGCTTTCTCTCCTTCCGGGTTTATTTTCCACCCTATTTTTCATACCATAGCTATTCTTATTAGTTTTACATCTAAAATTGACCTTCACCTACGGTTCCCGGCGGTACCGCTCCAGGGATCCTTTCCCGTTCCCATATTTTATCTGATTTCCACCTTTCAGCTGTTTTCTCGGTTGAGGGGCAAAATCCGCCTCTTTGGAACCTGCTGCTGCTGCTGCTGCTGCTGCTGCTCTTTCTTTGGTTCCTGCTTACTACGTGCCTGCGCTTGCCTGGCTGCAGCGGCAAATCAAACCCCACACCCAGCATTTCTATTTTTCTCGATCCTTCTTGAGTTTCGGGTTCGCCATCTTTTGATCAGGAAGGGCGCTGTCGCCAGCAAGGGCCGGAGATTTGTCCCTGGCCAAGGCCATACTAATTTTCTATTAAAAGCGCAGAGCTTTCCCCGAATTACAAAAATCACCCATCCGGCTCGTCGCGTGAACTCGTCGACCCCCCCAGGGTGTATTTTAAAATCACGCATTCGATCGATTTCTGGCGGCGAGGGTCGAGACACGGAACAACAGCTCGCGGTTTGACTCAGCTTTCTAGGGAGAGTTAACTAATAGTTAACGTACCACCATCTCCACTCCTAAGGTTCCTTAGCTGCTCGCTTGTCCCATCCATCCCGCATCGGTCCACCGGCTCGCATCCAGTGACCCATGCTCAACTTGATCCTCGTGCAAGCACGCCTGTCATTTCCTTCCTCTTTCTCCCTCCGTCGGTCTGCTGCGCAGATTTGAAGCCCTTCGCTCCTCCCCCACATTGTCGCCGGCCTCCACTCCTTACGGTCCGAGTCGGCCACCACCCCCGTCGAGATGGCTGAGACCATCACCATGAATGGCGGTCCTATCGCCGAGGACAACATCATCAACCGCCGCGGCGGCGAATCGATCTATCAGAGCTGCGTCAACCTCAAGAAGCGCCTGGCCGAAGTACCGAACTTTGAACCCCATATGCGAGAGATGGAGGAAGCCGATCTGGCTCAGGGGAACACCGATCCGGTGGCGTCGCTGTGGAATTGTCTCCGGACAGGCTATCCCCTCCTGACTATCTACAATGCCTCCGATCCCGAAGAATTCCTGGAAATCGACACAACGAAAGTCGCCGAGGCCAAACGCCCGAAAGCCGCCACCTTCAAATTCCTCCATGCGTCTCTGAAGGAGCTGGGATTCCCTCAGCAAGACTGCTTCCTTATCACGGACCTTTACGGCGAAAACACCACTGGCTTCACCAAAGTGATCAAGATGGTTAACCGGGTTCTGGACATCCTGGAGATGCAGGGACAGCTGAAGCGACCGTCGGATATTGGAGCAGGGGCCCCCGCGAAAGGTGCCGTCAAGCTCACCAAACGGGAACACATCCTCAAGGAGTTACTGGAAACGGAGCGCGACTATGTTCATCATCTCCAGAATCTACAGGCCCTGAAGAAGGAGTTAGAAGAGACAAGTGCTGTAAATGGTGATGCTAGCCATCAGATTTTCTTGAATCTCAACAATCTGCTTGATTTTGCTCAGCGGTTCTTGATCCGTATTGAACAGCACTATGCGCTGCCCGAAGAGAAACAAAACTGGGGCGAGCTGTTTATTCAGCACGAGGAAGCTTTCCGCCAATATGAGCCCTTTATCGCTAACCAGATGCGCTGTGATGAGATCTGTCTCAGAGATTGGGACAAGATTCACATGGCTCCGCGGTCCAAGGACCTGCTACAGATGGTGGCGCAACCCGCAACCTTGAACGGTTTCTTTGTCAAGCCTTTCCAGCGCTTGACTAAATACCCCCTGATGTTAGGGGTAAGGATTCCCTCGTCTCAATACATAGCCACCAGTCTCATTACTGACCACTGCGCAGGAACTTTTGAAGCAAACAGAAAACCCAGACCTCCGGACCGACATCCAACGAGCCATCGACGCTATCCAAACCGTTTTAGACTCGGCAAATGACGCCATTGACAAAGAGCACCTGCAGTCTGCTGTCAAAGACCTCGATGAACGAGTGGATGACTGGAAGGCTCTGAAGATTGACGCATTTGGTGACCTTCTCCGTTTTGGCACCTTTTCGGTGATCAAGGGTGATAATGGCAAAGACTCGGAGAGAGAGGTTAGTAGCCTTCCCAGGCTCCTTTTGCAAAGATGGAGTTGAGAGAACAGCCAGCTGACTTTTGGATTAGTATCATATCTATCTCTTCGAACGGATACTCCTTTGCTGCAAGGATATCAACCCTAACAAGCAAAAGTCGAAACTGAATCTAGGCAAAGACAAGCCCGCTGCGATGATTAAAGGCAAGCCGCGGCTTCAGCTCAAAGGCCGCATCTACATGGCGAACGTGACAGACGTGCTCTGCCTTCCCAAGCCAGGTACGAGGACTTCTCAAACATTTGCGGGAGCTGCTTTGACTAAATCACTTTGTGACAGGCTCTTATCGCATCCAGATCTTCTGGAAGGGTGATCCAGGAGTCGTGGACAATTTCATCATCCGCTATTCGAACGAGGACATCATGCGCAAATGGAGCCGGGACATTGAGACACAACGGGCGATCCAGGCAGAGCAGCGCAGCGCTCGCAACACCGGCACCTCCGAGACCGAATTCACGTACATGCGATCCATGTCCAACATTCCGAACCCATATGAACAGGAGTATTATGCGGAAGAGCAAGCAGCCACGCAGGAAGCAGGCTTCTTCTCGGAATTCCCGATGAGCCGTAACGCCTCCAGCACCAGTCTCCGAACCCGTTCAGCAACAGGAGGCAGCGGTGGCTCCAGTCGCCCTCGCATACCTGTACCCGATCCGAATCTGTCACTACACACCCATCTTTCTGGAGGCAGTATGTCGCCAGCAGAGAGGAACGCTCCATCTTACTTCTCCCCCGTCGCCGAAACTCCGTCTACACGGTCCAGCTCCCAGTCTACTGGATATTTCCATGGTCGTCAAGTGACACCTACAGGCAACTGGAATGAAGAAAATGCTCGGTATACAGCCCCGGCTTTGTCCTGTGCGACGTCAAGAGATGGGCCTAATTCAAATCCTTATTTCAGCGGTGCTCCGAATGGACGAAGTGCTCAACGACCCTCACTCCCTCCGATGTCAGGGGCCCAGGCGGCAAATGGCATGGCTCAGCGAATGCGATCCGCGAGTAGCCCCGATATCCACAACCACACCCACAACCCGGAAATGCGTCGTTACATGGGCGCCCATACGATGCAGACCGTCGACAACGTACCCGTCCCGCCGATTCCCGCTCACATATCCAGCATGATGGCGCCTCCCAACCGCAGCCAGAACAACTCCCCTACCAATGCCAACATCCCTATTCGCAACCCAAACCACCTTTCCAACTCCCAGCAACATTCCGATCCCCGGCATGTGCCGCACACGCATTTCCACGAGCCCCAATACTCTGACTACCGTCCTAGCACATCGGCCACCGACCAGCCCACGTCTCCACTGAGCCACGAGCCGGATGAGGAGCCCCTCATGCCGACGCAACTCAAGGTCAAGGTGAATTTCGATGATAACTACGTCACTCTAGTCATTGCCAGCAACATCATGTTCCGCTCGCTCATCGATCGTGTGGACGCCAAGCTGGCCCGATTCACCAACCGCTCAATTGGCAGCAAGTCGGTCAGGCTACGATACCGGGACGAAGACGGAGACTTTGTTACGATTGACAGCGACGAGGCCGTTCAACTGGCATTCATGGAGTGGCGCGAGCAACAGCGTGACATGCTCGCTAGGGGTCAAGTAGGAGAGATTCAACTCTACTGTCAGGCAGTGGAGACTTAGATATGATAGAGCTGGAGCAATGGCATATGTTCCAGTACTGAAGATTACTTTCTGCCTTATTTTCTCACTACCTTACTTTGTTTCCTACCGTTACTTTTCGTCCTTGATTCTCCGACCATCGCTGCATTTGATTACTCTCCGCATCTCATTCTGTGTGAGTTGGCAAGAGATGAGACATTATCACCGGTGTTGTCTCCTTGGTTTAGTTGACGACTCACATCCAACTGGATTGGCTGGAGAGCGTTGGAGAGGCTACTGATTCTATTCGCATGGGTTAAGGGAGAGGCAAAAAAAAAAAGATTATCGGCCGGGGCGCTTGATTCTTGATGGACCCTAGCGAGGAGCGGGTTTTGTGGGTTTACTTCGGACAGCCTGTTGGGATTTGGGAGAGGCGGCTCTCTGCTCTGGGAAATGTTGATGACTCTCCATTTGAACTGATCTACCATGACTGCATGATGTATGTATACCGCTTGTTGGCTTTCCGATTTTTCATTGATTGCGCAGGACGGATGTCGGACATACGAGATGAGCTGTATAGTGTTCCTGCATATTTGGTCTTGGGATGGACTTTAATGTTGCGGTACCTCATCTGTTGTGCTTGTTGATTTGTTGCTTTTTACCTTTTCTTTTTCTTTGCTGGCTTTCCGTGCTGGCCCTGTCAATGATAGTATTACGACCTTAGATTTCCTTGGTGCTGGGTGCAGATATAGAGTATGAACAATGGCGAAGATAATGGCTCCAAAAAATAAACCAGAAAGGAGTAGGGGGGGGGGGGGGGGAGATAGGAGATAGGTTGGTTAGTGAGTTAGTAAGGTAGTAAGTACCTGGGGGGCGCCATAATTCCACGGATCCATCAGTACCGAGAAGTGGAACTTCGGGCACTCCACGGTCCAAACCAACGGGGGCCTGAAAGGGCTGAAAGGGGGTGGTGGGTGTCCATCCAGTCCCTGTTTGTCATTAGACAGGTCGCAACTCTCTTGAGATGCCGTCCATCCGATTGTATACCAAAGACAGATAGGTAGACAAAAATCGATAGGGGATAAGGGAATAAGGGGGGGGGAGCAGCAGCCACTGCCACTCGTCATTTGCTGCTGGGGCCGGAAATCGATACTACGTACTACAACACTACTATGTAAGTTGTTCATATGGTCTCGGAAGGAATGGATGGTAGATTTGGGATTCATTGGAGCCGGTGTCGGATCCCAGCCGAAAGAAGAGTCCACTTGGAGCCCGTCGATCGGGACTGAGCCACGGGAAAATGATTGCGGTCTGGACGAGACGGTTGGGTCAAACTTATCGATTCTGGGTTCGACGATTCGTCACGTATGCGGTGTGTGTGTGGGTGGCAGTTCAGTTGACCGCGAAACCCTCGAAACTACTAGTCAATTTAGTTGTGAGGCATTTTACGATTGTGGTTGTAAGGCTGCTTTTTTGCTTTGCTTTCCCTGGAAAAGGCGGCAGTTGCGCGATTATTTTGCTCGCTCTTTCTCTTCCTTCCTTCTTTCTAATTTTGTCAAAAAAGTTGACTGGTGCCTGCGGGCTGAAACTACTAGTAGGTGGTAGTATTATTATTTGTCGCAGATGAGAGGAGTAGAAAAAAAGGAGAGCGGTGGGTGGTTTGGTACCTTGTAGTAGTTTGTCTGACTGAGTCTGGGTCTGGGTCGATATGCCGTAGAGTGAGTGAGTAGATTGGGCGGTAAAGGAAAAGTTGGAGAAAAGCAAGACCAACAAGGCAAAGCAATGAGTTGGAGGAGCCATCCATCCTTAACGCCTTGACAAGAGAAAAATTACTTGTACCTTTTTTTCCTTCTCTGGTCACTTTTCTTTTTTTTTATTTCCCTTTTTATTTTATTATCTGGTCTGTCTGACTATCTACTTCTTCATTCTTATTTATTGATATATCCTCTCCTCTCTCTCCCCTCTTAATTCTCTGTTCTCCAACTCTTGTTCTTTTGGAGAGTAAGTTCTATCTTTGCCTCTACTACTTGCCTATCTTTTTTTTTCCCCTGTTGTCTATTACTACCGTTTTAAGGAAATCCTCAGTTCTTACCCAATTAATCCTTTCCTTACCCCTTCAGATCCAGGGAACTCCGATAGTCTGCATACACTAGATTGCATTCTTCCCCAGAATCTGCGACTTGGCAAAAGCAGCCCAGCATGTCTTTCTCCGGCCGCCGCTTGAGCATCCTGCGCCCCTCCAACCGCCGCTTCTCGGTCGGTAAGGAGTTGTCTGAGAATGGTACGTGGATCATTTTTATATATATGTCTTCCATTTATTCTTTTCTTCTTCTCAAGAAGTCATGTTCCCTGCACTCTTGCTTTTACACATGCTACCACTGCATGCAGCAATGCTGCTCAGCCTTGTGCATGAGGGGCACATAATCCTCCGTTCCCTTCAACAACACAAGCTACTAGTCGAGGACTATCGCTTATACTTCAACTAACATCACATCCTGTCATGCAGAACTTCGTTCCGAAACCCACCGTCAGTTCCGTAGCGCCCACGAAGGTCACCGTCCCCATGCCGGTCTCGATGCCTCCCGTGCCTCCACCGGTGTTGTCTGGTGTACCGAGCGTGCCACCGAACATGGTTATGCTGAGGATCCTCACTCCTGGGCCAACCTAGGCCAGGGTGCCCCTGAAGCCGATGATGAGATCGAGGGCAGTTTCCCTCGTCCGACTTCCATCCCTATCACCTCCGCCGCCCGTGAGTACGGTCCCACCGCCGGTATCAAGCCTCTGCGTGCCGCCGTCGCTCGCCTCTACAATGAGCACTACCGTCAGGGCAAGGCCAGTCAGTACACCTGGGAGAACGTCTGCATTGTCCCCGGTGGTCGTGCGGGTCTGATCCGTATCGCTGCTATTTTGGGAAACTCGTACTTGTCTTTCCCTATCCCTGATTACTCGGCGTACTCTGAGATGTTGTCGCTGTTCAAGAACGTGAGTGCGAATCAGCACTGCCAGTGGAATGACTGCAGTGATCAGAGGGCTCCTCCGGGTTGTATACGGTGGCTAACTCTGCATCTAGATCGCTCCTATTCCCATTCCCCTCGCCCAAGACGATCACTACGCAATTCACCCCGACAAGATCGCCGAGGAGATCGCTCGTGGAACGTCTGTGTTGCTGACCTCCAACCCTCGTAACCCTACCGGACACTTTGTCTCCAACCCCGAGCTTGCTCAGATCCAGGACATCTGCAGAGATCGTGCGACTCTGATTCTGGATGAGTTCTACGGCGGTTACAACTACACTACCGACTGTGACGGAACCACGATCAGTGGTGCCACCAACGTCGAAGATGTCAACAAAGATGGTTCGCCCGCTGACCCTCCCTGAACAAACGAGAACCGGTGCAGGTTGTTCCTGCCATGCTGACTCTCACAGATGTGCTTCTGATTGACGGTCTGACCAAGCGTTTCCGTCTTCCGGGTTGGCGTATCGCCTGGGTTGTTGGTCCCAAGGAATTCGTCGACGCCCTGGGCTCTGCTGGTTCCTACTTGGACGGTGGTGCCAATGCGCCTTTCCAGGAAGCCGCCGTTCCCATGCTCGAGCCGTCGCTGGTGCGTGCAGAGATGAAGGCCCTCCAGGTGCACTTCCGCGAGAAGAGAGACTTCGTCGTTGGGCGTCTGCGTGAGATCGGTTTCCGCATCGACGAGGTGCCCCAGGCCACCTTCTACATCTGGCTTGACCTGACCTCCCTGGACCCTCCTCTCCCCAAGGAGGCCAACCTGTCCGACGGACTGAACTTCTTCAACGCCCTCTTGACCGAGAAGGTCATTGTGGTCCCTGGTATCTTCTTCGACCTGAACCCCGCTCACAGAAGAGACCTGTTCGACAGCCCTTGCCACCACTTCGTTCGTCTGAGTTACGGCCCGAAGATGGATGTCCTGAAGATGGGTCTGGACGGTATCGAGCGGGTCATCCGCCGGGCTCGGGCGCAGTTCGAGCCTCAGTGGGAGGACGAGGTGGCTGTCCAGGACGACTAAAGGTCGTGATTCCTAGCATTAATACACCGTAGAGCAATAGAAGCATAAGCGTAGGCATATATATACCTTTGAGAAGCCATATTGATTTATCGCAGAAACATAGTAGATATGGTAGGGATGGCTTTGTTTCGAGACAGGATCCGTGCAGGGAAGACAAATGCCGATCGCGCCCACATTAACCACGTGACACCCAGCTCATCTCACGGTCGCAACGGGCATCCCCTTAATCCCAGCTACGCAGTATATCTTCTACCGGCCAGTTGCTTGCACCTGAGAGCAGCCGGTACTGCGGCGCAATATGACGTGCTCGCGGTTATGGCCATCAACGTTCAGCGCGTCCTGAACCTAACTGTCTTCACCTTCTTCTCCTTGGTCCTGTTCCTCTGCATCATCCTGACTCCCGCCGATGCGATCTACCAGTGCTACATCACGCAGCGCCTCACGAACATCTTTATCATCACCGGCGGCTACGTTGTCACATTCATTCTCGCGGTTCTAATCTACACCACGCGTATATATACCAACCGAACCGTCCTCTCCGGCATCCCCAAAGCATGGATCCCCGTCGAGCGCGAAGACGTCGGCAAGAGTGTGCGCCGACTGGTTAAGGAGGGTTTGGCGCATAGTGCGATCATAGCCTACCAGGCTCGACCTAGGGACATTGCAGCCGACGGACATGATTTCTCAGGCTACGAATCGCTCCTGGTGGACTACGACAATCCACCCTGGGGTCAAGTCGAGCACCCCGGATGGTCCTCGCCCTCATGTCCTGACCTGCCCGACCTTCCCTATCGGACTGTAGTCCAGGAACTGCCTCACCTCATCGAGGCCAAGGCAGTGTCACTCGCTCCTCCCGACCCGATCTTCACGGCCACCCAGCGGGCGCTTCACGCGCCATTTCCCGAAACCGAAGAGTCGATTCCTGACACGCGGGTGGTAGAAGTATTACGGCGGCCGATATCGATGGGTCTGCGGGGGTATTTGCAGCATTTGACTGCGTTGAATGTGGTTGATCCGCCGGAAATTGGGATGGAGTTTGTCGCTCTGTATGAGCGGGCGCGCTTTTCAACGCGAGAGCTACACGAGGCCGAGTTCAGGACTTTGATGCATGTGTTTGCGGAGCTCCTGAGGGGGATGAAGGTTTTGGATCCCCAGATCTTGGATGAGGTGCGGGGTGGTGGGAGTTCCCAGGCTGAAAGCGAGTCTCTTATCGGGCCTTCGGACGAGGAGGGCGAAACTGATACGGTGGATTCCTATGGCGATAGCGAAGCCATGTCGCGGGGCCGGAGTAATAGTCTACGGCCTTCAAATGCGTCCACTTGGGACGGCGCTAGACAGGGTCGCTGGTCGCCTGTTTGGTCGAGACGCTCGGAGGCGCAGCGGACCCTGGCGCCTCCTCGGACGCCATCGATGCGGTCGCTTCGACGAGTGCAATCGAATGTATCTAGTAGCTCTGGAGGGAGCGTGATTCGCCTGGTCGAGACCCGGGGTCCGACGGATCTACCGTACGCTTATAATGTTGGCAGCAGCAGCCGCGTCGACGGCAGACCTCAAACATAGATAAGAATTGGAGCAAAAACCAAAACTATTCTGGATAATTACACGATTGAAGATGCGATTTCTCCCTCTGATTCGCAATATGCCACTATTAGTTACACAGCGTCTCCTATTGGCCTTAATTACCCATTTATCCACCTGCCCTGGGCTCGCTGTGTTTCCCCAACGCCCAAACTAAAAAGAACATTCCCCCACTTTCAGAAATCGGCAAAGAGTTGCTCCCGCCGTGACGTAAGCCAATCGGAGGTCCGGCAGCAACCGACCACAGTGAACACAGGTCACGGCAGCTCTTTTTTAGGGTGACGTGGAACGTCAAGCCGCATCAAAACCGTGTCGGCGTGGCTTTCCGTCCTTGGCAAGGCGCGCGCGGCGATTGATAAGATCTGGCGGTTCCCAAAAGTCCGAATGAAAGAAAAAGATACATTGCCTTTCTTCTCCCCATACCTTTACCTTTTCCACCCCCCTTTGCTACACTACTATATTCACAATGCAATCCATCCTCCAACGAGGCCGCTCATTCTTCACCCCGACCCCATCGGCAACCCCGCAGGACAGGAGTCCCAAAGACAGTCCCAAACCCAAGGAGGAGAATGATGATGATGCTACGCCATCGGTCGATACCCTTTTCCCGAAGACCGACCCCGCCATAGACGGCGAAGAATGTCTGCACGACTGTGCGTCCTGCACAGTGAAATACCCGGCCAAATTCGATGTCGATCAGGAAGATACCATGTATGGGAATATCAATGGCTGGTCGACGCATGTGCTGGTTGCGACTGGGAAGGCGGATTGGGTGAGGGATGTTGCGGATGAAGAGGGGAGTGTGATGGAGGCGATTGAGAAGGGGGGGCTGGTGCCTAGTAATGGGGTATGATCTCACTGCCACTGTTGCAGTTGTTTTTGTCCTGGCTGCGCGAAGCTAATCGGTGTGGGGTGGCTATGTCTAGAAACTGAAATTGTCCGCCTCCAATATGCCCGTCCCGGATGAATATCATCATCATGATGCGGGGAAACAGCCTACGACTGTGTTGCTTCTGCCCAGGTTTACTATCGTCGATCATGTCACGCCGCAGCTGGCGCCAGATTTGATTAAGTATTTTGTGAATCGCTCGCCGACGACTACTACCCCGTTGGTTGGTGGAAACAACAATGATGAGAGTGAACAACAAGAGCAGCCCTCAACTGAAGAACAACAACAACAGCAGCAGCAAGAAGAAGAACAAGAGAACATCGCCGACATCCAATCCCTCACCTCCCTCCGCTCCCGTCCCTCCCCTCACTCCGCCGTCATCCTGCTCTGCTCCCACCGCACTCGCGACGCCCGCTGCGGACAGTCCGCGCCGCTTCTCCGCAAGGAATTCGAGCGCCATTTGCGCCATCTAGGCTTGTATCGGGACATGGATGATGAGAGGCCTGGGGGTGTGGGAATCTACTTTATCAACCATGTGGGTGGACATAAGTATGCGGCCAACGTGATTATTTATCGCAGACGGGACTTTGAGTGGTATAAGAAGACGGAGGGGACTGAGGAGGAAGAGGGCGCGGCGCAGGGTATCTGGCTTGCGAGGGTGAGGCCCCAGGATTGTGAGAATATTGTGCGGTATACGGTGTTGCAGGGCAAGGTGGTTAAGCCTGGGGAGCAGTTGAGGGGTGGGTTTGATAGGGAGAGGGGGGTTACGAGTTGGTAAACTACCTTATCTCTTTTGTCGGGATATATTATTGGTATATAAGAAAATATGGTGAGAGAGAGAGAGAGAGAGAGAGAGAGAGAGAGAGAGGAGGGTTAGGTTTGTATAGGATTATCATAGAATGGGTATGGGTATGGGTATATACTAAGGAACCAATCAATGAAAATGCATGGAAATGAAACAGCTGCTTTAGTCACTGAACTGTCTCACTGTAATAATATCTTCCACTATAACCCGGCATTTGGCAGCTACTAATCCCTAAAAGAACCCCAGAGCAATTACACAGACCACATCATACACCCATTAAGCATAACCCTTTCCCATCCCCATCCCCATCCGACCCACGGAAAAGTACCCCATAATAGGTAGCTTTCAAAGCTTCCCCAAAAAGTCAAAAACAAGCTCTTCTCATTACCATCAACCTAGATTAAGTCAACCAGGTAAACGCCCCCAAGCTACCTAACTTACAACTACAGTGGTTTACTTGTCACACGTAAAGTAAGTAACTTAGTAACTAAGCTGCCATCTCGATTTAGTTTACAAACACGTACCTAGGTTGATTACGATCTTCTCCCCTCACCGACCAACCATATTTGTCCTCGCTAAGGCTTCCCGCATCGGGCTAAGATTGTCCCCCCAATACGAGTGCAATTGATCAGCAGCAAGCAGCAAGCAGCAGTAGCGTAGCCTCAGGCTATCTATCTATTACTTACTTATCCACTTCGCTAAGAGGTGGTTGGCGGCGGAGAATTAGTAACTCACTTAGTTCGTTGGTTAGTTAATTAGTTAACCACTGCAGTTAGTGCTTGGTTATGTAAGTAAGTATGTTATATACAATAGTAAGGGTTTTGGTATTGAAATACCAGCTGACTGTGTAATGGTACGTGACAGGTTTAATTCCTTTTCTGAGAGAGTAGTATCGATCTGTATACAAGTTACTTTGTTTTGAATGAGGTTGAAGTGAATTTGACTGCTGTGTGATGGTTACACAGGGGAAAGTTCGTGCCACAAAAATTTCAAGGAGACTATTTGCCTGTGAATTGTAAATAGAGCTGCCTGGCTGTTGATTTTGCTTCTGCTAAATGAAGAAGAATGTGATGATCATCATCATCTGTGTACGCTGTCGATAGACAATACGACAGATAGTATAGTCTGATTGATATGCACTGCAGCATCTATACCAGCACAGCATGGGACCATCAACTACCAGTGGAATATGGCATCTGCCACTCTTCTTCCTCCACATTCTGTAACTACCCCACCATCACTATATATCCCAGCTCAATTGACTAACTAACAACTTCCAGCCTCCTCCACACCGCAGGCCTATACCTCTTTACCAAAGGCTTCCTCCTCACACGCCAAACCCTCGAACTGAAAAGCAATTGCTCTCATCCTCCCATTCCTATCACCACCACCAACTCCACTACAACCTGCTGGACACCCCCCACCTTCACCAAAGCCATCATCCTTCTCATCGACGCCCTCCGCTACGACTTCACCATCCCCACCACCTTTACCAACAACAACAACAAAACATACCACAACGCCCTCACCACCCTCCACACCACAGCCCTCACCCACCCCCACAATGCCCTCCTCTACCCCTTCATCGCCGACCCACCCACCACCACCCTCCAGCGCCTGAAAGCCCTCACGACCGGCACACTACCCACATTCATCGAAGCCGGGTCCAACTTTGCCGGCTCAGCAGTCACAGAAGATAACCTGATATCGCAACTCCATGACGCAGGGAAACGTCTCGTCCTGTTGGGCGATGATACCTGGATGAAACTATTCCCGGGATACTTTGACCCCGCCCTGTCACGTCCATATGAATCATTTCTAGTGGAGGATTTACATACGGTTGATGATGGGGTGTACGAGCATTTGGTACCTTTGCTCAAAGGTAAAAATGAGGAAAAGGAGGAGTGGGACGTGATCATCGCCCATTTCCTGGGAGTTGATCACGTCGGACATCGGTTTGGACCGGGGCATGAGAGCATGAGGGATAGATTGGTTCAGATGGATGGGGTTATCAGGGAAGTTATGGGGAGTGTGGATGATGAGACGTTGCTGGTTGTTATGGGGGATCATGGGATGGATGAGAATGGGAATCATGGGGGTGAGGCGGCGGATGAGGTGAGAGCTGCGTTGTGGATGTATTCGAGTAGGGAGGTTTGGGGGGTTGTTGATGGTGATGATGGTGATGGTAATGTTACTGGTGTTGTGGGAAGGGATATGCCGCAGGTGGACTTCGTGAGCACGTTGGCGTTGTTGATGGGGGTGCCCGTGCCGTTTAGTAACTTGGGACGGCCGATTGAGGAGGCGTTTGTTGGGAGGGATGGAAGGGATTGGAGACGCTTGGTGGAGATTAATGCGTTGGTTGGGGCGCAGATTCAGAGGTTTACGATTGAGTATCAGAGGCATGGATGGGAGGGGGTGGTTGGGTGGGATAGATGGTTTGATGGTGAGGTGGATTTGGGGGATGAGGAGGCTTTGAGGGAGCATTATCAGAGGTTGAGGAGATATCAGGGTTGGATGCTAGAGGGGTATAAGCGTATGTGGGCTCATTTTAATCCGCTGAAGATGGTCGAGGGGCTGGTGGTTCTGTTGTTGAGTGTGGTGGTCTTGATATGTTCCCAGGTGAATGGGAGGTCTGGCTTGAGGAAATGGTCTGGGATGGGAGTGGGGATCCCGATGGGGATGGTTGCTGCGGCAAGTCATGTTGCTTTGGCTGACTTTGCTCAGGGTTCCCTCACGGATGGAGTGATTCTGGGCGCTGCCTTGGGCAGCGTCGTGTGGAATATGTGGCCGACTGGTTTGACTATCTTGCGCAGGTGCTTTCCCGGGGGAGTTTGGAGCTGGCAGGCTGTGATGTTCACTCTACTTCTCGGCATCGGATTTGCTTCGAATTCCTACACCATCTGGGAGGACCGAGTGGTCTTGATCTTTCTCTCGACATTCGGGCTATGCACTCTTGGCGCGTCAAACCATGCAAAAGGCGTACGTGAAGCGTCTTGCTCGACGATATTCATGCTTCTGAGTCGAGTCGTCTCGCTCAGTCGGGCTTGTCGCGAAGAGCAACTGCCATTCTGCAGAACATCATTCTATCGCCTGGAGAGCAGCTCGGTTTGGCAGCTATCGAGCCCGGTCATTACCGCCGTAGTTGTGTTATACATTACTCGACTAGCTCTGCGAGACCACGCGGCTGGAAACATATTCTGGTTCAGACTCGGCATACCAAGTGCGCTGCTGCTCACCTATGTCTTCAATGCACTAGAAACAGCAAGTAATAGCGGCTGGCTGGCAGGCTTTCTCACAGATGACACCTCCAAAACTCTGCGCATGACTGTTGCACGGATGGTGCTAGCCCTTGTCTTTATTGGGTTGGCAACTGCATTTACAACCACTCCAAGATATCGGCCACTCGAACGTCCATTCATCTTCACGACAGCAATGCTCCTTGCAGGCATTCTCTCAAGTACTCCAACAGGCGGGCTGTCCTTGGCAATCCTCTACTACCAACTCATCAGCCTCCGGTATCTCATCCCCAGTAACAGCTCCATCAAACCCACCATAGCAGCACTCCTCGGAACATTACACTTCTTCAGCACCGGTCACAACGCCACCTTATCCAGCATCCAATGGAAATCAGCCTACATTCCGTTCCGAGATACACAGTATCCATGGTCGCCACTACTAGTGATCGTCAATACTTTTGCCGCGCCAATCGTGGCAGCATGCGCCATGCCTCTTCTCCACACGGGAGAAAATCAGAGCCAAGCACGTTTCCTAGCCATTCATAGCACAATATACACTGTCTGGGCTGTTTTTGCGGCCTTGTGGGCGTGTATACTCCGCCGTCATCTGATGCTCTTTGCCATATACTGTCCGAGATTCCTGATGGCAGGGGCGTTGTTGGTCACTGTTGACGTTCTTGCTCTGGTTAATTCGGTACTACTGACTACTGAGTCTGGCTTACGCGTGGAAAAGAAGTGACATAAACAGCTCGATTTAGTTAAAGAAGGACAATAGCTTGCGTTGACGTCAACGGAACGAGCACAATATCATATCAATCACTGTGTCTTGAGACTACCCGACGATCAATCAGGTGCGTATAGAACAAGTCACTAGCAGTAGTGAGCCCAGCAAGCCTACATGTTGTTAGAAGGTTTGTTACTGATCCGACAAAGAAGTTGGAGTTACCCGGAAGCAACGTTCACCTCCGTGGTGACGGTTGCAGTTCTACACTTCGTTAGCTAACCTCCCTTATCAAGACCTTCTCGTCAAAGGGGGATAGAAAGGAAAGAAAGGGAAACACACATCCATGCACTGTCTATATCCTGGCCGACAACGCTGCGCATCAGCCAGACCAGGGTCCTCAGACACTGCAGCGTCGACATCATTGTCTGCCTCCGCAGCCGGAGCAGCGATAGCCAGGGCGGCGAAGAAGAGGGTAAGAGGGATGGTAAAACGCATTTCGTCACTGCTTCGGTTCGGATTGTAATGCTTGAGGAAAGTGGTAGTGATGCTGATGTCGATACCCAAGGGGACAGGAGATCTAGGTGCTTTTATGCTCGAGATTCAGGTCTCGAGTTGTCTTTGTCCTTGATGGATACATTCCGACGTGGTACAGGACATACTTCTATTGTCTAGATAAGTTGGCAGGTGAGCATCTAGACTTCGAGATGAGGCCGGTATATGGATAGGATGAGTGATGTGGGCTTGGTTGTGAGAGGAGAGTTGTAAGCTTACTGTCCGCTACTATTCTTTGGTGACTATCCGCTCGTGATATGCGATTAGATTGAAAGTGAACTGATATATACATACATCTACTATAGAAAATAATGCACGGCAAGTACAGCAGCAGTATATATACACTGCCCTACAAACCACTCACACCAGATATTCAGAGCAGGATACCCCAGACCGTTCAACGCTTCCACTTCAGCCTCGCTCTCGGACCAACGGCCCCTTATCAATCACCCTAATCGGAGAATATACAACACTCACACAAAGTAACACAGCCAGGTACTGAATACGACTCTTCCATGATCATGAGGAGCTTACCCCGTGGCGTGGGATTGCCACGACGTTTAGAGGGGGTTGTGGAACAGTAAGCTATCTATGTGTCTGTCGCATTGTGCCCTGCCGGTGATCCGATGGCATGCACTGGGTAGTTATGCTGTTGCTGTAGGTATAGGTATATGATGGATAGGTATGCACGTAGACAATATGTTAAGATGGCTACTACAGGGGTGTGTATAACTGCTTGATACCAAGAAGAGATAATTTATGAGTGATCAGGTGAGTCGATCATGAGACCAGCTGAACATAATGATCTTAATTCGAAACAATATTTGTATTGGATTGATTGATTGATGACAACTGACATCGACATCCTAGTACTTAGTTGACTGCTTGCTACCCTTATACCTCTACTCACAATTATCCCTACCCTACCACTACCCAGTAAGAATGACCTAGAATCTGATAGGTAGATATAATCCCTCACACAAGCACCTGAAACATACCACCATCCATCACCTTAAACAGCAGTACACTGACAACGAAGTACGGAGTACTTTCCAAATATGAGCACCCACGAAAAAGAAAAGAAAAGATACAGCACACACCCTACACCCATGTCAACCAACCCTAGTAGTCTACCCCATGCAAGGTACTTTTTGTCCCCATGTTCAGTGGAAATTCAACCCAACATATGACACGAATTGACTGATTGATTAATGGCGTGGTATCTTATAAGTCGGTATTATATGACAATCAATCAATCAATCAACTATGAACTAACTGTGTAGACTAAAGTAGGTATAAGGTATAAGTATTGTATGGTCGCTACGTGTACAATCTATCTATATCCTTGTTGATTGTGCTGCGCTACTCTGGGATTGGTTGGTTCGTGTATTAGGCCGGATGGATGTGTGTGTTTGAGTGGTGGTGGTGGCCTTGCCTCAATTTTGGTCTGTCTGTCTGTCTGTCTGTCTGTCTGTCTGTCTGTGGGTGGGTACTATGGGGTGACTGATAACTTTGGAGAAGACTGTGGGGTATATGCTAGTATGCTGGTACTTTTGATGAATGTATGAGGCTTTTATGGATGGTATTCTTATCTTATTCTACTTTCTTTCTTTCCACATGATTTTAGGCCCTATACTTTTGTATTTTACCACATCATATACCTAACGAGTAAGGTATAAACATTCATCCACTACCACAACCCCAACCCAACCCCAATCCATAAGCAAGGATGGTAGTGGTGGTGGTGGCTTGATTGCTTATGCCAGCCGTGTGAGTGGTATGGTGTGCCACCACCACCACCACCACCACCACCACTACCAGCATATGAACGATCCGATAATTCCCCGACAAGCTGCTACTACTTACTATCTTCCTGTTTGATCAACATCATGATTGGTAGATCGATAAGGAAAAGGCAATCTCATCACATCATCATCACATTTACTTGTATTCCTGTCGCCATTTATTTTACTTTCTTGGGCTGTCATCCTCATCATCCCATAGATAAGTAAAGTAGTGAGAGTGTAGTATCTATTTATATGTATATTACTATACATACAATACATTACAAATACGAGTAATGGGTAATATATCACGTATGTTATATTACATGTATGTATGTATGTATGTATCAACCATCTCATCTCATCTCATCTCATCCATGTCATTTCCAATCTCTAAGCGAGGTGCAGTAGCAGTGCAGCATGATATGACCAAAACCAATCAAAGCAAACCTAGACTTACTACCTATCCAGACTATCTTTATCTCTTCCTTCCAATGTTAAAGTAGAACAGTTAGGTAAGTCATACCCTACTGTTACACTCACTCACTAGTTACTAAGTATACTATAAGTTAGTTACTAGTATAATATTAGTAACCAGATAGGCGACGGATTAACGATCACAACAAAGAATGAGTTAAGTTCCGTCGGCAATCAGACTTATTTTGGGAAATGAGTTGAGTTGACACTTAAGTAGTTAGCAGAGTAGCTAACTCTAGACTTTGGATTTGGATTTCCGATTGTTCGATTAAGTGCTAGTAGCTAAGGAAGGATTGTGGAGCCGGCAGTCGTAAGACAATATACTATAACTTATCTACTTTAGCTTACTACATACAATCAATATGTTACTACTTACGGAGTAACTGAGAAATACACTACTCAAATAATTGAACTCATAGCATAGAGAGTAGCTATTATTGAATCCGATTATCCTCAGTTCATGTCATATTATCCTGTCATGTCAATTCTAATCCACAACAAATTGCCTACTAATTTATAATCATTTAACTACCTAATTGAATAAACTACGGAAACAATTGAATAACTAACGACAAGGCAACCCCCGCAGCCTTCCTTTCTATCTTCACTTTTTTTTTCCCCACAGCCCATCCATCTAGACTCTTTTCTTTCCCCTCTTGCGCATCATCCCCAACACGAGATCCATCATCTCACCCAGATGACACACGCAGGAATGAAAGTGGATTTTCAAATCTAACTAATTAAAACTAACCAAAGAGACGGGCGATCACAGCCCGTCTGTCCATCCATCTATCTATGTCAGACTCAGATCAGACCGAAACTTTCTTCTCTGTCACACGGAAATGATATCCATATTGACCGTGAATCATTTCATTCCTACTTTCTGCAGCAATTCCAACTTTCCAAGTTTTTCTTTTTCTTTCCATTCTAAACTGGATAGATAGATAGATAGATAGTAAATAATTATCGGACTAAATCCGATCAGGTACAAACATTCCGTCCATACAAACGGCATTGAACCAGAAAGGATGAATTTCTTAGCTTGAAGTTTGAACTTCAATCACAATCAATCACTTACTATCATCATCATCGTATATCTCCTCCTCCCCCTTTCTCCATTTCTGTCTTCCATCGCCATCCCATCCCCATCCCCATCCCCATCCTATGCTAACCAAACCCAGTTCTTGATCATCAAATCCGGGCACCCAGAACCTAGTTTAACTAACTGGCCAACTAACTAACTAATTAACTAACTAAATAATAAATCTAGTCTAGTCCAGTCTAGTCTAATACAGTACATACTTCCGCCCCCTCCCCGCCCCGGCTAGATTACTTACTAACTAGTAGTCTAGTCTAGTGCCAGTCACACTATACAACAACAACAAATACAAGGAACTAAACACACAGAAAACCAGTTTTTCTCTGTCTCTCTTGTTCCACACCCCCCTAAACTGCTTACTACTTACTACTAACTACACTACCCTAAACCAAGGTCTCGGATTCTTTATCCCCGAGAATATGATTGATTCAATTAATTAACTAACTTAAACCACTACTAAACTTACTACCCTTTGTTTCTTTTCGCGTCGGAGAGCTCCGTCCGGTTCTGCCCAGTGGATGGGCATCATATTCTATCATATCTTACCGATCGGGATCCGCTTTTCTTTCTTTCTTTCTTTCCTATTGTTCTGTTCTATGTCTGTCTGTCTGTCTGTCTGTCTGGAATCAGATACCACGACATAACAAAACTTACAAAGTTTGGTGGACGCGTAAGTACATAGCCAAAAGAAAAAAAAAAAAAGATTTACAAAGCCAAAAGATATCACAGCCATTCCTTTTCATGTGGTAAGAGAAAAGAAAAAAATATCCAAATTTGGCGCATGCATGTATGTACAGTCGATCGAAAAGCGACCAAACGCAAGTGCCAGGTCATCGAATCAATCGTAGTCTTTTGCTTTTCTCTCTCTCTCTCTTCCTTCTCTCATACACGCACTTCTCGCCCTAAACTACGGTAGACTTAGACTTAGACTATCTCATTCGGGCTATGGTGTGTGCGTGTATGTGTGTGGTCGTTCGGCCCACCTGCACCTTACCAAAAAATTCCCCCTCCTTCCTCTCTGCCTCCGTCCCTCCTTCTCGTGTATTCCTTCCCATACACACACCCCCCAGACCAAACCAAACCATATGGGTGGGCGGCTGGATGGGGTCGATCAGGCGCTACGACAGTCGTGGGTTAAACTAGATAGACTTCAACCCCATGACTGGTTGGTCTTTGCTGCTACAAGCGCCATCGACGTGTGGAGCCTCTTCCCTTCCTTCCTTCCCTTTTCCATCCCCCAACCGTTTCAGCCGTCGATCCTTGGCTGACGTTGGTTTGGTAGAGTCTTAAGGAAGCTCCTGACAGGCTAGTAGCTTCCTAGAACAATGGCCCGACAACAATGGGCGCCCCCATGTTTCTCTTTTTCCCCTCCGAGCCGAGCCAAGCCAAGCAGGCACTACTTACTTCCTCGGTCCATAGCATCCTTGTCAGCACGGCTTTGTTTCTCTGGTAGGTGCTGATCGACGGCCTACGTCGCGCGCCCCGTCAGCGTCACTGGAAAAGAGTACTCCGAAGGGGGGAAGGCATTATTAAAAGCTTCGGAAATAAGTACATACACCCATGTTCTGTATCCGTGCCCGTCAGCTCGCAGCTGCCCAGCACGTCATTTAGACCCAAAGCGAACATATAGGCTATGCTGGTATAAAAAAGCAAATTGCATCATTTGCCAAGGTATCAAGAATATGACAAAAATAAAACCTCTTCGCAGCCTTTTGACGAAGGAGGGGCGCAACTTAACCAAAGGAAACATCATAGTCCGCAAAGATCACAAAAGGCGTTATGCCGTAGATGAAGAAAAATAAAGGAATAGCAGCGGATGAGGCGTCTGACCAAATTAAGGACTCGTAAATGACAGTCATGATAGGGCATCACTCAAAGCACAAACGCATTGTAACTCCTAGTCTGAAACACTCGCTGTCGAATCATGCAAAGGCACTCGTCGGCTCATTAGCCAACCCCCAGGAAGCCCCAGTCCGTCCCCTCGGGCTGGTTCAGGATGCGGGCCGGCGGCTTGTAGTCACTGTGAGTGCTGGTCACCATCAGCGGTGGGCCTTCCGCTGTGGGTAGGGTATGGTATGGTTGCTGGAACTCCGGTGGCAGATAGCCCTGACGGCCAGGATCGTATCGTTGCTGCTGCTGCTGCTGCTGCTGTTGTTGCTGCACAAGCTGCATGTAGTGTTGCTGAGCACGCTGTACGTCAACCGGCGACGTGACAGGGATGTGCTGAGTCACGATTGGTGGCTGTTCTTGTATGGGCACCGGCGTTATGTGTAGGCTCTGGTGGGGATAAAACTCATGAGTTGGCGTCGGGGTATGAGGGTAGTAGGGTTGCTGGGCTAAGAGATACTGTTCATTCGGCACAGGAACGGCGACCGGCCCTTGATACGAGTGCTCGGAAACCGCATCTTCCGAGGGCAGTCGGGTCATGGATCCTGGGGGGTGGGAGCGGTGTTGGTGCTTGGTCAAGGTCGTTTTGCGGCAGAAGCTTCACGTTGTTAGAAAGACATTAGCACGAGAACCAGGCCAATGCTTACGCTCGTTCGCACGTTGGCTCTTGGCAGATATACGGCCGTTTTCCAGTATGGATCCTTCGGTGACGAGCGAGACTCGATGACTGTGGTGGTTAGCAGATAAGAAAAGTAATGAGCTAGTTGTACATACGTCACTAAAGGCCTTGTGGCATCCTCTGTGGTCACAGACGTGAGGCTTCTCTCCGGTATGCGTTCGCGAATGCACTGTCAATGCACTCCGTTGGATGAAGCTTTTGTTGCAGTCCTTGACCGTGCAATGATACGGTCGCTCATTGGTGTGTATCCGATAGTGCCTGCACAGATCTGATTTGCGATTGAAGGACTACTGCCATTAGCACGGAAACTATAACGCCTTCAAGCAAGCGAAAGAGTGGAAAGTGAAAAGCGACACTGGGTAGATCCATACCTTATTACAATGCTCCCAGGTGCAGTTAAAATCTCGTCCACCACCAGGTGCCATGGTGAGGAAATGCAAGTGCAGAATCGAAAGCTATTGAAAGGTGAGTCGCAAGAAGGATAGCGGGGAGTGGGCCGGCTAGGCGATAGGAACACAGGGAGCAAACAACGGATTCCAGGAAGATAAGAAGAGATGCAAATAAATGAAAACAAATCAAAAAAGAAAGCAGAAAGTAAGTGACAGCAAGAACAAATAGATTTGCAATAAAGTATGAGCAGACAAACACGACAAGAAATCGTACAGGCGACAGAGGGGGGAGGGAGAAAACGGTTGGAAGTATGGCCCGTAAGTAGTAAGGATAGCTATGGTGGAGGGAAAATAGGAGAGCGGGTGGGAGGGGAAAAGAAAGAAGAGGGAAGGAGGTCTGGACAAGCGGAGGGAACAGGAATGTCACTGCAAATTAAGTCCGACGGCATGCAGCCTCGACAGTAATCATTGGAGGTCTGGACAGGCAGGTCGATTGGCAGCCAAGTCGCAGGACCGAATGATGGATCAAATGGGGAAGCGCAGTAGTGAAGGTGGATGGATGGAGGTGAGGCTGGCCCTGGAGGTCCAGCATAGCCGACAGGGAGGTATTCCAGACGTACCTAGCAATGGATCTAAGAATAATACTGAAAATAATAATCAAAGACGAACACGCAGTGCGAAATAAAAAACCAACAAGTGACGCGATGACGGAGAGGCGAGAGAGGGAGAGATGTAGAAGAGAAAGTGCAAAGCACAATCCCAACGGATTTCTCAGATGTAGTTCAGTAGTAATAATACTGGTCGGTCCGGGCGAGGTTGCAACGTTTCTGTGATACAAAAGGCAGACAGACACAGACAGCTGCTGCTGCGGGTCTCAGGCGGTTCTCCTTCCAGGTACGCAAGCCAGACCCCAAGTCAAGGGATGATGATGGCTGTTGGAGAAGGAGAAAATAAAACAAAAAATTAAAAAAAACAGGTCGAAGATGGGGGAGAGAAAAAGACGAGAAAGTCAAGAACACCTGCTCCAGATGGGGCAGATGGAAAAGAAATACTCGACGAGCCAGATGAGGAGGATTAGTTTACTGCACGAAGAGAGGAAAGAAAAAAAAGAGCTAGCTGACTGGCCGATGGGATGGAAGCTCTTGTTCGTTTTTATTTTCCTCGTTTTGCCTCTCCGGCTCTCGTGAGCAGGCCGTGTAATTTTTCTAACGCCGCATCGTTCTGGCTCTACCTAGTAGGTACCTAGCAGCTACTACGGGCTGCTAAGCTCCTTCACTACTGTCCAGCGGTAATCAAATAATGAATTGGAACCTCCTCTTGGTCTCCTCCAGCCGGTGGAGCTCCCCTCTGGCCAGTAACCCGGCCGGGCTAGCTTGAGACTTGGCCACTTTTTCTTTTCCTGTACCCCTACCCCTACCCCGGAAAGATCGGGTTATACTATGTTGAAGTATTTCCTTCGGACCACTTGTGGGATTTTCTTTCACCAGACCGAAATGGACACAAATGAAAATCAGAATAATACTAAAAAACAAAAAGAAAAGAAGAAAAGAAATATCCCACACCCTATGCAAAAGTGGAGGTGAAAGACGAAGAAGAAAAAGAAGAAGAAGAAATCAAAAGTCAACGCTTTTATTTTTATTTTTATTTTTATTTTCTTTTTGTTAAGTATCTCTTACCCCATCGTTTCTGAACATGGGTTTACCATGTTTACCTACTACAATCTACCCTGGAGGTCAGGAGGGAAACACTTGGTATCAAACGAAGTATCCAAGTACTAAGTACATACATACATACATACGGGCACCAAGCAGTGGCACTTAAATTAGGAATCTCTTTTAGACTGACTGACAGGCCAAGGCTATCTGGGTCCCGCTTGTCGATTCAATGTTCGGGAGGTAAAGAGAAGGGGGGGGGGGGAGAAAGAGTGGAAGTTTGGAGCTAGCAACCCCCAGACAAAGTTACCCAAGACCCAAGGTTTCCCATCCTACTGAACCGTCTTCCGGTCAAGATGGCTTGGGGGAAGAGGGGAACACCGATCCCCACCCTGTCCGCTTGTGCCTTAGAACGCTGAAAGGTTAGGATATAGACTCGGCCAATCATCGGCGACCAAGAGAGAACCTGGCCTTGGAAGAAATCTACTAGTCTAAACATGGTCTAGTTGCCTGCATCCTGGCTGCAAAACCTCGACGGACCGCTAGTATCGCTTACTGTATCAGGATTGTATCGACTATCTTTCGCGGGTCAAAATTACTGACAGGTACCTTGACACGTACGTCCCTGGTACCTTCCTCTTAGGTACTTCCACTAACTAGGTAAGGGTAACCAGTGGTGGTAAGTAGGTGCCCGTCCATGTTTTCATATTATTTTTTATTCTATTTAACTCACCCCAAGTCGATGGTGCTGGAAGAGGAGACGGTAGTCCGCCATATAACATTCTGGATAGAACCACGACCGAAGGCAATTGCACGGCGCTCCAAAGGAGTCAGAGCTGAGGCGGATCACAGCATGGTCACGCCAATACAACAAGCAGTGTCTACGTATGGGATATTCTGTACGACAGTGAAAAGGGAGGTAGGAGTAGGTATGTGTAAGATGGAAGGTCTGATTAGGACGTGGGCTAACCGATGGAACTAACTTACTACTTCGTACCTACCCAAAATGATCAAAATCTATTCCTACTCTCGTACTGTCTTCAATTATGACTATTACTATGTACATTGTTGTTACTTATTTGTGTTTTTGTTTTTCTATATTATTCATTTATTTCTTATTTTCATTGATTTATTTATTTTTCTCGCCAAGGTGCTGGGAAAGGATATCCCGTCAATCCTTGTACCAAGGTGGTAGGAGCCATGCCCTCCAAGCAATTGTTGCTGGAATTAAGTTCCTGACGGCCCCTTCTTTACCCCCCAAAAATGATCATGATGTCGGCCGTCCAGGGAAAAAAGCATCAACGGAGGGAAGAGACGGAAAGGGAATAAAAGAAAAAGAGAAGAAAAAAGTATTGAAAGCCAAATGGGACAAAGAACAATGTCAGACCAGCCGGCCGACCAGGCAGCACAGATCGGAAATTATCAGCAAGGGATACCAGCGATGCAACAACCGAAAAGTGTGGCTTTTCCCTTCTGGGCCGGCAGGTATCATGCTGAAACTGGCCCAGAGCAGCAGCTATCCCCAGGGTCTGCTATCGGCATCACTCCAAACCACAATCGTCCTACTCACCTTACCTACTTAGGCAGTAGGTCTCCTACTGGCAGTGGCCATGATACCTTCATCCGTTGCTATTGGACGTACTTCTGGGCTATCTTTCTTGGGAGAAACAACGAGGACAACGCCCCCAACGCCACGATATTCTCGGTGGCTCTGCGATGCGCCTATTCTACCGATTCGATTGCTGGATGACAGCCAGCCGTAAACTCAAAGGGAGCGATTCCTCAAGCCTCTATCAGCTGTTTTGAGTGATATTGACGCCTTTGTTCACTCCACGTGGCGGCTTCAAGAAATTCATCTGAATCGCGGTCTGTAATGCTCCATCAGTGATGGGTCCCCGACAAGGGACCAGCGGGATTCACTCGTCGTCCCGTTCCCCCTCCTTCCGCCCGTCCATGGCAAAATTAATTATTAATATGATACGATGGCAGTCATGGCCATCGGAGCCAATTAAGCTCATGACGATCAGTTGATTTCTCTAAGGCTGGAGCCAAGAGACTGGCGCCAATGCTGTCTGTTCGTCATTGATAGCGAACTATAGGGGCTGCCTACTTTCCTATTGATTTGGCCGACTGAACAAGCTCGGGATGCACTTCCTCGATAGAATCAGCGGGTGATACATGGATAGATCTTCCATTTACTTTAACCAGGCTCACGGACTGCCGTGAGGCTTCGAACTGTAAGTCGACTAGCACCAGTGGATCTCGAATAGTGGCAGCGGGTCGAACCCATGGAACAGGCAGGCCAAAACAATCGCCGCCCGCTTGTTACCAGCAGAGGCCGTTTAATACGCTTACTTAGACTTTGGCCATTCATGGTTTGGACCCTGGAAGCCCGAGACCCATCGCACTTGAAGAAGCGGCTAGATACGTACGACATACACGCGAAGATAGCGATTAACAATCGATAGTGTCTATAGCACGCACTCGATAGATCATCGTCTGCACACGATAGAGTTTCGTCTGAAAGTCCTTCCAGCAAATCGCGGGCTTTGGTCTGCCCGTCGACTATTCAATTCCCGTCTGTCATCTGGGAGGGGTTTTTCGGGGTTTGCACGACCGGGATCTCCGAAATGATATGGAGCTCATACCACACTAGGCTATTGAGCCACCACTCTGAGTCAGGCACAATCATTTAGTTAGAAGACTACGGACACCGCCTATGGCCAGCCCAGCGGATGCCAAGGGGGCCGTTTCGATCGGGAATTGGTTACCAAGAAATGTACGAGGGGGCAGTATTCGACTGGTAGGGTGTGCTTCCGTCGATGCTCGTATTGCTTTTTCCTTTAGGTTTCCTCGTCCGGGCGGCACTTCTTGGTTCCAGTTGACTCCCGTAGTGGCGCCATAGGCTTATACTCACTAATATCCGCACCAGTCCATGAGCTAACCCAGCAGGATTATGACTAACCTACTTAGACGCGAGTCATCTGAGACTGAGGCAATCCACCAGCAATGACTTGGTCGTCAGCACACAGGGGGGGCAGGGCAGATAGGCGTACGTGTAAGCAATCGTGTGTAGTTCCCCGCCCCAACAGGAATTCATGCTAACCGATCCGATGCTGGCGAGGTGAGCCCAAGCCGAGCCATGAAGGGGGGTTGCTCATCCCGTTATCATCCGCCTTTTTCTGGTCTGATCTGATATGACACTAACTATGAGGCAGACAGCGCGCCAACTAGCGACGGGGTATTTTTTGCGAGTACCCTGCTCGCTATCACGAGGCCGAGGAATTGAATAGATTACAAATGGGCTGGTAATCTACTTGGCCCCTACATGTACCGGGTACATCCACGCAATGCAACGGACAGGGAGGCCTGACTTTGTGACGGTATCGCCGAATGAGCCGTCGAGAAGATGAGCTAGTGGCGGCACCCCCCATATACCCGGGATACAGGAAGTAGGGTTATCTACATTATAGTCTGGTGCCACCACAGATACATGACAGCTCCTCCAGGTCGACCGGCACCAAGAACCTTACTGGACAGACCCGTCAATGAAAGCCCAAAGCTGACAGCTGGTCGCATCACTGGCAATGCGGGAGTGACGCCAGGGCTTGCACCATGCTGTAAGTCGCCGATCCTTAAGACCCAAAGGCTGTAGACGGGCTAATGGCGTGACTTGCATGTGGTCAAATGGGCGAAAAGATTGAGATGTCTACTCTAGCACCCGGCCGGGGGAAAATTGGCCAACGGCGAGGGGAAGAGGGAGGGGGAGAATGGAATTGGGGGAGGAATGGACGAAACAACAAATCAGCAAGGGACGGGCAATGGATTGACAAGACGAGGGGTAAAAGTGATAAAGAAAGAAAGCAAAAGCGAGGCCGGAAAAGGCAATTTTCCCATAAAGTGATTGCAAGACCTTGATTTGCCATGAGAGATGGACACTGCTTCTCCGCTTTTTGGGAAGATCTCCCCGATCAACTGGCGTGGCAGCTAACGAAAGGGAGAGGAGGGGAAAAACATCCGGCCTCGAGAGTGTGGAGGAGAAAGAGGGAAGGCATTCGTGCCATACGGACTGGCATGCAGTCGAATCCGTCAACCAGATCGGGGAACGAGGAAGAGGAGGAGGAGGAGGATGATGATGATGACGATGACGTCGACCAGCTTACAGTCTCCTCCATCAACCTGAGACAACAGCATCCGTTAGCATTGGGGAAAGGAATCCCAGGCACCTGGTCGGTGGTTCATCCGCCGCGGTAAACCCGTAGTCGCAGACCGGCGGCATCATGTGTCTGAGCGGCTTCTCCTCGCTGGGAACTGAAGTTGAACCCTTGTCCCCGGTCGCAATTGACGTAACGGCAGTAGAGCAGACACATGGTTAACCGAGCTCGACCGAAATCAAGTGGTGGGTTGCTTGTTCCCACCAGGGGTTGGGATATGTGATTCGTGATTCGTGATGCGTAAGCTGGATGAGGGAAGGGGACGAAACAAAAGATGGGAGGGAGGAGATGAATGAGGTGGGGGTGAAAGTTGTGGGCAGTGCGTTCAGGATTTCATGCATGGCCACGCTACAACTAGTTTAACTTACTTACTAACTAACCAACTAATCAACCAGACTAAGACAAAGATTGGCTGGGGGGAAAGAAGGGTTGGTTAGTTAGTAGTATGAAGCGAGAGGAGAAAGCAACTCCGACGTGATACACCAGGATGGTTTACAAGTCTGGTGAAGTTGATTGAATGATAGTTATATCCCGAATAAGGCTGGGCTGTCAGACAGAGGGACCAAAAAAGAAAGAAGTAGTAGTTAGTACCTAGTAATTAGTAACAACACATTTCCTGGTAACCTCTAGTAATGAACATCCCGGTCTAGTGTTGATGCTGGCAAAGAGGGAAACCGGACGGGTGTCAGATGGTCGGGAGGAGATTGAAGGGGAAATGAAATCCTCCAGCCTTGACTCGCTCTCCTCCATCGGGAGCTGCTGCTGGTTGCCTCGTCCTTTTCCTTTTCTACATACCCCGCATTGGGGGAAGATTGTCGCTCGGGAGCATCTTTAGCAAGTCTTTAGCACCGTCTGTCACACGCAGTTTCATTCCTGCCTTCATCATCATCCCTACTATTTACCATCAACCTCGTTTTTATTTTCATTGTGGATGATCCGGAGTAGTGTCATCCCGGCTCGTGGTCTACGTACTAGTATATTAGTCTACGGAGAGAGTACTAGTGACCGACACTTGCTGGGAATCGCACACTGCATTAGAAAGAGCAGTGGTATGTAACCTTCATCTACTACACTACTATAATATATACTACTGTTCTAACTAGTATATTTAGCAAGGCAGGACTACTCTCGACTTAGCTCCCTCACTAATTCTGTCTAATATCCCTTCTCCTCCACTCATTGCTCATTGCTGCCCATCCGCCTCAGGCCAAGGAAATCAATCGCCCATCCTCCGTCCGTCAGTGTCTCAGTAAACTCTTATGAAATTGTCGACTTCGGACTTCTCTAGCCCTAACTCCGTCACCGCTGCCTGGTTATCATCTGGGAGAAGGGGAGGGGCGACATGGATGACGCGCAGTAGCAGTAGCCGTGAACAGTTGGGCGCTAATCTCCGCCGGGTGGATGTCGGAAAGAAATTCCAGCTCATCACATCCAGAATTTCGCTGGTGGACTGGCGGAGCTTCGATTTGTCCAACCCTTTTTCTTGTGTTGCGCCGGTGTTTTAGCGGGCCCATCCGTATACTCCGCTTCCCCATATGAGCGACCGACTAGATTGGACTAATCCATTGCTCGCTAACGACTCTCTATTTGCTCAAAGCATGATGCGCAACGGAGCTATACGCGATGTCGCACCAGGGCATTGCATCCGGCCGCTAGACTACTCTCAACTTAACTACCCACAACTAGACTAACTAACTAGGTCGATAGATTACTTAGCCACTAGCCTACTCACCACTAACCTGTTCTTCCCTGACGATGCTAGACATACATGCGTTCGGCATCTCGGACGATAGGCATCCAACTGCCCAGAAAAATCTCCGATGTGCATACATAACTCCCAATCCCAAGAAAGCAGCGCGCCTGGTCAACGCAAGCTCTGGCCACGCATGCTTTCTGCCAGTGGCCTGCCTGCTCAAACGGCTGCTCTCGGCTCGGCTTCATGGAGGGGGAATTAATTTCAATCGCGACATTTTCCAAGCGAATCGCAACCGTAGCTGCCATAGGCGCAGATGATGATTGCACGACCATGTTAGCCTTACGAGATAGCCAAGAACCGGGCAGCGACTCGATCAGCCGGCTTTCAAATAACGATGCTGGTTTACTCATGGCTCACCCTCCTTTAATTCTGTTGTCTTTTCACCCACACACCCTCCTTCCTTCCCGCGGGCCACCGCTACTATACGGAAGCATCACTAGTCTACTAACATCCATCCATCCATCCATCCATCCACCCCGGCCCCTCGTAAGCCTGAAATAACCCAATAAGTCGGTGAGTGCTCGTCACTGGGCCACTTCATTCCCCTCCATCCTAGAGGTGCTTTTTTAAATTTTCTGGCCAAGAATAGTTCTGCTTCCCCTCCAAGTTATCCCGTTAGCAGCGCGCCGGGTAAGCGTGGATTTTCCTGGGCGCGTCTTTCTAACCCACCCCCCTTGCAGGTCCCCGGCTTCGATACGGTCTGGATTCTGGAATAGGCTATTGCAGAGGCCGCTGTGGATGGATGGAATCGACAGCCTGATGAGAGAGAAAATAAATAAGATGTCCCAGATTCTGATCAATCGGCGTTGCTACTGCATTGGTTCGCTTGCAGAGATCGCGCGTCTCCTATCAACATCAGCCCTGAATAACAGTCGTTCTTTTGCTAATTCCGGCATTGCCTCCCTTTTCCACTTTGCCTATGCATTCGCGACTTTGATTGGTCATAAACGGCTGGTAGATGCTACCGAGCTCAGTTGACGATCTGATTGAACCTTTTCCCACCCCCAAACTTTAATGACAGGGTGCAGCTGTTCGGGCGTGGCTGTGTCTCATCCTGGTCAAAACAACCCCATAATCCACACCATGACAGGCTGGGCAAACCCCATGTGAGCTCGTCTACAGAGGTCTGGGTTCGATAGGTCCGCTGCTTGTTCTTGTTTGCTAAGCAAATCAAAACAATAACGAAGGGGTGGGGGGAGGCGTGTGGTGCTGACGGGCTGACCCCGATTTGGTGAAAATGGTCGGGTTATTCCTTCGCGTCTTGACGCCTCGCCTGTCAGATTCGAAACTAGTTTAGCTGGTGGCGCTGTCACTGTCTCTCCAGACTCGCAGACTCGCAAACCCGCGCTGGTTGCCCATTTCGAGTGTTCTGGATGGACGCCCCCGCGTCTGAATTAGTAGCTGTTTATATCAGACTGTCCATATAGCTCAAGCTCATAGCCCCAGACCGACTATAGTAGTGGTTATCTAGTCATCTCATCGCTCGTCGCTAGCTAGCTAGCTAGCTTGCTTGCTTACTGCTTACCAATGCTCGATATCAACACTGTAACTAGTAAATCTGACCACGCTTCACCTACATCAATAGAAAAAAAGTATACTCGAGCCTCATCATCACCACCACCACCACAGCAAACATCATCTGTATCTACAATGAACAACCTCCCTTCTACACATTCTCTCCCCATTCCATGCATCAACCTCATCTGCACAAACCACATCCCGAAAAAGAAGCCTTACCTACCTACCCTACCAAATCCCGAACACACATACACACACACATACATGCATACCACCTTCTCCTGTTCGCCATGTATGTACTCTCTAACTTAAAAACTCTGACAGGCACCTGGGAGGCGTCTAGCCCCTTCAGCCAGCCAGCCATTTATGCCTCAACTTAACTCATTATGTAAATTTAAAATGTTGATGCATCTCTGCCTACTTCCAAGTTCGCTCCTAATATAGATAGATCTAGACGTGTGTTAGTGTCAGGCAGCGACGAGGCAAATCTAATAGGTTTTTCAGCTAGCCATATATGTATATGTATATGTATGGATGTGGATGTGGTCGTCGTAAGTAGGTAGGTATGGTATGTGTGGGATAGATACTATGTGTGGGTGCGTAGTAGTTGGGTTGATGCCGTTTTTTTTTTTTTTTTGCCACTGATGGTGGATGAGTTGGTACTTTGGTTTTACAAATAGATACTTACTACTCTTACTATATGATTAATTTTGGGTATCCAGTCGCTACATTCAATAATTAGTGATATGTATGTATGTATGGTGCAGTATGCATAGTGGCAAGATCATGATCAGGCTGTATGAGTAAGACCAGCAGCACATCACATCTACGTTACTAACTGTTTTGTTATCTGAACCATAAACCACTCACTTGTTAACACTAATTATAGTTTAAGTTTCTCGACCATCCTATTCTGTAGTATGGTTATGTGGCGATGATGGATGGATGGATGGATGGATGGATGGGTGTAAAAGAGCCGCATGATGATGCTGATGATAACTTATCGCCTACCATGTATGTGTGCGTGTATGTGCATGCAAGAATAAACTTCAACCTCATAGGACGATGATATATCAGATGAAGGCGAGGGTATACGAGGTGACAGGGGGCTTGGTTGGTGGGATCGTCTGAGGTCGATTGGATTTAGGTTTGGGAGGAATAGATGGTAAGTTGGAGGGTGTGTGTGTGAGTGGTGAGGTTTGTAGGAGTGTAAGCTGTGTGTTCTATGTGATAGGATTATCTGGTGGGTTTTGGTCATGAGGGTGGGTGAGTGGATCTGTAGAAGTAGATATAGAAGTATATACTACTAGTATAGTAGGTGACGGGTTGGAGGTAGATTGGTTGGGGAGGTTGTGGTATTTAGTTGTTCTTACAGAAGTTTTCTTTCATATGTATTTTGCAATCGACGCTGATATGTTATGTGTAATGTGTACTGTTAACGATGATATAAGCATTCCATTGTATACTAGATTGGGTTATGTCGTGAAGCTATTCAGACCATACATATGCTATATAGTGACCACTATGAGACGGGGATTAGCATTGACACAGATCGCCCACCATTAACCTTCCTAACTATACTCCCATATATCATCTTCACTATCATGATCTCTCCTCTACACTTTAAGTAAAATGAATATGATGCTCCCCACAATGTACCTGAATACTTTCCTATCACATGACCAATTCCATATCAGCCCCTTATGTAATCACCCCTTATCGGAGATTTATACAATCCCCAATTAATCCTCAACCATTCAGCACCAGCTTCACCTCCAACCCGGCTCAATTCCCTGCAACCCACCAGAATCAGGCCCATAACAATGGCCGAATCACCACAGCATGACCTAGACAACCAATTTTACGTCCTAGTGACCGGCGCAAACAGGTACCCAGCCCTCAATTGCGCCCTCCCAACCCTACAACCCACCTGACCACCAGCACACCCCTTCAATCCCCCCCAAACAACCTCACAAACAATCTAACAAGCCAATTCCACCAGCGGCCTCGGCCTCGCCATCTGCGCACGTCTAATAAACACCTTCCTCACAACCCACCCACCCACCACCCACCTAACCATAATCTTCACCACCCGAAGCGCCAAAAAAGCCTCCTCAACCCTTCACCACCTCCAACTCCTCCTTCCCCCCATCTCCTCCCCCACCTCATCCAGCAGAATAACCCTCCACCCTGAAACCGTGGACCTGTCCTCTCTCCCCTCCGTCCGCGCGCTCTCCACCCGCCTCACCCAAACCCTCCCAAAACTCGACTCCATCGTCCTCAACGCCGGCATCGGCGGATGGACAGGAATCGACTGGCCTCGCGCGATCTGGGGGACTCTGACCGACCTCGTGCACAGCGTCTCATGGTTCGCGCACAAGATCGCGCCCGTGGGGATGATCACCCCGCCTCAAACCACGTTACCGGATGAGCCGCGACTAGGTAGCGTCTTCACGGCGAATGTATTCGGACACTACATGCTCTCGCATGGCGTTATGGGCTTGCTCCGGAAATCCACCCAGCCGGGCCGAGTCATCTGGGTCTCGAGTATCGAGGCCACCGTGAATCATTTTAACGTGGAGGATATTCAGGGGTTGAGGTCGACTGTGCCGTATGAGAGTTCGAAGACGCTTACGGATATTCTTGCCCTCACGGCGGAGTCGGAGGGGAGTAGGAAGTGGGTGGAAGGGTTTTATACCCCCCTTGATAAAGGGGTGGATGAGAAGGGTGGTGGTGAAAGGGAGGGCAAGGAGCCACGCATGTACCTCTCGCACCCCGGCGTGTGTGGAACGGGGATTCTTCCGTTGGCGTTGCCGCTGTTTTGGTGCATGATCGCGTCGTTTTATATTGCCCGGTTGCTGGGGTCGCCGTGGCATACGCTGTCGACGTATGCGGGGGCGTGTGCGCCGACGTGGTTGGCTATTAGTCGGCAGGAGGAGCTGGATGCTGCGGAGGAGGTGTATCGGGCTCATGGGGGCGGGAAGGTGAAATGGGGGTCGTCGTGTGATCGATTGGGGAGGGATAAGGCGGTTTCGACGGAGGTGGATGGCTGGGGTCATGGGGGTGTGGTTGGCGAGGCGGTGGTGATGGAGGATCGGTTGCGGAGGAGGAAGCGTGGAGCGAGGGATTTGACGGCGGAGGAGAAGGTCGAGTTTGAGGAGTTGGGAAGGAAGTGTTGGCAGGAGATGGAGGAGTTGAGGGTGCAGTGGGAGGAGATTTTGGAGAGGGAGGAGGGTGCTGCTGCTGCTTAGTTTTGTATGGGATAATCTGCTGCATGGGTTCGGGCATATCACATATTGCATCTGCATCTGTATACTGCATCTATAATAGAGGAATAGAGTAATAGAGATAATGAGATTGTTTTTCTGATCCTGCCTCCCGTATTTACATTCCTTTAACCATGTCCACATACGTCATTATAATCAGATAGAGTATTAGTCCATGTGCTCACCATCCCCCGGGGAAACAAGGTAGCAGAAAGAGAAAGCCGGTAAATAAAGAAGCAACAGCACTGGTGACACACAGTCCGTCGGAGAAAGATGCGGGAGAACAAGGTAAGAGATCAGAGACCTCGGGATTGATTATAAGGGATGTAAGGATGACCCGAATCAGACACGCTTCTACCATCAAGGCCTCTAGCATGCGGACACGGACGAGCACAAGACGAAGGTAAGAATGGACGGGTGCGAGTGGGAGATGGTTCAGAGGCGTAGACCGCACTGTATCCAAGCAGCGTCCTGTTGTCTAGAACCCCCTCTGGGTTCTACACTGCTCGAAAGAGAAAGACACGATCAACTCCGGTTTCTATGCATCTGGTGACTTCAGTGTAGGTGGTGTATATCGAAGGTGAAGGGCATGTCGACGTGACAAAAGGATTACATGATGATAGCAGGAACTAAAGAGTTTGAATTAGCAATGAGCCACGTGAATGTAGACAATTAACTCACCATCAACGTTCTGCTTGATACTCTTGTGGGGCAAGATGGAACCACCGTTGACATAGACTTCGTCGGCGATGGTGACATCGTCACCCAGCACCGTAACGTTCTCCAGGCGAGCCCAGCGGCCCACGGAGCTGTTCCATCCAACAATGGTCGACTTAACCCACGCATGGTCCTTGACCTTGCTGTTCTCCATCAGGACACAGCGCTGCAGACGCACACCGTCACCAACTACCACATTAGGTCCAATCACCACGTTGGGGCCAATGCGGCAGTTCTTGCCGATCTTGGCGGAGGGGTCGACCATCACATTGCCGCCATACACGTAAGGCTCGCTGTTGGGGGCGAGCAGCTTCGAGTTGCGCTTGGCAAGAGAGGTGAGGTAGAGGCAGGTACCGCTCAGGAAATCCTTGGGCTGACCAACGTCCATCCAGAAGCCCTCCAGGTCGAAGGAGTGCAGCTGGCCGTCCTTGACAATGGCGGGGAAGGTCTCCTGCTCGATGGAGGTGGGGCGCAGCTCAATCCGGTTCAGCACGCTGGGGTTCAGGATGTAGATACCGGCGTTGATACGGTTGCCGACGAACTCAACGGGCTTCTCAACGAAGCGGTCGATGCGCGAGGGGTGGTTGGGCTTGTGGACGACGACACCGTACTTGGAGGGCTCGTCGACCTTGGTGACCACAATGGTACCTTCGTTGCCGTGGTTCTTGTGGAACTCGGCCAGCTCCTTGAAGGGGTAGTCACAGATAATATCGGAGTTCAGGACGAAAAACGGGCTGTCGTCCTTGCCCAGAATCTTCTCCGCCAACTTCAGGGGACCAGCCGTGCCGAGGGGTTCGGATTCCACAGAGAATTCGATTCTGACATTGTAGATTTCTTCGTACTAGGGACGGCTGTGAGCATTCGCGGACGGCAACCCGTGCAGCTAGGGCAATTGTACCTTCTTCAGGGTCGACACCATAACATCGGGGCGGTAGTTGACGGCCAGGACGATATCTGTGACACCAGCAGCAGCCAAGCTCTCAACCTGGTGCAGAATCATGGGCCGGTTGGCGAATTCGACCAAAGGCTTAGGGAGGGTCAAGGTCTAGACAGCATTGAGAACGGTTAGCTTGTGTGCGCTTTCCCACGGCCCGGCCATGAATCGACTGGTATGTTCGACGTCACGATCGTCGGCGGGGGTGATCAACTCACCAGAGGACGCAGACGGGTACCGAAACCGCCAACGAGAATGAGGGCTAGATAGTCAAAAGTCAGCGAGTCCGAAGGAACAATTAGGTAGACTGGTACATACCCTTCATGGTTGCTGTAGGGAGGTATTAATTGTAGGGTAGAGTAGCGATCGGGAGGCTCGCTCCAAACGAATGACCGGAGCAAAGAACGAGTTGGACAGGTGGAACAAAAGCCCGCCGACGGAAGAGGGGGGGGTCAAGTAAGGAAAGGTGGAGAGAGTGTATGGAAGAGGAAGGGAGCAGTTGTTCCAACGATCCAAAGATGGGGACGTTGGAGAGATTAGATTGATCGATTGATTGATTGATTGAAGCGGATGGTCACAGACGGGGAAGAGAAAGGAAAGGAAAGGAGGAAAAAGAACGGTCGGGATATAATATAAGAACGAGGAGGAGAAGGAGAGTGGAAGGCAGAAAGAGAAAGAGGAGACCACCTGGCGTTGCGATTCGGGGAGAGCGGGCCGTAATGGCTGTGTATGTACGGGCCGGTAAGTTATGAGCAAGTCAAAAAAAGTGGTCACTGGCAAGACCCCTTAAAACGGCCAGTGTGTAGCAGAGTTACAGCCTTGTGACTTGAAGATGGCACTCACTGGCACTCACTGGTACTCGCCAGGAACACCGGGTTCAACCTGCGCACGTTTGCGGCAGCGCCACTTCGCCCAGCAGGTTCTGCCGCTTAGGGTATAGTCGGGTATCGTACGGCCCAGAACCAACTAATCACTGCGGCGGGTTCAGGTGCCCCCAGTGGGGCAGCAGTGCCCCCTGAATTATTCTCTACAGCTCCATAAAATGTTGTAGTCTCTCATCTTAAATTATACATTTATCAAGTAATTATTATTGAACTCTTTTCTTAAATTATGATCAGTTATGAGGTTGGTGATATTATGCCATTCTTGCTTCAGGTTACGAAATCTTGCATATCATGATCATGACCATGATAACATTAATCAAGTAGACTTACATTACAGCTGATGCACGCAACGATTGACGCAGTACGTGCATATCCCCCCTAAGTAAATTTTATCGTCGATGGGAAAAGGCAAAAAAAAAAAGCAAGAAAGAATAAAAAGACTACTAGTAACCCATCTAGAACTACCTAGTGCCATCACATTATCCAATCAAAGGGTGGCCTCATACATGGTAGTAACTTGGCCACCGATGGCGTTCAAACTGTCGGGTTGCATTCCCTCTTCATTTTAGCACACAACGTAGTACCTACCTTAGCGGGTTACCCAGAATGTATGCAGGAGGAATAAGCATCAATTCCATCCGTGTCTCCTGATCATCCGGTTTTCTTTGTTGCCGCCCTTTCCTAACAGCCCCCAGCTGTGGTCACGGGTTCATTAAGGCTGGTGGCAGGTTTCAGGAGCGCCTCAGAACTGCAGGTTAAACAAGGAACATAATGAATCGAGCAAATAGATATATTAGGGAAGGAACAAAGTTCCCAGCCAATATATAAAGCAGTAGGTAGCAGACCTTACTCCAGGCCATTTTCTATATATATAATATCACTTTCTGCCTGCTTGCCTGCTCACTCCTGCGTGTCTGGGGGCAGTGAATGGCCCTTTCCAGCCAAGCCACGTGTAAAAGTTCCCCGGCCCCCATCACCGCCTACCGGATCGAATACAAATCTCCTGATCCACTCGCGCACCTTGCTCACCTTCATCAGCGGCAGATCTTCCTCACGCTTGGCTGCAGGGTCTTGTTGAATATCCCGGAGTTGCTTCGCACTGTAGAGCCCGCCTGCTTCGGTTACGTCGACCCGCTGGCGGTGCAGCAGGTTAACCTTCGTGACCCCTTTCCTCAAACTCTGCCCGTATACCCGTTCCCGGAAGGAGCTCAGTCCTACCATCCGCATCAGAACAATGTCCCGTGGACGTAGCGTTGCCAGCGACACCCCCAGCGCCTCCCCTTCGTCGTCACCTTCCCCAGCCATGACCGCATGATTCACAGGAGGAAGCCAGAACGTAACCCCAAACCCACTTCTTGTATCATCCCCAACCACCATCTCAACCAGATCCAGCTCTTGCTTCCATTGCCGCGTTACCACCCGCCGTGGAGGGTGGATGGCGATAATCGCTACAATCAGATTCACCGTCATCGTCTGCGGCACGATCGAATTCAGATACGCCGCAGTGGGGATATCCCGGAGATCAGTGAGGGGCCCTTGGATTGGGAACCCTGGCGTTGGCCCGTCCTTCTCGCTGCTTGTCGCATAGGAAGTTCCGACCGATAAACCACTACTGCGCATGGAGTCGCCAGAGTGAAACCCCGGAGTCGAGATCTCCGAGGTTTCGTGAACGGTAAATGAATGGTTGTAGAATTGCGAGAGTACCGAATCATCCGGCTTTGTCCGCGAAGTCCCATCAGAGCCTGCAATGTCCCGTATAGTAAGGAAGCGAGCATCTCGACCCGGCTCCCACCTGTAGATTTCTGGGAGAAGCCCAGGATTGCGCAGATCCTGCAATAGTCTCCATTTCACGGGCTGACCATCGGGGAAAGGCCAATGGCCTACGTCTTGCGTATCCAGACTATGAAATGGAGATATCGGTGCGTTCAGCAGCTCCTCTTCATTCCACTGGAGATTCCGCAACGTGGGCGCACCCATGAGGAAGATGGTCCGTTTCGACATCATATGTGTCGTATAGCGGGCTTCATGCCACGGGCATCTTAGTTAGAATACCGGTCACTGCTCTCTCCAACTTATCAATGTCAAACACGTTGCGGAGATCCGTCCAGATCGGTGAGGTCAAAGATAGAGATTGATTCAAAGGTGCCAAGAGAGGAAGGAGCATTAAAGTATCTGATCCGCAGCTGCGTTGTGAACGCGTCTGAAGGGCGTGTCCCGTTATATAGATAGTCTGTGACAAAGAGGATGGACCTTTGAGCTTGACTCTGATGATGTTCTAGCCATTGGTATCCGATCTGAACCACGGGTTGTAAACAGGCAACGACTCATGTTGTATGGTACTGCGTATACGGTTCAGAAAGTGGATTGAGGATCGTGCGCGGCCATGATGGTCATGGCATGAGTACGGTTGGAGAAGTCATGACGCAGATATACCAGATATATGGCCGTGTCAACAGCGGGAAAATTCCGGGAAGCTCTGGTGGTGCAGCCTTCTAGAACGCATCCATGCGGGCGGGGAAGTTTGGGGAATGGCGTGGAATTCGATGTCGCATGCCTGAGGCATATAGGCAGTCATTCTGGCTACGGGGGGCGACAGCAGCCGGCAGAGCACCGGGTCGGCAGTCGAATTTCGCCGCCGAGCAACGACCAGCCAAGCATCGTCATTGGTTTGGCCTCTCTTCTTTCCTCTCTTCATCTCAAATCTGTCGTCTGGTTGTGGTCGGGGATGGCATGTATCTTGATTAAGGATTGATCTCATCATCATCGTTACTGTGCCCCACCCTCTCCCTATCGCGCCGAAGGGTTACTATCATCAACGTCGCGGCCAAGTGCCGCTTTAGTTCGGACAACCATGGCCTTCCAAGTCCCCTTCCCCAAGCCGGTAAGCCTTGCTATCTGTCCACGCTTGAACTTGCCTTCGCTAACTATTGACTCTCCGGCAGGGTCTTGCGGCCGTGACCTCAGATCTCTGGCCGTCAATGACACGGTTGTTTAATGCGCCCCGGAATAACGTCGAACACGCCTCCCGCTCCGGATATGCCGCCCCTCAGCCCTCCCAACGCGCGGTTGCGGAAGCAACCTCCACGGTATGTCTCCCTAGTCGGCCGTATAATGATGGAGCTAGTGCGCTGATATACGTATAGGGATCAAGTGGTGTGCAGCTGCCCGAGTTCCTGGCTACTGTGTCTTCCGAGGCGTTGAAGGCAAGCATCTTGAACAAGACCACTCAAAGCGGATGGTCTCGCTCCTTGCTCAATGGTATACATTTCTCTTCTTATACCTAGAAGAAAGACTTGCTCTAACTTGACTTCATTCCAGGAACCACAATGTGGACCTCGCCGTCTCTTGCTACCCGTCATCTTGCCTCTCCCTCTGCTCGTTCCTACTCCACGATATCCATGTCCGTCAACCGTCTTCGCCACGCCCCCCAAGTACAAGGTCTCTCCCGGTTACAGCAACAGCGTTTTCTGTTTGGTGGTTCTTCTCACAATCTGTTGGCGCAGAAGGAGAAGACTGCCAACAACAACCCTAGCAGCGCAAACGCTCAGAATGCTTTCTACCAGGCCCTCCTCCGTGCAAACCACCCTGCCATAATCGTTGAACGGTACAAAAGCGGTCATTTTGCCACGAATGCGGCTACGGACGAACTCTACATGAAAGCCTTGCAACGCGTTGGCGGCGTGGATTCTGCGGTAGCGGTCCCTGCGTCCGGCCAGGCCGTCAGCCCCGAGCGGCTGCAAGCCATCGGCCAGGCCGTCGCAACTCAGTTTCACGGTGGACAATTCGGTTCTTCTACCCACTACGGTTCAGCAGTCAAGCAGACTGGCACTGGAAACAAGGAAGATCCTCTGCACGTGGTTGTGGAGGAGTCAACCGGAAGTGCTGTCTTCAGATGGGTCAAGTTCCTGTTCTACTTCGCCTTCTTCGCTTATCTGTCTCTGGTTATGATCACAATCTTGGTTGAAACGACTGGTGCCCTGAAGAACATCAGGGGCCCGCAGAACAGCGAAGCTCAGCCTCAGCAGCAGACTGTCCGTTTCAGCGATGTGCATGGTTGCGATGAAGCCAAGGAAGAACTTCAGGAACTCGTCGAATTTCTCACTAACCCCGATCGCTTCTCCTCGCTTGGTGGCAAGCTGCCCAAGGGTGTTCTCCTGGTTGGTCCTCCTGGTACCGGAAAGACTTTGCTGGCTCGTGCTGTTGCAGGGGAGGCTGGTGTTCCTTTCTTCTACATGTCTGGCTCTGAATTCGATGAGGTCTACGTGGGTGTCGGCGCCAAGCGCGTTCGTGAATTGTTCACTCAAGCCCGCAGCAAGTCCCCCGCCATCATCTTCATTGATGAGTTGGATGCCATTGGTGCCAAGAGGAACGAGAGGGATGCCGCCTACGTGAAGCAAACCTTGAATCAACTGCTTACTGAACTTGACGGCTTCTCCCAAAGCAGCGGAGTGATCATCATCGCCGCAACCAACTACCCCCAACTTCTGGATAAGGCTCTCACGCGTCCTGGTCGCTTTGATCGCAAGGTGACTGTTGGTCTTCCCGACGTCCGTGGTCGTATGGATATTCTCCGACACCACATGAAGGAGGTCCAGGTCAGCATGGATGTTGATGTTGGTGTCATTGCTCGTGGTACCCCCGGTTTCTCTGGTGCCGATTTGGAGAACCTTGTTAACCAAGCTGCCATCTATGCCAGCCGTAACAAGCAAACCAAGGTTGGCCCGAAGGACTTCGACTGGGCTAAGGACAAGATCATGATGGGTGCTGAGGCTCGCAGCCGTATCATTCAAGACAAGGACAAAATCCTCACTGCCTACCACGAGGCCGGTCACGCTCTCGTTGCTTACTTCTCTCCTTCCTCTACGCCTTTGTACAAGATCACCATTGTTCCTCGAGGCATGGCCTTGGGTGTGACTCACTTCCTGCCTGAGATGGACATGGTCTCGAGAAATTACACTGAATACCTTTCGGATATCGACGTCTCCATGGGCGGTAAGGCTGCCGAGGAGCTCGTTTTCGGCCCCGACAAGGTGACCAGTGGAATCTCTGCGGTACGTTCAACACCTTAGCTCAAAGTACGTAGTCACTGACATGTAATAGGACATTCAACAAGCCACTGAAACCGCCTTTACCTTGGTCACCCGTTTCGGCTACTCCAAGAAGCTCGGAAACGTTGACCTGTCGAGCAACTATGACAGCCTCTCATCGGAAACGAAGCAGGAGATTGAATCCGAAGTCCGTCGTTTAGTCGAGGAGGGTCGTGCCCGCGCTAGCAACATTCTGACTGAGAAGCGGGAGGAGCTGGAGCTCTTGACTAAGGCTTTGATTGAATACGAGACACTGACAAAGGAGGAGATGGAGAAGGTTCTGAGAGGCGAAAAGCTCGACAAGCTGCAATCAGCTCCCGCGGCACCGCTGAAATTGCCTGAAGCCCTACAGACGGCCCGGCTACCACCTACAGTGACCAGCGGGAATTCCGTCCAGGAATAAGCGATCTTTTACCTCTGATTCTCCCTTTTTTTTACGATCATCGCCTGTTACAGCTACAATATCATAGGAATGTTTTGATATGCACCGCGCTCTCTGCTCTTATCCTTCCTCGTCCTCATGTGTCATACGTCGAGAAACAACCCAATACCATCTTCAACCTATATCTTTTTCTACCTCATTGATACGGTGGTCTTGAGATCATAACCATCACCTCAACAAACGCTCTGGTCTCTTCTCGTTTCTCTTTTCCCATTCTGATTTCCTTCTCGGCCCTTGTATTCACCGTGACTGTCCGTTTGCGTCTACTTTACAGTTTCTCCTCATCTCTTTTCTTGTTTAATCTCAATGCTTTGGTTCAAAGACTGGGTGGCAGGCATACAGGTGAATTTGGCACTATTGTATTATTTACATACGTACATATAGCGTGCATCGAATTCAATCCGAACTTCACTTGCATGGATTTTCTCGACATACTAGAAGTTGGCATCTTCTCACTAGGAATCAGGAAACGAGAAGGCGTTACGTCCCATGTGGAAGAACAACGGCACCACCCTCAAAGTGTGTCGACGACAAGGAGTCCATCCAGACCTTCCTGTACGCGCTAGACTAAGAGAAGAAGAATATCAGTAGTATTAATACTCAGAACAACAAGACGCAATATTGCTACTCCAGCTGTCATGTCCGATTGGTTATTACTACCAGTTTCATGCTGCCATTAATGCAAGCTTACTACCTACAGACATATATAAACCAGAAAGGCCATGGTAGCAACAATACTATTTGTGAATAACTATTATGTAGCCAATTATCCCACATTCAATATCTCGATCGCCAACCGGATTCGGGCCCAGGTCGACTCTCCGGGAAGTCATCCCTCGGAATCCAGCGCAAAGCTATCATAAGTAGATCGATCCATCATCATTCAATGACGACCATCACACGCCAAAAGACATTAACTTTCCACCAATCACTTGCAGTGTTTCATTCACACATAGAAGAATAATATCTGAGCCCTTCCAGGGTAATGGCACATATTCACAGCTTAGAAGTGAGATAGATATAAAAGCACCAAACAACCCACAAGTTGAACGAACGACTTGTGTGTCCCGGAACTACCTATTTACCTACCTACCTACCTACCTACCTTTGAATTAAACGCAACTCCTACTCCAAGCCAAACACCCTCCCACCCAAAATCCATCAATAACATACATTATCCTTAATCACAATGGGCGACGCCACCCAAGTCCAACCTCAAACTACCTTTCCCAACCACCATCGCCCCTACTACTCTTATATGGTCCAAACTATCGAAACAAGGGGCAGTTACTGCTGCTGGCTCGTCACAGCGGCCACTCGTGACGACATGATATACTTCTTCAAGGGGTTTATAAAATACTCCAAGACGAGTAACGTGGGTATTACCAACTTGAGACCAATCCACCTGGCGTGGTGGACGTTCGATGCTCCGGAAAGACAGAATATCTGGAATCTGGTGCAACGAATCTATCGAACGACTTTCTCTCCGCATGTGGAAGAGTTGACGCAGAGTCGGGGAAAGATTACGATTAGGTTGTTGGATGATAGTAGTTGGTTGATCTTGCCGTGTCAGGATGTTTCGCTGGGGGGCCATTTTGATTGATTGAATGGGTGTGGTCAATAGGATATGGATAGGATATGGGCGTGTTCGGCTAGTAGCAAGTGGTGTAGGGGGGTTGGTTCTATGTTTCTGTGCTGTCTATGCCTGTTGTCATGTTGTGTGAGACAAGCTTTATGTCCTTGCTAATGCAGTCATCTGTGCTGTAGCTTGCAGCTGAATAGAATCGATAATAATAATTAACGTAAGGAACTGACCACAGCGTAGTGGATCAGGTAATGCATGTATGTACATTAACAAACATCATAAGAAAAGAGAAAGATAAGCTGCACGAATAGAACCGTTCTCGCTTAATTTGCTGTAACATGGGAAAGAGACCAAAAGATGAATAATAGCAATGCGTTATCATTACAACCTCTCTCTGCCTTTCACCATCCATTTCATGTCATATCGGACTTCGAATCAACCCTTGTAGGAAATTTTACCCAACCATCAGCCGACATAACATCGTTAAGAGAAACAGGAAATGTGTTGTGTTTAGCCGCGAGAATTGTATTTCTCGTTGAAGGCGTTGACGGCTAAATGAAGTTAGCAAAGCTACATAGCAGTTGCTGGGCCGTATGTGCACTCACCAATTGCTATCTGCCGATACAGCCAATTTCTGGAGCTCTCATCTTGAACCGGGATGAAGGGGCCATTCGTACCACCCTTGAGAGTGATGCTCATACCCGTACGCTCCTTGGAAATAGTTTGGATGTCGGTCAACCGCATGTCCCACTCGGTCCGCAGCTTCTTGGTGCGCACGAGGATAATCCGATCGTAAGTCAACATGACCAGCATGTCCCGTCCCGGAAGTTCCAGGTGTGCGATATAATCCTCGTTGAAGTACTTTCCATCGTCGGCCGTCTTGAGCCAGAATTGTCCTAACGCTTCGCGCTGAGAGTAGGGCCGCACGATACCATCGGTGCCGATAAAGCGAGTGAGACGAACACGGTCGAGTCCCTCGGCATCAAATACAGTTGTCGTGTTTCGCACGCCCTCAGCCAGATCTAATTTGGGTCAGTTCCTGGTTTGCTTCGAAAGTGTAATTATAGACTTACTTGAGGCAAGGTCAAAGGCTCCTATCGCAGGCTTCGTCGCCAAACCTAAAACGCCCTTTCCAACACCCTTGAAGAATCCTTGAATACCTTCCTTTTCAGCACCCTGGAGTGGATGACGGGCAAGTCCTCCAATTCCACTTGCTAGACTAGTTGCGAATGCATTACCGCCTGCTGTGATGCCATATAAGGCGTGCTTGGGCCGGTTCCGAGACTTGGACATCCGCCGCTGGTCCTGGAATTCTTTATCCAATGTAGCAGCAGCCAAACCCTTGGACATACTTCCAGTAAGCTTGGCCATACTATCAGAAAATCCAAAGACGGATTTCTTCACAAAGCTGGTGGCACCCTTTGCGATACCGTAACCCAACTCCTGGGGTCTATCAGTCATGACCAGACCCTGGTATGGTTCGTAGAAGATATCTGCCACACCAGAGCTGACGGTATTAAACAGTCCAACAGGGTTGCCCAAGAAATCTGCAGAGCCGAGGACCACATGTACTTGGCGAAGGAATTCTTGCGTGTAGTGTCTCTGGACGTTGCCGACAAGCACTCCAAAGGAGACGCGCGCATTCTCCAGCATCAATGCATTCAGACGTACCGGAGCATCGTTGACATTGCCCATTGACATGGTCATGACATGAACGAAGAACATCAGCGGGTTGGACGGTTGCAGAGCATCTTCCGCATTCACACGTTCAGTACGCATGAAAGAGATGTCTATCTGCATAGGTTGCAGATGAAGAAGTTCAAAGTACACGTCCTGAGCGACACCTTCATTCTGCGGCTCTGGAATGTTCAAGTCCTCATCGCAGAGTTTCCCTTCGTGCGGCTCAGACCACGAAGCACCAGGCACCTTAACAAAGTCGAGCATTGCGGCAATGAAATCTTCATCAAGCTCCAATGTCATCTGCTGCAGAAGAACTGTGGCATATTTGATATAGAGAACACCATAGGAGTCGTCCTTAACGCGGGTAGCCATAGCATGGAAGATTGGATGTGCTTCCATCTCCTTCCCAGTCTTTGGAACCACACTGGGATACAGCAAAATGGGAAAGATGCCCCCATACAGCTGATTGTCGATTTGAATCCACTTGATTGTGGTGTTCAGAGTCTGGTAAACTCTTGATTCTCTGAATTTGATTTCAATATCGCGGAATGTCAGATAAAGCAGCTCCTTTAAGTTTTGATTGATCAAGGAGATGCCAATGCCTCCAAGCCGGAGCTGGGCTTTGAAGTTGACATCCGAATCAAGCTCTTTCACTTCGAAGCCAGTACTCAAGCTGCTCTGTGATGCTTGACCCTTTTGTTTGTAAATACTCTTCGATGCCTTGAAGTTCGACAAGACCAAAGTCTGGGTTGGACCATTTGCAACAATGTTGATATCAATGATCTTCTGAGTCTCTCCATACTGGGTTGGGGGAATTCTCATCGGTATCAAATTCCCAATCTCAGCAAGCTTGATGTGCCTTTCCTTGCCTTTGCATGTTAAGACAAGGGACTTGTTCTTGGTGGCTGGATAATCCCAGGCATAGGGCATGATGCTGCGAGGAGGAAGGCGGTAGCGAATAGGTCGCCAGCCATTGGATCTGTCTTCCTCGTCGTCTTCAAGGTTCGGGTTCTACGGTCGCGTTAGCAATGCATGTTTTGAGGCGGACAAAGTATACTCACAGCCTGGAAGAAAATGAATTCCATGTCACTCTCGTTTCGCATCGAGAAAGGCCAGTTGCGAGGCTCAAAACTGAAATGGATGAAAAGAGTTGCACCCTCCATGATAATATCAACCTTGATAAGTCTCTGGCGTTGATTAGCTTTGGCAAGCTTGACATGTACGGTTCCAATATCGGCAATGTTGAAGGGCGATGACCATTGATTGTTTACCCCCGGGAAGCAGAGGCACAGCTGCTTGTCCACAACTTGGCGTAAGAAGTGTAGGGGTGTCAGTTCACCACTCTTGATTTGTAGGACATTCGACGAGCCAGGTTCCCGGACCAGGATGTCCTCGTTTAGCTTGTTCTTCAGAATGAAGCGTGGTGCAATGGTCACGACCTTCGTCAATTTGTATTTTCCGTCGCCCTCGGCGACAGACACACCTGAATGGATCTCAGATCTACCATGCCTGTCAGGAAGAACGACCTCGAATGTGCTCCCAATAGCTTCAAAACTCTGAGGCTTGCTCCAAGCAGATTCACCAATTCTCAACATGGAACGATTCTTCTGGTCATCCGTGTGGTAGGAGTACATGTAAGGAAGCGACCGCCCACCATGCCTCGAATCAGCCATCAGGCCCTGTCCAGCCGCTGACCGCGCTGACTGTAAAAAGGCCTTGCTTTGAATTTCCATAGGAAGTCCGGTCTTGTTCAAGATGAGATACGGACTGTAGACAGAAATCTTGAAAGCTCCACCGCTGTCAGGCACATTGAAGTAATGGAGCTTCAGTCGAAGTTGAATGCCTCGATCGTCTTTCAATGAAAGCACGTGCTCTCTTCTGTAGTCCTGAGAGTTGCCATTGATGATTGCAAAGTCGCTCTGCCTGAAGACAGTGTCCTCTAAGTCGACGCTGAGGAGTAGCAGATGAGATAGCTCAACGACATGGACAGGGCTCACACCACCTTTGCGCAGGAAGTTCGTCCAATCCTTCTTGGTGTTCTTGTCATAGATGCGGTATTTGAAGTCGTAAGGCAGAAGGTTCTGAATTTCAACTGGAGCGAAGATCCGGAGACGCATGTAAGGATAGACGCCTGTCAATTTATCTCGGGCGTTGAATGAAGCATGCAGTTGGAAATAGAATGGAGGAGCTTGTTGTCCGCCTTCACTAAGACACTTTATTGTCCGCGTTGGCCGACGCAAGAGCTCTCTCCATTGTAATTGTTCACGGGACCAGTCATAGCCGAAGCCCTGATCAGGGCGAATAACAAGGGAGTGCATATACGCTGCCCCAACGGGCGCAGGTCGCGAATCACCAGGAAGGATCTTCTCGATTTTCAGAAGATGGCCATCGTTAGGGTTGAACACGCCCAACTCTACAGGTATTTGCGTGCTGTTCTCAACAACAAGTGGCGAGCGGAAGGTGATATACTTGACATTGTCGGGACCCAGCTTGACTTCCACAAGCAGTTGGTGAAGAATACCGTCCTTCTTGGGCTTCAGACCATACAGGATCTCACCCTCACGAACAACGGGAATGCGGCTAATGCTGTCGAAACCACTTCCTTCGAGCTTGACTCCAACCAGTCCAGCATGGCCTTCTGGCGCAAGCGTCTCACGCATAGCAGTAGAATCCTCGAATCTCCAAGGGTATTCTTCACCATCAGCCAATTTAGCAGCCGGCCCCTCTTCGTCAGGGCTGACATCGGCCCAAACATGCAAATCGAAGCCAGTGTAATTGCGAATTCGGTAGGGCGCATCAGCACCTCTTGGCTTGGAGAGAACATCTTCATCCGTTGATAGGAACTGGAAAGACTTTGACGCCAGGGCAATAGTTGCCGAAGTAACTGTAAGCTCCATCGTCTTATGAGAGTAGGCATCTATAGACAGGATCTCAGGGGCAGTTTCCTTCGCAACGTGGAACCCTAGCTGCCAAGGCTCAATAAGGGGTTCCCAAGCTGACTTGGAGAAGTTATACACATTGACAAATGTCTCGAAATTGGTATCGGCATGAAGTGTTGACGACCAGTCCCGAATATCAACGTTGAACTTCTTGACACTCCAGTCGAGCAGTGGAAGATCGTGAAGGTCTCCAATAAGGATTACCCTGATACCATCAATTTGAGCGTTCAACTCCTCCCGCTTCAGCACGGCAGAGCGTTGCGAAACGAGCTCTCCGCCCGCGTTCTTAGCTGTGGCACTCGAGTGTCGTTCATTCCTCGAGACCATTGCTGCCGAGGTCTGTCTGCCGCTGGATCGTCTCCTAGAGGAAATCGGTCTTGTGCTCTTGACATCCGACAGCTTTTTCGGTTCTTCATGTTCAATAGACTGTGTACCTTGAGCTCTCATCTCAGATGCCTTGTTGACAATTTGAATCGCCATTAGAATATCGCGAAGAGAAAGGCGCAGAACCAACGGCTCGATATGGACATTTATGGAGGTTAAGGAGGAGCCCTTTTCCTGTGGGCGACTATCGACGGATACTTCCAGGGTAAAGTCATCCAGAATTCGAAGCCTGCTTGTTTCGAACTTGTCCATGCGGCACAGGAACATCCCCACCTTGCTTATCTGTAGTGTAGAGACATTTTGGTGTGAAAATAGCAGCTGCTTCGTTCCAAGAACGATGGCCTCGGTATGCGTAATGGCCGGGTTTGCGATGGTTATTACTTGAGCATCGACAAGGTTGACTCGGAAAGACACAGTCATCTGACGGTCAGCGGCAGGCGCAGCGCCTCCGCTTGATGGTGTTATTGTAGATTCTTCAATGCTATCAGCAGTGCTAGTCCTTGGCTCCGACTCGTCGGGTGACTCATCGCCGTCTTCTTCAACAACTGGCTCCTCTGTTGCGAAAGCCGAATTAGCAAAGGATTGAAGAGCTGACAAGTAGTCCAGGGCAAGAATTATTCGCGGGCTGTCGATGGTCAGCATCGCAATGAGATGATTGTTCGGACCTGGAGTCATGGAAACGCTGGCCATAAACTGTTGCTTGACGTCGTTATTGATCAGCGACATGATCTTTCTGAATTTGTTTGTATCTTTGTTGCGACTATCGCGAATAGAGAGTGAGTGAATGAGAAGCTCAGACTCCAGGGAGCCATCGGTCAACATGCGCAACTTGACACGCGTGTCATTGAGTGAGAATTTGGATAGACTAGCATCTTCCAAGCAACCGACTGGCGCATCGTCATTCGACAGAATGAGCTCTAATCCAACACTGTCCACCTTGAAGATCATATCAAGCCGGACCCACGTCTCGTCGTTAGGGCTTGCTCCTGGTGCCGTCGTTTCTTGAGCTTGCCTAGTCTGGACTGCCCTAGATTCGGCTTCTCTAGTGGGGTCTGTAACGGATGAGGGAAGTGACTCCATGGCTTCTAGTTCTTGTTGCTCAGTATCAGTGGCAAAAGCGTTGGGCACCCTCTTCGACAGATCCAGCAGGAATCTGAGCTGCTTCTGTGATATCCTAAGATTTATGGGGGACAGAGACCCCTCAACTTCCATGTCCGGTCTGGGATTGTCTTGCTGATGCTCGAGATAGCAGATACTAAATTCCAGGTTGACTTTCTGGATCATTTCCAGCTCCTCTGCGGTACCTTCGTCATAGTGGAACTTTGAAGTCAAACGAATGTTGCGAATTCCGGAAGAGATAAGATTAACAGCAGGGCCATCTTTATCATTCTCATCGAGAGGGACAAAAGTATTCTTAGCGTATATCTCACCCAGGTGAGCAGTCACTGTATCATGGGGAAGATCTTCCCTTATGGCGCCTGGGAAGACCAGGATTGGAGTCATTATCACGACATCAAAACGCATTCTGGATGCATTTTCTTGCAGCTGATTGGCCTGGTTGGCTGCAGCTTGCCGGGCGGCGTTGAAGATAGCCTGCATCTTGCCGAACTTGACCAGGAAATTGATTATCTTGCGATAAGGCTCTTCTAAGAAGTTGATTTTCATTGAGCCTGATCGGAGGAAGACTTCTGAATCATACCCCGGGTAAGTTGTACTCTCAGGATCAAAGGTTTCATATTTGAAATCAGCAAAGTTTTCGCCTTCGATGGTCAAAAGCCTGCGAAGATCAGAGTTTTCTGAAGCTCCCGTGTTGACATCGTCGATCAAAGTCAAGCTGCCGATGCGAGACTGTATGAGCATGGTTTTGTCTACGAGCGAAATGCCCACGTCGGCCGTGTTGAGGCTCAGAGTAGCCAGTCTAACACCATCATTGTTGAGAATGAGAGCTATACTCTTCAAGTCGGCTTTGATGCGGATTTTTCCGCTTTGTTGCGGCTGCTCCTGAACAGTGCTAATGTCCTGGTTCGTCTCATTTGACTGAGTAATCTGGTTGTTCGGCTGTTCCGGGTTCGTGAATGTCAACAGAACAAAGTCAAGCAGTGTCAAGAGCGTCTTCCTAGTAACGACAAGGTTGATGGTGGAGACAGATATATCAAGGTTCATCGCTACACCTTCGTATGTCGATTGGAAAACAGGAGACTCCGGCTTGACTCGAACGAACTTCAGATGGAAAAGGTCTTTTTCTTCATCGGCATCGAAGCCCTTAGAGGACAGAATCCTCTTAAAATCCGGGACTGGATTTTCCTCAATGTAATCATCGACACTCAAAGATTTCAGGACAACTTCTGCAACCATGTCAAAGGGCCGCATATAGTAGTCCAGCGCAAACCCTTCGGCAACCAGCTCAACCAACAACTGGTCGCGGAGCGGATCCTTCGGATCGGAGCGAGATAACGAACCACGAAGGCGACCGACCGTGAATTTGAATTCGAAATCTCGACGATGTATGTTGGTTGGCTTGTCAACGCTCTTCCTCTGTTCATCTTCTGACTCATCATCAGAGTCTTCGTCAACATTGGGAAGCTCTCTCAGGATAGACGGCTGGAACGAGGAAGATCTCGCCCTATTGCCAGATACGGTGGTTTCTTTCGTCTTATTGGCGGTGTTGCTCGGCGTGCTACCATCATCGAAGTTGGGGATCGCAATGTCGATCAGCTTCATGAGACCTTTATACTTGGCATCGGACATTGAAGCATGCAGTTCTGGAAGGTGGCCGGAAATGCGAGTTCTGGTGAGCTCAGTGACCTTTGGCACAATACACATTTCTAGAACGAAATCAACATTGATGCGATCGATGATGTGCAAGTTTCGGGTCTGGACATCCGTGATTAATTGCGCCTTGGTGGTCTCAATGCCGGGTCCAATGAGGACTTGCGTCGAGTCCAACTTGATAAGAAATCTGTCGTACAGAAGGTGCTCGAGCTCCTTATAGTCGCCTTCTTCGTACTGCCGTTTCTGCTTCGATTGGAGATCTCTCATTGTTTGCCGGTCGACGAGTTCGCTATTGACACTGATGTGACCAGCGTCGAGAATCAAACAGAGGGAGCTCTCTTGCGTGATACTTTCAGGAACAATAATCAGAGGCGCATGAATATCAAATTGCGCGTCAACCTTCTTGTGCTCCTCCAGCGCAAACTCCAAGCCCGCTCGGGTTTGCTGTCGGATGCCTTCCACGGTGGCACCAGCTGTGTCCAGAAGGGCCCCAATCGATTCCATATGTCTCTCGGGCGGTTCAAAGAATTTGACAACCTCAACGATGAACCTCGGGTTGTAGATGACCTCTATACTCTTCATTTTGACCTTCACGATCGAATCGGCGTCACTTTCGAGAGGGTTCTTCTCGAGTTCTAAGTGGAACAAGCCGTCCCTGTAGTCAGAAGCATCATCGGCAGCATCATGCTCCAGCTGGCTGTCAGAAGCTTGGGATAGACGGTTCTTCGGTTCTGGCAATGAATCCTTAACCTTGACAATCTGAGGGAAAAGACTCCCTTCCGTTGTTCCATCATAGACTCGCAAGCCACCGAGGTTGAGGTCGATGGAGAAGGAATCAGGACGCTGCAAGGCCTTGGCTCTGAAGTTGTCGAACACGAACTGCATAATTTCATTCGCCTTCCCGTGCGGGTCACGTTTCAATGTGAAGCTTCCAGCTCTAAGACCTGCATTAACCTGCAGCTTCACCCAGTCTCTTGGGACATCGACACTGTCGGCAATTGCCTTTTTCTCATCCCAGTCAATAGCATTATAAAGTTCCTGCCGCTGTTCTTCGGTCATGGTAGTCTCCTCGGACTCCTCCTTCTTGCTGCCCCAGAACCATTCTGACCAGGACTGCTGCTGCGCAGGCTTCTTGACACCGACATTCTCCTTTCTTAATTGATTCCTCGCCAGCGATCTCCAAAAACGAATGTCTTCGTAGCTGAGCTTTCTTTGCAGGCGTTCGTAGTTTTCGGCGTCTGCGCCTGTCAAGGTTTCTTCGCGCTTTTTCTTCTTGAACAAGTCAATGTACGCGATGCGGTCATCTCGTCGTTCCTTGATGTAGTCCCAGGTCCAGCGCCTATTTCGTTCATGGATCTTGCTAAGTACAGCCTCCCCAGCAAACCTCAGCCAAGCGCGGGGATCCTCCTTTGGTCTGCACTTTGGCTGGAACTTCCTGTATTCCTGGTGGCGGATGAAATAGTGAAAGAGGTCGACAAGCATCAGCGCATCACGATACTGGTGGTCGTCGAGGACGAAACTGAGTTCATCAAAGAGCAACCTCGCTTTGATCGCCGCCCTATCATGTCCTCCAGACTTGTCCATCTCTAGACCAGCACGTCCGCTAACCGGCCGCAGCATGAACTGAACATTTTCTTCGCTATCAATGCCCGACCTTAGCTTCTCGATCAACTCCGCATGGCCAATTCCCTGTGCTTCTGCGCCTATGTCGGAACCTCGACCTGTACCCAGAAGATTTGCATCCGTGTTCCAGTAGATTGCGAGGGCGCCGAGGATTGCCAGTTTATGGGTCGTACCGGAGGTCGACTGGATGAAAGTGGGATTCCACTCGGAGTCGGTGCTGACGGCACTGAGCTCCTTCAGTGTCACACCGAGGGCGAAGGGGTGGTCAGGCGAAGAAATCGAGTCCTCGTAGCGAAAATGCACGTTTTTGATGGATATCTGGAGGTTGTCGACAACGGCCGTTACCAGGCTTTGGGTAAAACTTTGGTTCCGACGCTGCTCTTCCTGGCTCATGCCCTCTGTGTTGCGTTCCTTAAGCATTTCCGCGCTCTCAATCTTTTCCATCTTCAGGTGATGCGCCCGCCGCTCTTCCTCCTCCGGGTCGTAGTCCTGATCTTCCTTGGGAGCCGCAAGCAGAAACACATCTTCAATGTCAACCTTGACTGGCTTCCCTCGTAGATTCGACCAGGGGATCGACAAGGTGAGCTCTCCGACATGTCCCTCTACAACGTTGAGCGGCAGACGTAATTGATCGAGAGCCTCCCGTCGGAGCTCCAAGTTATGGAGCTTCACATCGCCAGACCAGATTCCGATGTTCAACTGTCTACCATCAAAGTTCTTGATGTACATGCCCAGGGTGCGGTTGAGCAAGTTGGCGACAAGACCCTCCAACATGGTTGCGGGATGCGGCCGTAACCCGGGCCGGGG